>NW_026690888.1:335216-670433 GCF_020826845.1 Diceros bicornis minor | reverse complement strand
CCGAATTGGGAATCTGTGTCAAAACTTTGTTAGGAATTATGTGATCCTTACTAGCTGGAAGTAAGGGTGATGGGACATGAAGTTATTTCTAGGAGTTGGAGACATACAACGTTTAGCTCAGTTCTGGGCATCTTTGAAATACCTATACAAACTTGTTCCTACATAGTAACTTGCAACTTTGAATGAGAATGTGCTTGCTTACAGCAACTTGCTATATGTTCTGAATACCCGAATTGGGAATCTGTGTCAAAACTTTGTTAAGAATTATGTGATCCTTACTAGCTAGAAGTAAGGGAGTTGGGGCATGAAGTTATTTCTAGGAGTTGGAGACATACCAAGTTTAGCTCAGTACTGGGCATCTTTGAAATACCTATACAAACTTGTTCCTACATAGTAACTTGCAACTTTGAATGAGAATGTGCTTGCTTACAGCAACGTGCTATATGTTCTGAAAGCCCGAATTGGGAATCTGTGTCAAAACTTTGTTAGTAATTATGTGATCCTTACTGGCTGGAAGTAATGGTGATGGGGCATGAAGTTATTTCTAGGAGTTGGAGACATACAACGTTAGCTGTGTTCTGGGCATCTTTGAAATAGCTTTACAAACTTGTTCCTACATAGTAACTTGCAACTTTGAATGAGAATGTGCTTGCTTACAGCAACGTGCTATATGTTCTGCATGACGGATTTGGGAATCTGTGTCAAAACTTTGTTAGGAATTATGTGATCCTTACTAGCTGGAAGTAAGGGAGATGGGGCATGAAGTTATTTCTAGGAGTTGGAGACATACAACGTTTAGCTCAGTTCTGGGCATCTTTGAACTACCTATACAAACTTGTTCATACATAGTAACTTGCAACTTTGAATGAGAATGTGCTTGCTTACAGCAACGTGCTACATGTTCTGAATGCCCGAATTGGGAATCTGTGTCAAAACTTTGTTAGGAATTATGTGATCCTTACTACCTGGAAGTAAGGGAGATGGGGCATGAAGTTATTTCTAGGAGTTGGACACATACCAAGTTTAGCTCAGTTTTGGGCATCTTTGAAATACCTATACGAACTTGTTCCTACATATTAAATTGCAACTTTGAATGAGAATGTGCTTGCTTACAGCAACGTGCTATAGGTTCTGAATGCCCGAATTGGGAATCTGTGTCAAAATTTGTTAGGAAATATGTGATCCTTACTAGCTGGAAGTAAGGGAGTTGGGGCATGAAGGTATTTCTAGGAGTTGGACACATACCAAGTTTAGCACAGTTCTGGGTATCTTTGAAATACCTATACAAACTTGTTCCTACATAGTAACTTGCAACTTTGAATGAGAATGAGCTTGCTTATAGCAACGTGCTATATGTTCTGATTGCCCGAATTGGGAATCTGTGTCAAAACATTGTTAGGAATTATGTGATCCTTACTAGCTGGAAGTAAGGGAGATGGGGCATGAAGTCATTTCAAGGAGTTGGACGCATACCAAGTTTAGCTCAGTTCTGGGCATCTTTGAAATACCTATACAAACTTGTTCCTACATAGTAACTTGCAACTTTGAATGAGAATGTGCTCGCTTACAGCAACGTGCTATATGTTCTGAATGCCCGAATTGGGAATCTGTGTCAAAACTTTGTTAGGAATTATGTGATCCTTACTAGCTGGAAGTAAGCGTGATGGGGCATGAAGTTATTTCTAGGAGTTGGAGACATGCCAAGTTTAGCTCAGTTCTGGGCATCTTTGAAATACCTTTACAAACTTGTTCCTACATAGTAACTTGCAACTTTGAATGAGAATGTGCTTGCTTACAGCAACGGGCTATATGTTCTGAATGCCCGAATTGGGACTCTGTGTCAAAACATTGTTGGTAATTATGTGATCCTTACTAGCTGGAAGTAAGGGAGATGGGGCATCAAGTTATTTCTAGGAGTTGGAGACATACCATGTTTACCTCAGTTCTGGGCATCTTTGAAATACCTATAAAAACTTGTTCCTACATAGTAACTTGCAACTTTGAATGAGAATGTGCTTGCTTACAGCAACGTGCTATATGTTCTGAATGCCCGAATTGGGAATCTGTGTCAAAACTTTGTTAGAAATTATGTGATGCTTACTAGATTGAAGTAAGGGAGATGGGGCATGAAGTTATTTCTAGGAGTTGGAGACATACCAAGTTTAGCTCAGTTATGGGCTTCTTTGAAATACCTATACAAACTTGTTCCTACATAGTAACATGCAACTTTGAATGAGAATGTGCTTGCTTACAGCAACGTGCTATATGTTATGAATGCCCGAATTGGGAATCTGTGTCAAAACTTTGTTAGGAATAATGTGATCCTTACTAGCTGGAAGTAAGGGAGTTGGGGCATGAAGTTATTTCTAGAGGTTGGACACATACCAAGTTTAGCTCAGTTCTGGGCATCTTTGAAATACCTATACAAACTTGTTCCTACATAGTAACTTGCAACTTTGAATGAGAATGTGCTTGCTTACAGCAAACGTGCAATATGTTCTGAATGCCCGAATTGGGAATCTGTGTCAAAACTTTGTTAGGAATTATGTGATCCTTACTAGCTGGAAGTAAGGGTGATGGGGCATGAAGTTATTTCTAGGAGTTGGAGATCTACCAAGTTTAGCTCAGTTCTGGGCATCTTTGAAATACCTATACAAACTTGTTCCTACATAGTAACTTGCAACTTTGAATGAGAATGTGCTTGCTTACAGCAACGTGCTATATGTTCTGAATGCCCGAATTGGGAATCTGTGTCAAAACTTTGTTAGGAATTATGTGATCCTTACTAGCTGGAAGTAAGTGAGATGGGGCATGAAGTTATTTCTAGGAGTTGGAGACATACAACGTTTAGCTCAGTTCTGGGCATCCTTGAAATACCTATACAAACTTGTTCCTACATAGTAACTTGCAACTTTGAATGAGAATGTGCTTGCTTACAGCAACTTGCTATATGTTCTGAATACCCGAATTGGGAATCTGTGTCAAAACTTTGTTAGGAATTATGTGATCCTTACTAGCTGAAAGTAAGGGACTTGGGGCATGAAGTTATTTCTAGGAGTAGGAGACATACCAAGTTTAGCTCAGTTCTGGGCATCTTTAAATTACCTATACAAACTTGTTCCTACATAGTAACTTGCAACTTTGAATGAGAATGTGCTTGCTTACAGCAACCTGCTATATGTTCTGAATGCCCGAATTGGGAATCTGTGTCAAAACTTTGTTAGTAATTATGTGATCCTTACTGGCTGGAAGTAATGGTGATGGGGCATGAAGTTATTTCAAGGAGTTGGAGACATACAACGTTTAGCTCAGTTCTGGGCATCTTTGAACCACCTATACAAACTTGTTCCTACATAGTAACTTGCAACTTTGAATGAGAATGTGCTTGCTTACAGCAACGTGCTACATGTTCTGAATGCCCGAATTGGGAATCTGTGTCAAAATTTGTTAGGAAATATGTGATCCTTACTAGCTGGAAGTAAGGGAGTTGGGGCATGAAGGTATTTCTAGGAGTTCGACACATACCAAGATTAGCACAGTTCTGGGTATCTTTGAAATACCTATACAAACTTGTTCCTTCATAGTAACTTGCAACTTTGAATGAGAATGTGCTTGCTTTCAGCAACGTGCTATATGTTCTGAATGCCCGAATTGGGAATCTGTGTCAAAACATTGTTAGGAATTATGTGATCCTTACTAGCTGGAAGTAAGGGAGATGGGGCATGAAGTCATTTCAAGGAGTTGGACGCATACCAAGTTTAGCTCAGTTCTGGGCATCTTTGAAATACCTATACAAACTTGTTCCTACATAGTAACTTGCAACTTTGAATGAGAGTGTGTTTGCTTACAGCAACGTGCTATATGTTCTGCATGACCGAATTGGAAATCTGTGTCAAAACTTTGTTAGGAATTATGTGATCCTTACTAGCTGGAAGTAAGGGAGATGGGGCATGAAGTTATTTCTAGGAGTTGGAGACATACAACGTTTAGCTCAGTTCTGGGCATCTTTGAAATACCTATACAAACTTGTTCATACATAGTAACTTGCAACTTTGAATGAGAATGTGCTTGCTTACAGCAACGTGCTACATGTTCTGAATGCCCGAATTGGGAATCTGTGTCAAAACTTTGTTAGGAATTATGTGATCCTTACTACCTGGAAGTAAGGGAGATGGGGCATGAAGTTATTTCTAGGAGTTGGACACATACCAAGTTTAGCTCAGTTTTGGGCATCTTTGAAATACCTATACGAACTTGTTCCTACATATTAAATTGCAACTTTGAATGAGAATGTGCTTCCTTACAGCAACGTGCTATAGGTTCTGAATGCCCGAATTGGGAATCTGTGTCAAAATTTGTTAGGAAATATGTGATCCTTACTAGCTGGAAGTAAGCGAGTTGGGGCATGAAGGTATTTCTAGGAGTTGGACACATACCAAGTTTAGCACAGTTCTGGGTATCTTTGAAATACCTATACAAACTTGTTCCTACATAGTAACTTGCAACTTTGAATGAGAATGTGCTTGCTTACAGCAACGTGCTATATGTTCTGAATGCCCGAATTGGGAATCTGTGTCAAAACATTGTTAGGAATTATGTGATCCTTACTAGCTGGAAGTAAGGGAGATGGGGCATGAAGTCATTTCAAGGAGTTGGACGCATACCAAGTTTAGCTCAGTTCTGGGCATCTTTGAAATACCTATACAAACTTGTTCCTACATAGCAACTTGCAACTTTGAATGAGAATGAGCTTGCTTACAGCAACGTGCTATATGTTCTGAATGCCCGAATTGGGAATCTGTGTCAAAACTTTGTTAGGAATTATGTGATCCTTACTAGCTGGAAGTAAGGGTGATGGGGCTTGAAGTTATTTCTAGGAGTTGGAGACATGCCAAGTTTAGCTGAGTTCTGGGCATCTTTGAAATACCTTTACAAACTTGTTCCTACATAGTAACTTGCAACTTTGAATGAGAATGTGCTTGCTTACAGCAACGGGCTATATGTTCTGAATGCCCGAAGTGGGAATATGTGTCAAAACTTTGTGAGAATTTATGTGATCCTTACTAGATGGAAGTAAGGGAGATGGGGCATGAAGTTATTTCTAGGAGTTGGAGACATACAACGTTTAGCTGAGTTCTGGGCATCTTTGAACTACCTATACAAACTTGTTCCTACATAGTAACTTGCAACTTTGAATGAGAATGTGCTTGCTTATCATCAACGTGCTATATGTTCTGAGTGCCCGAATTGGGAATCTGTGTCAAAACTTTGTTAGGAATTATGTGATCCTTACTAGCTGGAAATAAGGGAGATTGGGCATGAAGTTATTTCTAGGAGTTGGAGACATACAACGTTTAGCTCAGTTCTGGGCATCTTTGAAATACCTATTCAAACTTGTTCCTACATAGTAACTTGCAACTTTGAATGAGAATGTGCTTGCTTACAGCAACGTGCTTTATGTTCTGAATGCCCGAATTGGGAATCTGTGTCAAAACTTTGTTAGGAATTACGTGATCCTTACTAGCTGGAAGTAAGTGAGACGGGGCATGAAGTTATTTCTAGGAGTTGGAGACATACAACGTTTAGCTCAGTTCTGGGCATCTTTAAAATACCTATACAAACTTGTTCCTACATAGTAACTTGCAACTTTGAATGAGAATGTGCTTGCTTACAGCAACGTGCTACATGTTCTGAATGCCCGAATTGGGAATCTGTGTCAAAACTTTGTTAGGAATTATGTGATCCTTACTAGCTGGAAGTAAGGGAGATGGGGCATGAAGTTATTTCTAGGAGTTGGACACATACCAAGTTTAGCTCAGTTCTGGGCATCTTTGAAATACCTATACAAACTTGTTCCTACATAGTAACTTGCAACTTTGAATGAGAATGTGCTTGCTTTCAGCAACGTGCTATATGTTCTGAATGCCCGAATTGGGAATCTGTGTCAGAACTTTGTTAGTAATTATGTGATCCTTACTAGCTGGAAGTAAGGGATATGGGGCATGAAGTTATTTCTAGGAGTTGGAGACATACAACGTTTAGCTCAGTTCTGGGCATCTTTGAAATACCTATACAAACTTGTTCCTACATAGTAACTTGCAACGTTGAATGAGAATGTGCTTGCTTACAGCAACGTGCTACATGTTCTGAATGCCCGAATTGGGAATCTGTGTCAAAACTTTGTTAGGAATTATGTGATCCTTACTAGCTGGAAGTAAGGGAGATGGGGCATGGAGTTATTTCTAGGAGTTGGACACATACCAAGTTTAGCTCAGTTCTGGGCATCTTTGAAATACCTATACGAACTTGTTCCTACATATTAAATTGCAACTTTGAATGAGAATGTGCTTGCTTACAGCAACGTGCTATATGTTCTGAATGCCAGAATTGGGAATCTGTGTCAAAATTTGTTAGGAAATATGTGATCCTTACTAGCTGGAAGTAAGGGAGTTGGGGCATGAAGGTATTTCTAGGAGTTGGACACATACCAAGTTTACCTCAGTTCTGGGCATCTTTGAAATACCTATAAAAACTTGTTCCTACATAGTAACTTGCAACTTTGAATGAGAATGTGCTTGCTTACAGCAACGTGCTATATGTTCTGAATGCCCGAATTGGGAATCTGTGTCAAAACTTTGTTAGAAATTATGTGATGCTTACTAGATTGAAGTAAGGGAGATGGGGCATGAAGTTATTTCTAGGAGTTGGAGACATACCAAGTTTAGCTCAGTTATGGGCTTCTTTGAAATACCTATACAAACTTGTTCCTACATAGTAACATGCAACTTTGAATGAGAATGTGCTTGCTTACAGCAACGTGCTATATGTTCTGAATGCCCGAATTGGGAATCTGTGTCAAAACTTTGTTAGAAATTATGTGATCCTTACTAGCTGGAAGTAAGGGAGATGGGGCATGAAGTTATTTCTAGGAGTTGGAGACATACCAAGTTTAGCTCAGTTCTGGGCATCTTTGAAATACCTATACAAACTTGTTCCTACATAGTAACTTGCAACTTTGAATGAGAATGTGCTTGCTTACAGCAACGTGCTATATGTTCTGAATGCCCGAATTGGGAATCTGTGTCAAAACTTTGTTAGGAATTATGTGATCCTTACTAGCTGGAAGTAAGGGTAATGGGGCATGAAGTTATTTCTTGGAGTTGGACACATACCAAGTTTAGCTCAGTTCTGGGCATCTTTGAAATACCTATACGAACTTGTTCCTACATATTAACTTGCAACTTTGAATGAGAATGTGCTTGCTTACAGCAACGTGCTATATGTTCTGAATGCCCGAATTGGGAATCTGTGTCAAAATTTGTTAGAAATTATGTGATCCTTACTAGCTGGAAGTAAGGGAGTTGGGGCATGAAGGTATTTCTAGGAGTTGGAGACATACCAAGTTTAGCTCA
Organism: Diceros bicornis minor; assembly: GCF_020826845.1. Taxonomy (NCBI): domain Eukaryota; kingdom Metazoa; phylum Chordata; class Mammalia; order Perissodactyla; family Rhinocerotidae; genus Diceros; species Diceros bicornis. The sequence continues at coordinate 663,021 of NW_026690888.1, read as the reverse complement.
GTACTGGGCATCTTTGAAATACCTATACAAACTTGTTCCTACATAGTAACTTGCAACTTTGAATGGGAATGTGCTTGCTTACAGCAACGTGCTATATGTTCTGAAAGCCCGAATTGGGAATCTGTGTCAAAACTTTGTTAGTAATTATGTGATCCTTACTGGCTGGAAGTAATGGTGATGGGGCATGAAGTTATTTCTAGGAGTTGGAGACATACAACGTTAGCTGAGTTCTGGGCATCTTTGAAATAGCTTTACAAACTTGTTCCTACATAGTAACTTGCAACTTTGAATGAGAGTGTGTTTGCTTACAGCAACGTGCTATATGTTCTGCATGACCGAATTGGAAATCTGTGTCAAAACTTTGTTAGGAATTATGTGATCCTTACTAGCTGGAAGTAAGGGAGATGGGGCATGAAGTTATTTCTAGGAGTTGGAGACATACAACGTTTAGCTCAGTTCTGGGCATCTTTGAAATACCTATACAAACTTGTTCATACATAGTAACTTGCAACTTTGAATGAGAATGTGCTTGCTTACAGCAACGTGCTATAGGTTCTGAATGCCCGAATTGGGAATCTGTGTCAAAATTTGTTAGGAAATATGTGATCCTTACTAGCTGGAAGTAAGCGAGTTGGGGCATGAAGGTATTTCTAGGAGTTGGACACATACCAAGTTTAGCTCAGTTCTGGGCATCTTTGAAATACCTATACAAACTTGTTCCTACATAGTAACTTGCAACTTTGAATGAGAATGTGCTTGCTTAGAGCAACGTGCTATATGTTCTGAATGCCCGAATTGGGAATCTGTGTCAAAACTTTGTTAGGAATTATGTGATCCTTACTAGATCGAAGTAAGGGAGATGGGGCATGAAGTTATTTCTAGGAGTTGGACACATACAATGTTTAGCTCAGTTCTGTGCATCTTTGAAATACCTATGCAAACTTGTTCCTACATAGTAACTTGCAACTTTGAATGAGAATGTGCTTGCTTACAGCAACGTGCTATATGTTCTGAATGCCCGAATTGGGAATCTGTGTCAATATTTGTTAGAAATTATGTGATCCTTACTAGCTGGAAGTAAGGGAGTTGGGGCATGAAGGTATTTCTAGGAGTTGGACACATACCAAGTTTAGCAGAGTTCTGGGCATCTTTGAAATACCTTTACAAACTTGTTCCTACATAGTAACTTGCAACTTTGAATGAGAATGTGCTTGCTTACAGCAACGTTCCATATGTTCTGAATGCCCGAATTGGGAATCTGTGTGAAAACTTTGTTAGGAATTATGTGATCCTTACTAGCTGGAAGTAAGGGAGATGGGGCATGAAGTTATTTCTAGGAGTTGGACACATACCAAGTTTAGCTCAGTTCTGGGCATCTTTGAAAGTCCTATTCAAACTTGTTCCTACATAGTAACTTGCAACTTTGAATGAGAATGTGCTTGCTTACAGCAACGTGCTATATGTTCTGAATGCCCGAATTGGGAATCTGTGTCAAAACTTTGTTAGGAATTATGTGATCCTTACTAGCTGGAAGTAAGGGAGATGGGGCATGAAGTTATTTCTAGGAGTTGGAGACATACAACGTTTAGCTCAGTTCTGGGCATCTTTGAAATACCTATACAAACTTGTTCCTACATAGTAACTTGCAACTTTGAATGAGAATGTGCTTGCTTACAGCAACGTGCTATATGTTCTGAATGCCCGAATTGGGAATCTGTGTCAAAACTTTGTTAGGAATTATGTGATCCTTACTAGATCGAAGTAAGGGAGATGGGGCATGAAGTTATTTCTAGGAGTTGGACACATACAATGTTTAGCTCAGTTCTGTGCATCTTTGAAATACCTATGCAAACTTGTTCCTACATAGTAACTTGCAACTTTGAATGAGAATGTGCTTGCTTACAGCAACGTGCTATATGTTCTGAATGCCCGAATTGGGAATCTGTGTCAATATTTGTTAGAAATTATGTGATCCTTACTAGCTGGAAGTAAGGGAGTTGGGGCATGAAGGTATTTCTAGGAGTTGGACACATACCAAGTTTAGCAGAGTTCTGGGCATCTTTGAAATACCTTTACAAACTTGTTCCTACATAGTAACTTGCAACTTTGAATGAGAATGTGCTTGCTTACAGCAACGTTCCATATGTTCTGAATGCCCGAATTGGGAATCTGTGTGAAAACTTTGTTAGGAATTATGTGATCCTTACTAGCTGGAAGTAAGGGAGATGGGGCATGAAGTTATTTCTAGGAGTTGGACACATACCAAGTTTAGCTCAGTTCTGGGCATCTTTGAAAGTCCTATTCAAACTTGTTCCTACATAGTAACTTGCAACTTTGAATGAGAATGTGCTTGCTTACAGCAACGTGCTATATGTTCTGAATGCCCGAATTGGGAATCTGTGTCAAAACTTTGTTAGGAATTATGTGCTCCTTACAAGCTGGAAGTAAGGGTGTTGGGGCATGAAGTTATTTCTAGGAATTGGACTCATACCAAGTTTAGCTCAGTTCTGGGCATCTTTGAAATACCTATACAAACTTGTTCCTACATAGTAACTTGCAACTTTGAATGAGAATGTGCTTGCTTAGAGCAACGTGCTATATGTTCTGAATGCCCGAATTGGGAATCTGTGTCAAAACATTGTTAGGAATTATGTGATCCTTACTAGCTGGAAGTAAGGGAGATGGGGCATGAAGTCATTTCAAGGAGTTGGACGCATATCAAGTTTAGCTCAGTTCTGGGCATCTTTGAAATACCTATACAAACTTGTTCCTACATAGTAACTTGCAACTTTGAATGAGAATGTGCTTGCTTACATCAACGTGCTACATTTTCTGAATGCCCGATTTGGGATTCTGTGTCAAAACTTTGTTAGAAATTATGTGATCCTTACTAGCTGGATGTAAGGGAGATGGGGCATGAAGTTATTTCTAGAGGTTGGACACATACCAAGTTTAGCTCAATTCTGGGCATCTTTGAAATACCTATATAAACTTGTTCCTACATAGTAACTTGCAACTTTGAATGAGAATGTGCTTGCTTACACCAACGTGCCATATGTTCTGAATGCCCGAATTGGGAATCTGTGTCAAAACTTTGTTAGGTATTATGTGATCCTTACTAGCTGGAAGTAAGGGTGATGGGGCATGAAGTTATTTCTAGGAGTTGGAGACATACCAAGTTTAGCTCAGTTCTGGGCATCTTTGAAATACCTTTACAAACTTGTTCCTACATAGTAACTTGCAACTTTGAATGAGAATGTGCTTGCTTACAGCAACGTGCTATATGTTCTGAATGCCCGAATTGGGAATATGTGTCAAAACTTTGTGAGAAATTATGTGATCCTTACTAGATGGAAGTAAGGGAGATGGGGCATGAAGTTATTTCTAGGAGTTGGAGACATACAACGTTTAGCTGAGTTCTGGGCATCTTTGAACTACCTATACAAACTTGTTCCTACATAGTAACTTGAAACTTTGAATGAGAATGTGCTTGCTTATCATCAACGTGCTATATGTTCTGAGTGCCCGAATTGGGAATCTGTGTCAAAACTTTGTTAGGAATTATGTGATCCTTACTAGCTGGAAATAAGGGAGATTGGGCATAAAGTTATATCTAGGAGTTGGACACATACCAAGTTTAGCTCAGTTCTGGGCATCTTTGAAATACCTATACAAACTTGTTCCTACATAGTAACTTGCATCTTTGAATGAGAATGTGCTTGCTTACAGCAACGTGCTATATGTTCTGAATGCCCGAATTGGGAATCTGTGTCAAAATTTATTAGGAATTATGTGATCCTTACTAGCTGGAAGTAAGGGAGATGGGGCATGAAGTTATTTCTAGGAGTTGCAGACATACAACGTTTAGCTCAGTTCTGGGCATCTTTGAAATACCTATACAAACTTGTTCCTACATAGTAACTTGCAACTTTGAATGAGAATGTGCTTGCTTACAGCAACGTGCTATATGTTCTGAATGCCCGAATTGGGAATCTGTGTCAAAACTTTGTTAGGAATTATGTGATCCTTACTAGATCGAAGTAAGGGAGATGGGGCATGAAGTTATTTCTAGGAGTTGGACACATACAATGTTTAGCTCAGTTCTGTGCATCTTTGAAATACCTATGCAAACTTGTTCCTACATAGTAACTTGCAACTTTGAATGAGAATGTGCTTGCTTACAGCAACGTGCTATATGTTCTGAATGCCCGAATTGGGAATCTGTGTCAAAATTTGTTAGAAATTATGTGATCCTTACAAGCTGGAAGTAAGGGAGTTGGGGCATGAAGGTATTTCTAGGAGTTGGACACATACCAAGTTTAGCAGAGTTCTGGGCATCTTTGAAATACCTTTACAAACTTGTTCCTACATAGTAACTTGCAACTTTGAATGAGAATGTGCTTGCTTACAGCAACGTTCCATATGTTCTGAATTCCCGAATTGGGAATCTGTGTGAAAACTTTGTTAGGAATTAGGTGATCCTTACTAGCTGGAAGTAAGGGAGATGGGGCATGAAGTGATTTCTAGGAGTTGGAGACATACAACGTTTAGCTCAGTTCTGGGCATCTTTGAAATACCGATAAAAACTTGTTCCTACATAGTAACTTGCAACTTTGAATGAGAATGTGCTTGCTTAGAGCAACGTGCTATATGTTCTGAATGCCCGAATTGGGAATCTGTGTCAAAACTTTGTTAGGAATTATGTGATCCTTACTAGATCGAAGTAAGGGAGACGGGGCATGAAGTTGTTTCTAGGAGTTGGACACATACAATGTTTAGCTCAGTTCTGTGCATCTTTGAAATACCTATGCAAACTTGTTCCTACATAGTAACTTGCAACTTTGAATGAGAATGTGCTTGCTTACAGCAACGTGCTATATGTTCTGAATGCCCGAATTGGGAATCTGTGTCAATATTTGTTAGAAATTATGTGATCCTTACTAGCTGGAAGTAAGGGAGTTGGGGCATGAAGGTATTTCTAGGAGTTGGACACATACCAAGTTTAGCAGAGTTCTGGGCATCTTTGAAATACCTTTACAAACTTGTTCCTACATAGTAACTTGCAACTTTGAATGAGAATGTGCTTGCTTACAGCAACGTTCCATATGTTCTGAATGCCCGAATTGGGAATCTGTGTGAAAACTTTGTTAGGAATTCTGTGATCCTTACTAGCTGGAAGTAAGGGAGATGGGGCATGAAGTTATTTCTAGGAGTTGGACACATACCAAGTTTAGCTCAGTTCTGGGCATCTTTGAAAGTCCTATTCAAACTTGTTCCTACATAGTAACTTGCAACTTTGAATGAGAATGTGCTTGCTTACATCAACGTGCTATATGTTCTGAATGCCCGAATTGGGAATCTGTGTCAAAACTTTGTTAGGAATTATGTGCTCCTTACAAGCTGGAAGTAAGTGAGTTTTGGCATGAAGTTATTTCTAGGAATTGGACTCATACCAAGTTTAGCTCAGTTCTGGGCATCTTTGAAATACCTATACAAACTTGTTCCTACATAGTAACTTGCAACTTTGAATGAGAATGTGCTTGCTTACAGCAACGTGCTATATGTTCTGAATGCCCGAATTGGGAATCTGTGTCAAAACTTTGTTAGGAATTATGTGATCCTTACTAGCTGGAAGTAAGGGAGATGGGGCATGAAGTCATTTCAAGGAGTTGGACGCATATCAAGTTTAGCTCAGTTCTGGGCATCTTTGAAATACCTATACAAACTTGTTCCTACATAGTAACTTGCAACTTTGAATGAGAATGTGCTTGCTTACAGCAACGTGCTATATGTTCTGAATGCCCGAATTGGGAATCTGTGTCAAAACTTTGTTAGGAATTATGTGATCCTTACTAGATGGAAGTAAGGGAGATGGGGCATGAAGTTATTTCTAGAGGTTGGACACATACCAAGTTCAGCTCAATTCTGGGCATCTTTGAAATACCTATACAAACTTGTTCCTACATAGTAACTTGCAACTTTGAATGAGAATGTGCTTGCTTACAGCAACGTGCTATATGTTCTGAATGCCCGAATTGGGAATCTGTGTCAAAACTTTGTTAGGAATTATGTGATCCTTACTAGCTGGAAGTAAGGGTGATGGGGCATTAAGTTATTTCTAGGAGTTGGAGACATACCAAGTTTAGCTCAGTTCTGGGCATCTTTGAAATACCTTTACAAACTTGTTCCTACATAGTAACTTGCAACTTTGAATGAGAATGTGCTTGCTTACAGCAACGTGCTATATGTTCCGAATGCCCGAATTGGGAATATGTGTCAAAACTTTGTGAGAAATTATGTGATCCTTACTAGATGGAAGTAAGGGAGATGGGGCATGAAGTTATTTCTAGGAGTTGGAGACATACAACGTTTAGCTGAGTTCTGGGCATCTTTGAACTACCTATACAAACTTGTTCCTACATAGTAACTTGAAACATTGAATGAGAATGTGCTTGCTTATCATCAACGTGCTATATGTTCTGAGTGCCCGAATTGGGAATCTGTGTCAAAACTTTCTTAGGAATTATGTGATCCTTACTAGCTGGAAATAAGGGAAATTGTGCATAAAGTTATTTCTAGGAGTTGGAGACATACCAAGTTTAGCTCAGTTCTGGGCATCTTTGAAATACCTATACAAACTTGTTCCTACATAGTAACTTGCATCTTTGAATGAGAATGTGCTTGCTTACAGCAACGTGCTATATGTTCTGAATGCCCGAATTGGGAATCTGTGTCAAAATTTATTAGGAATTATGTGATCCTTACTAGCTGGAAGTAAGGGAGATGGGGCATGAAGTTATTTCTAGGAGTTGGAGACATACAACCTTTAGCTCAGTTCTGGGCATCTTTGAAATACCTATACAAACTTGTTCCTACATAGTAACTTGCAACTTTGAATGAGAATGTGCTTGCTTGCAGCAACGTGCTATATGTTCTGAATGCCCGAATTGGGAATCTGTGTCAAAACTTTGTTAGGAATTATGTGATCCTTACTAGATCGAAGTAAGGGAGATGGGGCATGAAGTTATTTCTAGGAGTTGGACACATACAATGTTTAGCTCAGTTCTGTGCATCTTTGAAATACCTATGCAAACTTGTTCCTACATAGTAACTTGCAACTTTGAATGAGAATGTGCTTGCTTACAGCAACGTGCTATATGTTCTGAATGCCCGAATTGGGAATCTGTGTCAAAATTTGTTAGAAATTATGTGATCCTTACAAGCTGGAAGTAAGGGAGTTGGGGCATGAAGGTATTTCTAGGAGTTGGACACATACCAAGTTTAGCAGAGTTCTGGGCATCTTTGAAATACCTTTACAAACTTGTTCCTACATAGTAACTTGCAACTTTGAATGAGAATGTGCTTGCTTACAGCAACGTTCCATATGTTCTGAATGCCCGAATTGGGAATCTGTGTGAAAAATGTGTTAGGAATTATGTGATCCTTACTAGCTGGAAGTAAGGGAGATGGGGCATGAAGTTATTTCTAGGAGTTGGACACATACCAAGTTTAGCTCAGTTCTGGGCATCTTTGAAAGTCCTATTCAAACTTGTTCCTACATAGTAACTTGCAACTTTGAATGAGAATGTGCTTGCTTACAGCAACGTGCTATATGTTCTGAATGCCCGAATTGGGAATCTGTGTCAAAACTTTGTTAGGAATTATGTGCTCCTTACAAGCTATAAGTAAGGGAGTTGGGGCATGAAGTTATTTCTAGGAATTGGACTCATACCAAGTTTAGCTCAGTTCTGGGCATCTTTGAAATTCCTATACAAACTTGTTCCTACATAGTAACTTGCAACTTTGAATGAGAATGTGCTTGCTTACAGCAACGTGCTATATGTTCTGAATGCCCGAATTGGGAATCTGTGTCAAAACTTTGTTAGAAATTATGTGATCCTTACTAGCTGGAAGTAAGGGAGATGGAGCATGAAGTCATTTCAAGGAGTTGGACGCATATCAAGTTTAGCTCAGTTCTGGGCATCTTTGAAATACCTATACAAACTTGTTCCTACATAGTAACTTGCAACTTTGAATGAGAATGTGCTTGCTTACAGCAACGTGCTATATGTTCTGAATGCCCGAATTGGGAATCTGTGTCAAAACTTTGTTAGGAATTATGTGATCCTTACTAGATGGAAGTAAGGGAGATGGGGCATGAAGTTATTTCTAGAGGTTGGACACATACCAAGTTTAGCTCAATTCTGGGCATCTTTGAAATACCTATACAAACTTGTTCCTACATAGTAACTTGAAACTTTGAATGAGAATGTGCTTGCTTATCATCAACGTGCTATATGTTCTGAGTGCCCGAATTGGGAATCTGTGTCAAAACTTTGTTAGGAATTATGTGATCCTTACTAGCTGGAAATAAGGGAGATTGGGCATAAAGTTATTTCTAGGAGTTGGAGACATACAACGTTTAGCTCAGTTCTGGGCATCTTTGAAATACCTATACAAACTTGTTCCTACATAGTAACTTGCAACTTTGAATGAGAATGTGCTTGCTTACAGCAACGTGCTATATGTTCTGAATGCCCGAATTGGGAATCTGTGTCAAAACTTTGTTAGGAATTATGTGATCCTTACTAGCTGGAAGTAAGTGAGGCGGGGCATGAAGTTATTTCTAGGAGTTGGAGACATACAACGTTTAGCTCAGTTCTGGGCATCTTTAAAATACCTATACAAACTTGTTCCTACATAGTAACTTGCAACTTTGAATGAGAATGTGCTTGCTTACAGCAACGTGCTACATGTTCTGAATGCCCGAATTGGGAATCTGTGTCAAAACTTTGTTAGGAATTATGTGATCCTTACTAGCTGGAAGTAAGGGAGATGGGACATGAAGTTATTTCTAGGAGTTGGACACATACCAAGTTTAGCTCAGTTCTGGGCATCTTTGAAATACCTATACAAACTTGTTCCTACATAGTAACTTGCAACTTTGAATGAGAATGTGCTTGCTTTCAGCAACGTGCTATATGTTCTGAATGCCCGAATTGGGAATCTGTGTCAGAACTTTGTTAGTAATTATGTGATCCTTACTAGCTGGAAGTAAGGGATATGGGGAATGAAGTTATTTCTAGGAGTTGGACACATACCAAGTTTAGCTCAGTTCTGGGCATCTTTGAAAGTCCTATTCAAACTTCTTCCTACATAGTAACTTGCAACTTTCAATGAGAATGTGCTTGCTTACAGCAACGTGCTATATGTTCTGAATGCCCGAATTGGGAATCTGTGTCAAAACTTTGTTAGGAATTATGTGCTCCTTAAAAGCTGGAAGTAAGGGAGTTGGGGCATGAAGTTATTTCTAGGAATTGGACTCATACCAAGTTTAGCTCAGTTCTGGGCATCTTTGAAATACCTATACAAACTTGTTCCTACATAGTAACTTGCAACTTTGAATGAGAATGTGCTTGCTTACAGCAACGTGCTGTATGTTCTGAATGCCCGAATTGGGAATCTGTGTCAAAACTTTGTTAGGAATTATGTGATCCTTACTAGCTGGAAGTAAGGGAGATGGGGCATGAAGTCATTTCAAGGAGTTGGACGCATACCAAGTTTAGCTCAGTTCTGGGCATCTTTGAAATACCTATACAAACTTGTTCCTACATAGTAACTTGCAACTTTGAATGAGAATGTGCTTGCTTACAGCAACGTGCTATATGTTCTGAGTGCCCGAATAGGGAATCTGTGTCAAATCTTTGTTAGGAATTATGTGATCCTTACTAGCTGGAAATAAGGGAGATTGGGCATGAAGTTATTTCTAGGAGTTGGACACATACAACGTTTAGCTCAGTTCTGGGCATCTTTGAAATACCAATACAAACTTGTTCCTACATAGTAACTTGCAACTTTGAATGAGAATGTGCTTGCTTACACCAACGTGCTATATGTTCTGAATGCCCGATTTGGGAATCTGTGTCAAAACATTGTTAGGAATTATGTGATCCTTACTAGCTGGAAGTAAGTGAGATGGGGCATGAAGTTATTTCTAGGAGTTGGAGACATACAACGTTTAGCTCAGTTCTGGGCATCTTTAAAATACCTATACAAACTTGTTCCTACATAGTAACTTGCAACTTTGAATGAGAATGTGCTTGCTTACAGCAACGTGCTACATGTTCTGAATGCCCGAATTGGGAATCTGTGTCAAAACTTTGTTAGGAATTATGTGATCCTTACTAGCTGGAAGTAATGGAGATGGGACATGAACTTATTTCTAGGAGTTGGACACATACCAAGTTTAGCTCAGTTCTGGGCATCTTTGAAATACCTATACAAACTTGCTCCTACATAGTAACTTGCAACTTTGAATGAGAATGTGCTTGCTTTCAGCAACGTGCTATATGTTCTGAATGCCCGAATTGGTAATCTGTGTCAGAACTTTGTTAGTAATTATGTGATCCTTACTAGCTGGAAGTAAGGGATATGGGGCATGAAGTTATTTCTAGGAGTTGGAGACATACAACGTTTAGCTCAGTTCTGGGCATCTTTGAAATACCTATACAAACTTGTTCCTACATAGTAACTTGCAACGTTGAATGAGAATGTGCTTGCTTACAGCAACGTGCTACATGTTCTGAATGCCCGAAATGGGAATCTGTGTCAAAACTTTGTTAGGAATTATGTGATCCTTACAAGCTGGAAGTAAGGGAGATGGGGCATGAAGTTATTTATAGGAGTTGGACACATACCAAGTTTAGCTCAGTTCTGGGCATCTTTGAAATACCTATACGAACTTGTTCCTACATATTAAATTGCAACTTTGAATGAGAATGTGCTTGCTTACAGCAACGTGCTATATGTTCTGAATGCCCGAATTGGGAATCTGTGTCAAAATTTGTTAGGAAATATGTGATCCTTACTAACTGGAAGTAAGGGAGTTGGGGCATGAAGGTATTTCAAGGAGTTGGACACATACCAAGTTTAGCACAGTTCTGGGCATCTTTGAAATACCTATACAAACTTGTTCCTACATAGTAACTTGCAACATTGAATGAGAATGTGCTTGCTTACAGCAACGTGCTATATGTTCTGAATGCCCGAATTGGGAATCTGTGTTAAAACATTGTTGGTAATTATGTGATCCTTACTAGCTGGAAGTAAGGGATATGGGGCATGAAGTTATTTCTAGGAGTTGGAGACCTACCAAGTTTAGCTCAGTTCTGGGCATCTTTGAAATACCTATACAAACTTGTTCCTACATAGTAACTTGCAACTTTGAATGAGAATGTGCTTGCTTACAGCAACGTGCTATATGTTCTGAATGCCCGAATGGGGAGTCTGTGTCAAAACTTTGTTAGAAATTATGTGATCCTTACTAGATGGAAGTAAGGGAGATGGGGCATGAAGATATTTCTAGGAGTTGGAGACATACCAAGTTTAGCTCAGTTCTGGGCATCTTTGAAATACCTATACAAACTTGTTCCTACATAGTAACTTGCAACTTTGAATCTGAATGTGCTTGCTTACAGCAACGTGCTATATGTTCTGAATGCCCGAATTGGGAATCTGTGTCAAAACTTTGTTAGGAATTATGTGATCCTTACTAGCTGGAAGTAAGGGAGTTGGGGCATGAAGTTATTTCTAGAGGTTGGACACATACCAAGTTTAGCTCAGTTCTGGGCATCTTTGAAAGTCCTATTCAAACTTGTTCCTACATAGTAACTTGCAACTTTGAATGAGAATGTGCTTGCTTACAGCAACGTGCTATATGTTCTGAATGCCCGAATTGGGAATCTGTGTCAAAACTTTGTTAGGAATTATGTGATCCTTACTAGATGGAAGTAAGTGAGAAGCGGCATGAAGTTATTTCTAGGAGTTTTAGACTTACAACGTTTAGCTCAGTTCTGGGCATCTTTGAAATACCTATACAAACTTGTTCCTACATAGTAACTGCAACTTTCAATGAGAATGTGCTTGCTTACAGCAACGTGCTATATGTTCTGAATGCCCGAATTGGGAATCTGTGTCAAAACTTTGTTAGGAAATATGTGATCCTTACTATCTGGAAGTAAGGGAGATGGGGCATGAAGTTATTTCTAGGAGTTGGACACATACCAAGTTTAGCTCAGTTCTGGGCATCTTTGAAATACCTTTACAAACTTGTTCCTACATAGTAACTTGCAACTTTGAATGAGAATGTGCTTGCTTACAGCAACGTGCTATATGTTCTGAATGCCCGAATTGGGAATCTGTGTCAAAACTTTGTTAGGAATGACGTGATCCTTACTAGCTGGAAGTAAGGGAGAGGGGGCATGAAGTTATTTCTAGGAGTTGGAGACTTACAACTTTTAGCTCAGTTCTGGGCATCTTTGAAATACCTATACAAACTTGTTCCTACATAGTAACTTGCAACTTTGAATGAGAATGTGCTTGCTTACAGCAACGTGCTATAAGTTCTGATTGCCCGAATTGGGAATCTGTGTCAAAACTTTGTTAGGAATTATGTGATCCTTACTAGCTGGAAGTAAGGGAGATGGGGCATGAAGTTATTTCTAGGAGTTGGACACATACCAAGTTTAGCTCAGTTCTGGGCATCTTTGAAATACCTATACAAACTTGTTCCTACATAGTAACTTGCAACTTTGAATGAGAATGTGCTTGCTTACAGCAACTTGCTATATGTTCTAAATGCCCGAATTGGGAATCTGTGTCAAAACTTTGTTAGGAATTATGTGATCCTTACTAGCTGGAAGTAAGGGAGTTGGGGCATGAAGTTATTTCTAGAGATTGGACACATACAAAGTTTAGCTCAGTTATGGGCATCTTTGAAACACCTATACAAGCTTGTTCCTACATAGTAACTTGCAACTTTGAATGAGAATGTGCTTGCTTACGGCAACGTGCTATATGTTCTGAATTCCCGAATTGGGAATCTGTGTCAAAATTTGTTAGGAACTAATAGATCCTTACTAGCTGGAAGTAAGGGAGATGGGGCATGAAGTTATTTCTAGGAGTTGGAGTCATACAACATTTACCTCAGTTCTGGGCATCTTTGAAATACCTATACAAACTTGTTCCTACATAGTAACTTGCAACTTTGAATGAGAATGTGCTTGCTTACAGCAACGTGCTATATGTTCTGAATGCCCGAATTGGGAATCTGTGTCAAAACTTTGTTAGGAATTATGTGATCCTTACTAGCTGGAAGTAAGGGAGTTGGGGCATGAAGTTATTTCTAGGAGTTGGACACATACCAAGTTTAGCTGAGTTCTGGGCATATTTGAAATACCTATACAAACTTGTTCCTACATAGTAACTTGCAAATTTGAATGAGAATGTGCTTGCTTACAGCAACGTGCTATATGTTCTAAATGCCCGAATTGGGAATCTGTGACAAAACTTTGTTAGGAATTATGTGATCCTTACTAGCTGGAAGTAAGGGAGTTGGGGTATGAAGTTATTTCTAGAGGTTGGACACATACGAAGTTTAGCTCAGTTCTGGGCATCTTTGAAATACCTATACAAACTTGTTCCTACATAGTAACTTGCAACTTTGAATGAGAATGTGCTTGCTTACAGCAACGTGCTATATGTTCTGAATGCCCGAATTGGGAATCTGTGTCAAAACTTTGTTAGGAATTATGTGATCCTTACTAGCTGGAAGTAAGGGAGATGGGGCATGAAGTCATTTCAAGGAGTTGGACGCATACCAAGTTTAGCTCAGTTCTGGGCATCTTTGAAATACCTATACAAACTTGTTCCTACATAGTAACTTGCAACTTTGAATGAGAATGTGCTTGCTTACAGCAACGTGCTATATGTTCTGAGTGCCCGAATAGGGAATCTGTGTCAAATCTTTGTTAGGAATTATGTGATCCTTACTAGCTGGAAATAAGGGAGATTGGGCATGAAGTTATTTCTAGGAGTTGGAAACATACAACGTTTAGCTCAGTTCTGGGCATCTTTGAAATACCAATACAAACTTGTTCCTACATAGTAACTTGCAACTTTGAATGAGAATGTGCTTGCTTACACCAACGTGCTATATGTTCTGAATGCCCGATTTGGGAATCTGTGTCAAAACTTTGTTAGGAATTATGTGATCCTTACTAGCTGGAAGTAAGTGAGATGGGGCATGAAGTTATTTCTAGGAGTTGGAGACATACAACGTTTAGCTCAGTTCTGGGCATCTTTAAAATACCTATACAAACTTGTTCCTACATAGTAACTTGCAACTTTGAATGAGAATGTGCTTGCTTACAGCAACGTGCTACATGTTCTGAATGCCCGAATTGGGAATCTGTGTCAAAACTTTGTTAGGAATTATGTGATCCTTACTAGCTGGAAGTAAGGGAGATGGGACATGAACTTATTTCTAGGAGTTGGACACATACCAAGTTTAGCTCAGTTCTGGGCATCTTTGAAATACCTATACAAACTTGTTCCTACATAGTAACTTGCAACTTTGAATGAGAATGTGCTTGCTTTCAGCAACGTGCTATATGTTCTGAATGCCCGAATTGGTAATCTGTGTCAGAACTTTGTTAGTAATTATGTGATCCTTACTAGCTGGAAGTAAGTGATATGGGGCATGAAGTTATTTCTAGGAGTTGGAGACATACAACGTTTAGCTCAGTTCTGGGCATCTTTGAAATACCTATACAAACTTGTTCCTACATAGTAACTTGCAACGTTGAATGAGAATGTGCTTACTTACAGCAACGTGCTATATGTTCTGAATGCCCGAATTGGGAATCTGTGTCAAAATTTGTTAGGAAATATGTGATCCTTACTAGCTGGAAGTAAGGGAGTTGGGGCATGAAGGTATTTCAAGGAGTTGGACACATACCAAGTTTAGCACAGTTCTGGGCATCTTTGAAATACCTATACAAACTTGTTCCTACATAGTAACTTGCAACATTGAATGAGAATGTGCTTGCTTACAGCAACGTGCTATATGTTCTGAATGCCCGAATTGGGAATCTGTGTTAAAACATTGTTGGTAATTATGTGATCCTTACTAGCTGGAAGTAAGGGAGATGGGGCATGAAGTTATTTCTAGGAGTTGGAGACCTACCAAGTTTAGCTCAGTTCTGGGCATCTTTGAAATACCTATACAAACTTGTTCCTACATAGTAACTTGCAACTTTGAATGAGAATGTGCTTGCTTACAGCAACGTGCTATATGTTCTGAATGCCCGAATGTGGAGTCTGTGTCAAAACTTTGTTAGAAATTATGTGATCCTTACTAGATGGAAGTAAGGGAGATGGGGCATGAAGATATTTCTAGGAGTTGGAGACATACCAAGTTTAGCTCAGTTCTGGGCATCTTTGAAATACCTATACAAACTTGTTCCTACATAGTAACTTGCAACTTTGAATGAGAATGTGCTTGCTTACAGCAACGTGCTATATGTTCTGAATGCCCGAATTGGGAATCTGTGTCAAAACTTTGTTAGGAATTATGTGATCCTTACTAGCTGGAAGTAAGGGAGTTGGGGCATGAAGTTATTTCTAGAGGTTGGACACATACCAAGTTTAGCTCAGTTCTGGGCATCTTTGAAAGTCCTATTCAAACTTGTTCCTACGTAGTAACTTGCAACTTTGAATGAGAATGTGCTTGCTTACAGCAACGTGCTATATGTTCTGAATGCCCGAATTGGGAATCTGTGTCAAAACTTTGTTAGGAATTATGTGATCCTTACTAGATGGAAGTAAGTGAGAAGCGGCATGAAGTTATTTCTAGGAGTTTTAGACATACAACGTTTAGCTCAGTTCTGGGCATCTTTGAAATACCTATACAAACTTGTTCCTACATAGTAACTGCAACTTTCAATGAGAATGTGCTTGCTTACAGCAACGTGCTATATGTTCTGAATGCCCGAATTGGGAATCTGTGTCAAAACTTTGTTAGGAAATATGTGATCCTTACTATCTGGAAGTAAGGGAGATGGGGCATGAAGTTATTTCTAGGAGTTGGACACATACCAAGTTTAGCTCAGTTCTGGGCATCTTTGAAATACCTTTACAAACTTGTTCCTACATAGTAACTTGCAACTTTGAATGAGAATGTGCTTGCTTACAGCAACGTGCTATATGTTCTGAATGCCCGAATTGGGAATCTGTGTCAAAACTTTGTTAGGAATGACGTGATCCTTACTAGCTGGAAGTAAGGGAGAGGGGGCATGAAGTTATTTCTAGGAGTTGGAGACTTACAACTTTTAGCTCAGTTCTGGGCATCTTTGAAATACCTATACAAACTTGTTCCTACATAGTAACTTGCAACTTTGAATGAGAATGTGCTTGCTTACAGCAACGTGCTATAAGTTCTGATTGCCCGATTTGGGAATCTGTGTCAAAACTTTGTTAGGAATTATGTGATCCTTACTAGCTGGAAGTAAGGGAGATGGGGCATGAAGTTATTTCTAGGAGTTGGACACATACCAAGTTTAGCTCAGTTCTGGGCATCTTTGAAATACCTATACAAACTTGTTCCTACATAGTAACTTGCAACTTTGAATGAGAATGTGCTTGCTTATAGCAACTTGCTATATGTTCTAAATGCCCGAATTGGGAATCTGTGTCAAAACTTTGTTAGGAATTATGTGATCCTTACTAGCTGGAAGTAAGGGAGTTGGGGCATGAAGTTATTTCTAGAGATTGGACACATACAAAGTTTAGCTCAGTTATGGGCATCTTTGAAACACCTATACAAGCTTGTTCCTACATAGTAACTTGCAAATTTGAATGAGAATGTGCTTGCTTACGGCAACGTGCTATATGTTCTGAATTCCCGAATTGGGAATCTGTGTCAAAATTTGTTAGGAACTAATAGATCCTTACTAGCTGGAAGTAAGGGAGATGGGGCATGAAGTTATTTCTAGGAGTTGGAGTCATACAACATTTACCTCAGTTCTGGGCATCTTTGAAATACCTATACAAACTTGTTCCTACATAGTAACTTGCAACTTTGAATGAGAATGTGCTTGCTTACAGCAACGTGCTATATGTTCTGAATGCCCGAATTGGGAATCTGTGTCAAAACTTTGTTAGGAATTATGTGATCCTTACTAGCTGGAAGTAAGGGAGTTGGGGCATGAAGTTATTTCTAGGAGTTGGACACATACCAAGTTTAGCTGAGTTCTGGGCATATTTGAAATACCTATACAAACTTGTTCCTACATAGTAACTTGCAAATTTGAATGAGAATGTGCTTGCTTACAGCAACGTGCTATATGTTCTAAATGCCCGAATTGGGAATCTGTGACAAAACTTTGTTAGGAATTATGTGATCCTTACTAGCTGGAAGTAAGGGAGTTGGGGTATGAAGTTATTTCTAGAGGTTGGACACATACGAAGTTTAGCTCAGTTCTGGGCATCTTTGAAATACCTATACAAACTTGTTCCTACATAGTAACTTGCAACTTTGAATGAGAATGTGCTTGCTTACAGCAACGTGCTATATGTTCTGAATGCCCGAATTGGGAATCTGTGTCAAAACTTTGTTAGGAATTATGTGATCCTTACTAGCTGGAAGTAAGGGAGATCGGGCATGAAGTTATTTCTAGGAGTTGGACACATACCAAGTTTAGTTCAGTTCTGGGCATCTTTGAAATACCTATACAAACTTGTTCCTACATAATAACTTGCAACTTTGAATGAGAATGTGCTTGCTTACAGCAACTTGCTATATGTTCTGAATGCCCGAATTGGGAATTTGTGTCAAAACATTGTTAGGAATTTTGTGATCCTTACTAGCTGGAAGTAAGGGAGATGGGGCATGAGGTTATTTCTAGGAGTTGGACACATACCAAGTTTAGATCAGTTCTGGGCATCTTTGAAAGTCCTATTCAAACTTGTTCCTACATAGTAACTTGCAACTTTGAATGAGAATGTGCTTGCTTACAGCAACGTGCTATATGTTCTGAATGCCCGAATTGGGAATCTGTGTCAAAAGTTTGTTAGGAATTATGTGATCCTTACAAGCTGGAAGTAAGGGAGTGGGGGCATGAAGTTATTTCTAGGAATTGGACTCATACCAAGTTTAGCTCAGTGCTGGGCATCTTTGAAATACCTATACAAACTTGTTCCTACATAGTAACTTGCAACTTTGAATGAGAATGTGCTTGCTTACAGCAACGTGCTGCATGTTCTGAATGCCCGAATTGGGAATCTGTGTCAAAACTTTGTTAGGAATTATGTGATCCTTACTAGCTGGAAGTAAGGGTGATGGGGCATGAAGTTATTTCTAGGAGTTGGAGACATACAACGTTTAGCTCAGTTCTGGGCATCTTTGAAATACCTATACAAACTTGTTCCTACATAGTAACTTGCAACTTTGAATGAGAATGTGCTTGCTTATCATCAACCTGCTATATGTTCTGAATGCCCGAATTGGGATTCTGTGTCAAAACTTTGTTAGGAATTATGTGATCCTTACTAGCTGGAAGTAAGGGAGATGGGGCATGAAGTTGTTTCTAGGAGTTGGAGACATACAACGTTTAGCTCAGTTCTGGGCATCTTTGAAATACCTATACAAACTTGTTCCTACATAGTAACTTGCAACTTTGAATGAGAATGTGCTTGCTTACAGCAACATGCTATATGTTCTGAATGCCCGAAATGGGAATCTGTGTCAAAACTTTGTTAGGAATTATGTGATCCTTACTAGCTGGAAGTAAGTGAGTTGGGGCATGAAGTTATTTCTAGGAGTTGGACACATACCAAGTTTAGCTCAGTTCTGGGCATCTTTGAAAGTCCTATACAAACTTGTTCCTACATAGTAACTTGCAACTTTGAATGAGAATGTGCTTGCTTACAGCAACGTGCTATATGTTCTGAATGCCCGAATTGGGAATCTGTGTCAAAACTTTGTTAGGAATTATGTGATCCTTACTAGCTGGAAGTAAGGGAGATGGGGCATGAAGTTATTTCTAGGAGTTGGAGACATACAACGTTTAGCTCAGTTCTGGGCATCTTTGATATACCTATACAAACTTGTTCCTACATAGGAACTTGCAACTTTGAATGATAATGTGCTTGCTTACAGCAACGTGCTATATGTTCTGAATGCCCGAATTGGGAATCTGTGTCAAAACTTTGTTAGGAATTATGTGATCCTTACTAGATGGAAGTAAGGGAGATGGGGCATGAAGTTATTTCTAGGAGTTGGAGACATACAACGTTTAGCTCAGTTCTGGGCATCTTTGAAAGTCCTATACAAACTTGTTCCTACATAGTAACTTGGAACTTTGAATGAGAATGTGCTTGCTTATCATCAACGTGCTATATGTTCTGAATGCCCGAATTGGGAATCTGTGTCAAAACTTTGTTAGGAATTATGTGATCCTTACTAGCTGGAAGTAACGGAGTTGGGGCATGAAGTTATTTCTAGGAGTTGGAGACATACCAAGTTTAGCTCAGTTCTGGGCATCTTTGAAATACCTTTACAAACTTGTTCCTACATAGTAACTTGCAACTTTGAATGAGAATGTGCTTTTTTACAGCAACGTGTTGTATGTTCTGAATGCCCGAATTGGGAATCTGTGTCAAAACTTTGTTAAGAATTATGTGATCCTTACTAGCTGTAAGTAAGGGATATGGGGCATGAAGTTATTTCTAGGAGTTGGAGACATACAACGTTTAGCTCAGTTCTGGGCATCTTTGAAATACCTATACAAACTTGTTCCTACATAGTAACTTGCAACTTTGAATGAGAATGTGCTTGCTTACAGCAACGTGCTATATGTTCTGAATTCCCGAATTGGGAATCTGTGTCAAAACTTTGTTAGGAATTATGTGATCCTTACTAGCTGGAAGAAAGGGAGTTGGGGCATGAAGTTATTTCTAGGAGTTGGAGACATACCAAGTTTAGCTCAGTTCTGGGCATCTTTGAAATACCTTTACAAACTTGTTCCTACATAGTAACTTGCAACTTTGAATGAGAATGTGCTTGCTTACAACAACGTGCTTTATGTTCTGAATGCCTGAATTGGGAATCTGTGTCAAAACTTTGTTAGAAATTATGTGATCCTAACTAGATGGAAGTAAGGGAGATGGGGCATGAAGTCATTTCTTGGAGTTGGAGACATACAACGTTTAGCTCAGTTCTGGGCATCTTTCAAATACCTATACAAACTTGTTCCTACATAGTAACTTGCAACATTGAATGAGAATGTTCTTGCTTACAGCAACGTACTATATGTTCTGAATGCCCGAATTTGGAATCTGTGTCAAAACTTTGTTAGGAATTATGTGATCCTTACTAGCTGGAAGTAAGGGAGATCGGGCATGAAGTTATTTCTAGGAGTTGGAGACATACCAAGTTTAGCTCAGTTCTGGGCATCTTTGAAAGTCCTATACAAACTTGTTCCTACATAGTAGCTTGCAACTTTGAATGAGAAGGTGCTTGCTTACAGCAACGTGCTATATGTTCTGAATGCCTGAATTGGGAATCTGTGTCAAAACTTTGTTAGGAATTATGTGATCCTTACTAGATGGAAGTAAGGGAGATGGGGCATGAAGTTTTTTCTAGGAGTTGGAGACATACAACGTTTAGCTCAGTTCTGGGTATCTTTGAAATACCTATACAAACTTGTTCCTACATAGTAACTTGCAACTTTGAATGAGAATGTGCTTGCTTACAGCAACTTGCTATATGTTCTGAATGCCCGAATTGGGAATCTGTGTCAAAACTTTGTTAGGAATTATGTGATCCTTACTAGCTGGAAGTAAGGGAGTTGTGGCATGAAGGTATTTCTAGGAGTTGGACACATACCAAGTTTAGCACAGTTCTGGGCATCTTTGAAATACCTATACAAACTTGTTGCTACATAGTAACATGCATCAGAATGTGCTTGCTTACAGCAACGTGCTATATGTTCTGAATGCCCGAATTGGGAATTTGTGTCAAAACATTGTTAGGAATTTTGTGATCCTTACTAGCTGGAAGTAAGGGAGATGGGGCATGAGGTTATTTCTAGGAGTTGGACACATACCAAGTTTAGCTCAGTTCTGGGCATCTTTGAAAGTCCTATTCAAACTTGTTCCTACATAGTAACTTGCAACTTTGAATGAGAATGTGCTTGCTTACAGCAACGTGCTATATGTTCTGAATGCCCGAATTGGGAATCTGTGTCAAAAGTTTGTTAGGAATTATGTGATCCTTACAAGCTGGAAGTAAGGGAGTGGGGGCATGAAGTTATTTCTAGGAATTGGACTCATACCAAGTTTAGCTCAGTGCTGGGCATCTTTGAAATACCTATACAAACTTGTTCCTACATAGTAACTTGCAACATTGAATGAGAATGTGCTTGCTTACAGCAACGTGCTATATGTTCTGAATGCCCGAATTGGGAATCTGTGTTAAAACATTGTTGGTAATTATGTGATCCTTACTAGCTGGAAGTAAGGGAGATGGGGCATGAAGTTATTACTAGGAGTTGGAGACCTACCAAGTTTAGCTCAGTTCTGGGCATCTTTGAAATACCTATACAAACTTGTTCCTACATAGTAACTTGCAACTTTGAATGAGAATGTGCTTGCTTACAGCAACGTGCTATATGTTCTGAATGCCCGAATGGGGAGTCTGTGTCAAAACTTTGTTAGAAATTATGTGATCCTTACTAGATGGAAGTAAGGGAGATGGGGCATGAAGATATTTCTAGGAGTTGGAGACATACCAAGTTTAGCTCAGTTCTGGGCATCTTTGAAATACCTATACAAACTTGTTCCTACATAGTAACTTGCAACTTTGAATGAGAATGTGCTTGCTTACAGCAACGTGCTATATGTTCTGAATGCCCGAATTGGGAATCTGTGTCAAAACTTTGTTAGGAATCATGTGATCCTTACTAGCTGGAAGTAAGGGAGTTGGGGCATGAAGTTATTTCTAGAGGTTGGACACATACCAAGTTTAGCTCAGTTCTGGGCATCTTTGAATGTCCTATTCAAACTTGTTCCTACATAGTAACTTGCAACTTTGAATGAGAATGTGCTTGCTTACAGCAACGTGCTATATGTTCTGAATGCCCGAATTGGGAATCTGTGTCAAAACTTTGTTAGGAATTATGTGATCCTTACTAGATGGAAGTAAGTGAGAAGCGGCATGAAGTTATTTCTAGGAGTTTTAGACATACAACGTTTAGCTCAGTTCTGGGCATCTTTGAAATACCTATACAAACTTGTTCCTACATAGTAACTGCAACTTTCAATGAGAATGTGCTTGCTTACAGCAACGTGCTATATGTTCTGAATGCCCGAATTGGGAATCTGTGTCAAAACTTTGTTAGGAAATATGTGATCCTTACTATCTGGAAGTAAGGGAGATGGGGCATGAAGTTATTTCTAGGAGTTGGACACATACCAAGTTTAGCTCAGTTCTGGGCATCTTTGAAATACCTTTACAAACTTGTTCCTACATAGTAACTTGCAACTTTGAATGAGAATGTGCTTGCTTACAGCAACGTGCTATATGTTCTGAATGCCCGAATTGGGAATCTGTGTCAAAACTTTGTTAGGAATGACGTGATCCTTACTAGCTGGAAGTAAGGGAGAGGGGGCATGAAGTTATTTCTAGGAGTTGGAGACTTACAACTTTTAGCTCAGTTCTGGGCATCTTTGAAATACCTATACAAACTTGTTCCTACATAGTAACTTGCAACTTTGAATGAGAATGTGCTTGCTTACAGCAACGTGCTATAAGTTCTGATTGCCCGAATTGGGAATCTGTGTCAAAACTTTGTTAGGAATTATGTGATCCTTACTAGCTGGAAGTAAGGGAGATGGGGCATGAAGTTATTTCTAGGAGTTGGACACATACCAAGTTTAGCTCAGTTCTGGGCATCTTTGAAATACCTATACAAACTTGTTCCTACATAGTAACTTGCAACTTTGAATGAGAATGTGCTTGCTTACAGCAACTTGCTATATGTTCTAAATGCCCGAATTGGGAATCTGTGTCAAAACTTTGTTAGGAATTATGTGATCCTTACTAGCTGGAAGTAAGGGAGTTGGGGCATGAAGTTATTTCTAGAGATTGGACACATACAAAGTTTAGCTCAGTTATGGGCATCTTTGAAACACCTATACAAGCTTGTTCCTACATAGTAACTTGCAACTTTGAATGAGAATGTGCTTGCTTACGGCAACGTGCTATATGTTCTGAATTCCCGAATTGGGAATCTGTGTCAAAATTTGTTAGGAACTAATAGATCCTTACTAGCTGGAAGTAAGGGAGATGGGGCATGAAGTTATTTCTAGGAGTTGGAGTCATACAACATTTACCTCAGTTCTGGGCATCTTTGAAATACCTATACAAACTTGTTCCTACATAGTAACTTGCAACTTTGAATGAGAATGTGCTTGCTTACAGCAACGTGCTATATGTTCTGAATGCCCGAATTGGGAATCTGTGTCAAAACTTTGTTAGGAATTATGTGATCCTTACTAGCTGGAAGTAAGGGAGTTGGGGCATGAAGTTATTTCTAGGAGTTGGACACATACCAAGTTTAGCTGAGTTCTGGGCATATTTGAAATACCTATACAAACTTGTTCCTACATAGTAACTTGCAAATTTGAATGAGAATGTGCTTGCTTACAGCAACGTGCTATATGTTCTAAATGCCCGAATTGGGAATCTGTGACAAAACTTTGTTAGGAATTATGTGATCCTTACTAGCTGGAAGTAAGGGAGTTGGGGTATGAAGTTATTTCTAGAGGTTGGACACATACGAAGTTTAGCTCAGTTCTGGGCATCTTTGAAATACCTATACAAACTTGTTCCTACATAGTAACTTGCAACTTTGAATGAGAATGTGCTTGCTTACAGCAACGTGCTATATGTTCTGAATGCCCGAATTGGGAATCTGTGTCAAAACTTTGTTAGGAATTATGTGATCCTTACTAGCTGGAAGTAAGGGAGATCGGGCATGAAGTTATTTCTAGGAGTTGGACACATACCAAGTTTAGTTCAGTTCTGGGCATCTTTGAAATACCTATACAAACTTGTTCCTACATAATAACTTGCAACTTTGAATGAGAATGTGCTTGCTTACAGCAACTTGCTATATGTTCTGAATGCCCGAATTGGGAATTTGTGTCAAAACATTGTTAGGAATTTTGTGATCCTTACTAGCTGGAAGTAAGGGAGATGGGGCATGAGGTTATTTCTAGGAGTTGGACACATACCAAGTTTAGATCAGTTCTGGGCATCTTTGAAAGTCCTATTCAAACTTGTTCCTACATAGTAACTTGCAACTTTGAATGAGAATGTGCTTGCTTACAGCAACGTGCTATATGTTCTGAATGCCCGAATTGGGAATCTGTGTCAAAAGTTTGTTAGGAATTATGTGATCCTTACAAGCTGGAAGTAAGGGAGTGGGGGCATGAAGTTATTTCTAGGAATTGGACTCATACCAAGTTTAGCTCAGTGCTGGGCATCTTTGAAATACCTATACAAACTTGTTCCTACATAGTAACTTGCAACTTTGAATGAGAATGTGCTTGCTTACAGCAACGTGCTGCATGTTCTGAATGCCCGAATTGGGAATCTGTGTCAAAACTTTGTTAGGAATTATGTGATCCTTACTAGCTGGAAGTAAGGGTGATGGGGCATGAAGTTATTTCTAGGAGTTGGAGACATACAACGTTTAGCTCAGTTCTGGGCATCTTTGAAATACCTATACAAACTTGTTCCTACATAGTAACTTGCAACTTTGAATGAGAATGTGCTTGCTTATCATCAACCTGCTATATGTTCTGAATGCCCGAATTGGGATTCTGTGTCAAAACTTTGTTAGGAATTATGTGATCCTTACTAGCTGGAAGTAAGGGAGATGGGGCATGAAGTTGTTTCTAGGAGTTGGAGACATACAACGTTTAGCTCAGTTCTGGGCATCTTTGAAATACCTATACAAACTTGTTCCTACATAGTAACTTGCAACTTTGAATGAGAATGTGCTTGCTTACAGCAACATGCTATATGTTCTGAATGCCCGAAATGGGAATCTGTGTCAAAACTTTGTTAGGAATTATGTGATCCTTACTAGCTGGAAGTAAGTGAGTTGGGGCATGAAGTTATTTCTAGGAGTTGGACACATACCAAGTTTAGCTCAGTTCTGGGCATCTTTGAAAGTCCTATACAAACTTGTTCCTACATAGTAACTTGCAACTTTGAATGAGAATGTGCTTGCTTACAGCAACGTGCTATATGTTCTGAATGCCCGAATTGGGAATCTGTGTCAAAACTTTGTTAGGAATTATGTGATCCTTACTAGATGGAAGTAAGTGAGATGGGGCATGAAGTTATTTCTAGGAGTTGGAGACATACAACGTTTAGCTCAGTTCTGGGCATCTTTGATATACCTATACAAACTTGTTCCTACATAGGAACTTGCAACTTTGAATGATAATGTGCTTGCTTACAGCAACGTGCTATATGTTCTGAATGCCCGAATTGGGAATCTGTGTCAAAACTTTGTTAGGAATTATGTGATCCTTACTAGATGGAAGTAAGGGAGATGGGGCATGAAGTTATTTCTAGGAGTTGGAGACATACAACGTTTAGCTCAGTTCTGGGCATCTTTGAAAGTCCTATACAAACTTGTTCCTACATAGTAACTTGGAACTTTGAATGAGAATGTGCTTGCTTATCATCAACGTGCTATATGTTCTGAATGCCCGAATTGGGAATCTGTGTCAAAACTTTGTTAGGAATTATGTGATCCTTACTAGCTGGAAGTAACGGAGTTGGGGCATGAAGTTATTTCTAGGAGTTGGAGACATACCAAGTTTAGCTCAGTTCTGGGCATCTTTGAAATACCTTTACAAACTTGTTCCTACATAGTAACTTGCAACTTTGAATGAGAATGTGCTTTTTTACAGCAACGTGTTGTATGTTCTGAATGCCCGAATTGGGAATCTGTGTCAAAACTTTGTTAAGAATTATGTGATCCTTACTAGCTGTAAGTAAGGGATATGGGGCATGAAGTTATTTCTAGGAGTTGGAGACATACAACGTTTAGCTCAGTTCTGGGCATCTTTGAAATACCTATACAAACTTGTTCCTACATAGTAACTTGCAACTTTGAATGAGAATGTGCTTGCTTACAGCAACGTGCTATATGTTCTGAATTCCCGAATTGGGAATCTGTGTCAAAACTTTGTTAGGAATTATGTGATCCTTACTAGCTGGAAGTAAGGGAGTTGGGGCATGAAGTTATTTCTAGGAGTTGGAGACATACCAAGTTTAGCTCAGTTCTGGGCATCTTTGAAATACCTTTACAAACTTGTTCCTACATAGTAACTTGCAACTTTGAATGAGAATGTGCTTGCTTACAACAACGTGCTTTATGTTCTGAATGCCTGAATTGGGAATCTGTGTCAAAACTTTGTTAGAAATTATGTGATCCTAACTAGATGGAAGTAAGGGAGATGGGGCATGAAGTCATTTCTTGGAGTTGGAGACATACAACGTTTAGCTCAGTTCTGGGCATCTTTCAAATACCTATACAAACTTGTTCCTACATAGTAACTTGCAACATTGAATGAGAATGTTCTTGCTTACAGCAACGTACTATATGTTCTGAATGCCCGAATTTGGAATCTGTGTCAAAACTTTGTTAGGAATTATGTGATCCTTACTAGCTGGAAGTAAGGGAGATCGGGCATGAAGTTATTTCTAGGAGTTGGAGACATACCAAGTTTAGCTCAGTTCTGGGCATCTTTGAAAGTCCTATACAAACTTGTTCCTACATAGTAGCTTGCAACTTTGAATGAGAAGGTGCTTGCTTACAGCAACGTGCTATATGTTCTGAATGCCTGAATTGGGAATCTGTGTCAAAACTTTGTTAGGAATTATGTGATCCTTACTAGATGGAAGTAAGGGAGATGGGGCATGAAGTTTTTTCTAGGAGTTGGAGACATACAACGTTTAGCTCAGTTCTGGGTATCTTTGAAATACCTATACAAACTTGTTCCTACATAGTAACTTGCAACTTTGAATGAGAATGTGCTTGCTTACAGCAACTTGCTATATGTTCTGAATGCCCGAATTGGGAATCTGTGTCAAAACTTTGTTAGGAATTATGTGATCCTTACTAGCTGGAAGTAAGGGAGTTGTGGCATGAAGGTATTTCTAGGAGTTGGACACATACCAAGTTTAGCACAGTTCTGGGCATCTTTGAAATACCTATACAAACTTGTTGCTACATAGTAACATGCATCAGAATGTGCTTGCTTACAGCAACGTGCTATATGTTCTGAATGCCCGAATTGGGAATTTGTGTCAAAACATTGTTAGGAATTTTGTGATCCTTACTAGCTGGAAGTAAGGGAGATGGGGCATGAGGTTATTTCTAGGAGTTGGACACATACCAAGTTTAGCTCAGTTCTGGGCATCTTTGAAAGTCCTATTCAAACTTGTTCCTACATAGTAACTTGCAACTTTGAATGAGAATGTGCTTGCTTACAGCAACGTGCTATATGTTCTGAATGCCCGAATTGGGAATCTGTGTCAAAAGTTTGTTAGGAATTATGTGATCCTTACAAGCTGGAAGTAAGGGAGTGGGGGCATGAAGTTATTTCTAGGAATTGGACTCATACCAAGTTTAGCTCAGTGCTGGGCATCTTTGAAATACCTATACAAACTTGTTCCTACATAGAAACTTGCAACTTTGAATGAGAATGTGCTTGCTTACAGCAACGTGCTATATGTTCTGAATGCCAGAATTGGGAATCTGTGTCAAAATTTGTTAGGAATTATGTGATCCTTACTAGCTGGAAGTAAGGGAGATGGGGCATGAAGTTATTTCTAGGAGTTGGAGACATACCAAGTTTAGCTCAGTTCTGGGCATCTTTGAAATACCTATACAAACTTGTTCCTACATAGTAACTTGCAACTTTGAATGAGAATGTGCTTGCTTACAGCAACGTGGTGTATGTTCTGAATGCCCGAATTCGGAATCTGTGTCAAAACTTTGTTAGGAATTATGTGATCCTTACTAGATGGAAGTAAGGGAGATGGGGCATGAAGTTATTTCTAGGAGTTGGAGACATACCAAGTTTAGCTCAGTTCTGGGCATCTTTGAAATACCTATACAAACTTGTTCCTACATAGTAACTTGCAACTTTGAATGAGAATGTGCTTGCTTACAGCAACGTGCTATATGTTCTGAATGCCCGAATTGGGAATCTGAGTCAAAACATTGTTAGGAATTATGTGATCCTTACTAGCTGGAAGTAAGGGTGATGGGGCATGAAGTTATTTCTAGGAGTTGGAGACATACCAAGTTTAGCTCAGTTCTGGGCATCTTTCAAATACCTATACAAACTTGTTCCTACATAGTAACTTGCAACTTTGAATGAGAATGTGCTTGCTTACAGCAACGTGCTATCTGTTCTGAATGCCCGAATTGGGAATCTGTGTCAAAACTTTGTTAGGAATTATGTGATCCTTACTAGCTGGAAGTAAGGGAGTTGGGGCATGAAGTTATTTCTAGAAGTTGGACACATACCAAGTTTAGCTCAGTTCTGGGCAACTTTGAAACACCTATACAAACTTGTTCCTACATAGTAACTTGCAACTTTGAATTAGAATGTGCTTGCTTACAGCAACGTGCTATATGTTCTGAATGCCCGAATTGGGAATCTGTGTCAAAACTTTGTTAAGAATTATGTGATCCTTACTACTTGGAAGTAAGGGAGATGGGGAATGAAGTTATTTCTAGGAGTTGGACACATACCAAGTTTAGCTGAGTTCTGGGCATCTTTGAAATACCTATACAAACTTGTTCCTACATAGTAACTTGCAACTTTGAATGAGAATGTGCTTGCTTACAGCAACGTGCTATATGTTATGAATGCCCGAATTGGGAATCTGTGTCAAAGCATTGTTAGGAATTATGTGATCCTTACTAGCTGGAAGTAAGGGAGATGGGGCATGAAGTTATTTCTAGGAGTTGGAGACATACAACGTTTAACTCAGTTCTGGGCATCTTTGAAATATCTATGCAAACTTGTTCCTACATAGTAACTTGCAACTTTGAATTGAATGTGCTTGCTTACAGCAACGTGCTACATGTTCTGAATGTCCGAATTGGGAATCTGTGTTAAAACTTTGTTAGGAATTATGTGATCCTTACTAGCTGGAAGTAAGGGAGATGAGGCATGAAGTTATTTCTAGGAGTTGGAGACATACCAAGTTTAGCTCAGTTCTGGGCATCTTTGAAATACCTATACAAACTTGTTCCTACATAGTAACTTGCAACTTTGAATGAGAATGTGCTTGCTTACAGCAACGTGCTATATGTTCTGAATGCCCGAATTGGGAATCTGTGTCAAAACTTTGTTAGGAATTATGTGATCCTTACTAGCTGGAAGTAAGGGAGATGGGGCATGAAGTTATTTCTAGGAGTTGGACACATACCAAGTTTAGCTCAGTTCTGGGCATCTTTGACAGTCCTATTCAAACTTGTTCCTACATAGTAACTTGCAACTTTGAATGAGAATGTGCTTGCTTACAGCAACGTGCTATATGTTCTGAATGCAAGAATTGGGAATCTGTGTCAAAACGTTGTTAGGAATTATGTGATCCTTACTAGCTGGAATTAAGGGAAATGGGGCATGAAGTTATTTCTAGGAGTTGGAGACATACAACGTTTAGCTCAGTTCTGGGCATCTTTGAAATACCTATACAAACTTGTTCCTACATAGTAACTTGCAACTTTGAATGAGAATGTGCTTGCTTACAGCAACGTGCTATATGTTCTGAATGCCCGAATTGGAAATCTGTGTCAAAACTTTGTTAGGAATTATGTGATCATTACTAGCTGGAAGAAAGGGAGTGGGGGCATGAAGGTATTTCTAGGAGTTGAAGACATACCAAGTTTTGCTCAGTTCTGGGCATCTTTGAAATACCTATATAAACTTGTTCCTACATATTAACTTGCAACTTTGAATGAGAATGTGCTTGCTTACAGCAACGTGCTATATGTTCTGAATGCCCGAATTGGGAATCAGTGACAATACTTTGTTAGGAATTATGTGATCCTTACTAGCTGGAAGTAAGTGAGTTGGGGCATGAAGGTATTTCTAGGAGTTGGACACAAACCAAGTTTAGCACAGTTCTGGGCATCTTTGAAATACCTATACAAACTTGATCCTACATAGTAACTTGCAACTCTGAATGAGAATGTGCTTGCTTACAGCAACGTGCTATATGTTCTGAATGCCCGAATTGGGAATCTGTGTCAAAACTTTGTTAGGAATTATGGGATCCTTACTAGCTGGAAGTAAGGGAGATGGGGCATGAAGTTATTTCTAGGATTTGGAGACATACCATGTTTAGCTCAGTTCTGGGCATCTTTGAAATACCTATACAAACTTGTTCCTACATAGTAACTTGCAACTTTGAATGAGAATGTGCTTGCTTACAGCAACGTGCTATATGGTCTGAATGAACGAATTGGGAATCTGTGTCAAAACTTTGTTATGAATTATGTGATCCTTACTAGCTAGAAGTAAGGGAGTTGGGGCATGAATTTATTTCTAGAGGTTGGACACATACCAAGTTTAGCTCAGGTCTGGGCATCTTTGAAATACCTATACAAACTTGTTCCTACATAGTAACTTGCAACTTTGAATGAGAATGTGCTTGCTTTCAGCAACGTGCTATATGTTCTGAATGCCCGAATTGGGAATCTGTGTCAAAACTTTGTTAGGAATTATGTGATCCTTACTGGCTGGAAGTAAGGGAGTGGGGGCATGAAGGTATTTCTAGGAGTTGGACACATACCAAGTTTAGCACAGTTCTGGGCATCTTTGAAATACCTATACTAACTTGTTCCTACATAGTAACTTGCAACTTTGAATGAGAATGTGCTTGCTTACAGCAACGTGCTATATGTTCTGAATGCCCGAATAGGGAATCTGTGTCAAAACTTTGTTAGGAATTATGTGATCCTTACTAGCTGGAAGTAAGGGAGATGGGGCATGAAGTTATTTCTAGGAGTTGGAGACATACCAAGTTTAGCTCAGTTCTGGGCATCTTTGAAATACGTATACAAACTTGTTCCTACATAGTAACTTGCAACTTTGAATGAGAATGTGCTTGCATACAGCAACGTGCTACATGTTCTGAATGCCCGAATTGGGAACCTGTGTCAAAACTTTTTAGGAATTATGTGATTCTTACTAGCTAGAAGTAAGGGAGTTGGGGCATGAAGTTATTTCTAGGAATTGGAGACATACCAAGTTTAGCTCAGTTCTGGGCATCTTTGAAATACCTATACAAACTTGTTCCTACATAGTAACTTGCAACTTTGAATGAGAATGTGCTTGCTTACAGCAACGTGCTGTATGTTCTGAATGCCCGAATTGGGAATCTGTGTCAAAACTTTGTTAGGAATTATGTGATCCTTACTAGCTGGAAGTAAGGGTGATGAGGCATGAAGTTATTTCTAGGAGTTGATGACATACCAAGTTTAGCTCAGTTCTGGGCATCTTTGATATACCTTTACAAACTTGTTCCTACATAGTAACTTGCAACAGTGAATTAGAATGTGCTTGCTTACAGCAACGTGCTATATGTTCTGAATGCCCGAATTGGGAATCTGTGTCAAAACTTTGTTAGGAATTATGTGATCCTTATTAGCTGGAAGTAAGGGAATTGGGGCATGAAGGTATTTTTTGGAGTTGGACACATACCAAGTTTAGCACAGTTCTGGGCATCTTTGAAATACCTATACAAACTTCTTCCTACATAGTAACTTGCAACTTTGAATGAGAATGTGCTTGCTTACAGCAACGTGCTATATGTTCTGAATGCCCCAATTGGGAATCTGTGTCAAAACTTTGTTAGGAATTATGTGATCCTTACTAGCTGGAATTAAGGGAGATGGGGCATGAAGTTATTTCTAGGAGTTGGACACATACCAAGTTTAGCTCAGTTCTGGGCATCTTTGAAATACCTATACAAACTTGTTCCTACATAGTAAATTGCAACTTTGAATGAGAATGTGCTTGCTTACAGCAATGTGCTATATGTTCTGAATGCCCGAATTGGGAATCTGTGTCAAAACTGTGTTAGGAATTATGTGATCCTTACTAGCTGGAAGTAAGGGAGTTGGGGCATGAAGTTCTTTCTAGAGGTTGGACACATACCAAGTTTAGCTCAGTTCTGGGCATGTTTGAAATACCTATACATCTTGTTCCTACATAGTAACTTGCAACTTTGAATGAGAATGTGCTTGCTTACAGCAACGTGCTGCATGTTCTGAATGCCCGAATTGGGAATCTGTGTCAAAACTTTGTTAGGAATTATGTGATCCTTACTAGCTGGAATTAAGGGAGATGGGGCATGAAGTTATTTCTAGGAGTTGGACACATACCAAGTTTAGCTCAGTTCTGGGCATCTTTGAAATACCTTTACAAACTTGTTCCTACATAGTAACTAGCAACTTTGAATGAGAATGTGCTTGCATACAGCAACGTGCTACATGTTCTGAATGCCCGAATTGGGAATCTGTGTCAAAACTTTGTTAGAAATTATGTGATCCTTACTAGCTGGAAGTAAGGGAGATGGGCATGAAGTTATTTCTAGGAGTTGGACACATACCAAGTTTAGCTCAGTTCTGGGCATCTTTGAAATACCTATACAAACTTGTTCCTACATAGTAACTTGCAACTTTGAATGAGAATGTGCTTGCTTACAGCAACGTGCTATATGTTCTGAATGCCCCAATTGGGAATCTGTGTCAAAACTTTGTTAGGAATTATGTGATCCTTACTAGCTGGAATTAAGGGAGATGGGGCATGAAGTTATTTCTAGGAGTTGGACACATACCAAGTTTAGCTCAGTTCTGGGCATCTTTGAAATACCTATACAAACTTGTTCCTACATAGTAAATTGCAACTTTGAATGAGAATGTGCTTGCTTACAGCAATGTGCTATATGTTCTGAATGCCCGAATTGGGAATCTGTGTCAAATCTTTGTTAGGAATTATGTGATCCTTACTAGCTGGAAGTAAGGGAGTTGGGGCATGAAGTTCTTTCTAGAGGTTGGACACATACCAAGTTTAGCTCAGTTCTGGGCATGTTTGAAATACCTATACAACTTGTTCCTACATAGTAACTTGCAACTTTGAATGAGAATGTGCTTGCTTACAGCAACGTGCTGTATGTTCTGAATGCCCGAATTGGGAATCTGTGTCAAAACTTTGTTAGGAATTATGTGATCCTTACTAGCTGGAATTAAGGGAGATGGGGCATGAAGTTATTTCTAGGAGTTGGACACATACCAAGTTTAGCTCAGTTCTGGGCATCTTTGAAATACCTTTACAAACTTGTTCCTACATAGTAACTAGCAACTTTGAATGAGAATGTGCTTGCATACAGCAACGTGCTACATGTTCTGAATGCCCGAATTGGGAATCTGTGTCAAAACTTTGTTAGAAATTATGTGATCCTTACTTGCTGGAAGTAAGTGAGAGGGGGCATGAAGTTATTTCTAGGATTTGGAGACATACAACGTTTAGCTCAGTTCTGGGCATCTTTGAAATACCTATACAAACTTGTTCCTACATAGTAACTTGCAACTTTGAATGAGAATGTGCTTGCTTACAGCAACGTGCTATATGTTCTGAATGCCCGAATTGGGAATCTGTGTCAAAACTTTCTTAGGAATTATGTGATCCTTACTAGCTGGAAGTAAGGGAGATTGACAATGAAGTTATTTCTAGGAGTTGGACACATACCAAGTTTAGCTCAGTTCTGGGCATCTTTGAAATACCTATACAAACTTGTTCCTACATAGTAACTTGCAACTTTGAATGAGAATGTGCTTGCTTACAGCAACCTGCTATATGTTCTGAATGCCCGAATTGGGAATCTGTGTCAAAACTTTGTTAGGAATTATGTGATCCTTACTAGCTGGAAGTAAGGGAGATGGGGCATGAAGTTATTTCTAGGAGTTGGAGACATACCAAGTTTAGCTCTTTTCTGGGCATGTTTGATATACCTACACAAGCTTGTTCCTACATAGTAACTTGCAACTTTGAATGAGAATGTGCTTGCTTACATCAACGTGCTACATTTTCTGAATGCCCGATTTGGGATTCTGTGTCAAAACTTTGTTAGAAATTATGTGATCCTTACTAGCTGGAAGTAAGGGAGATGGGGCATGAAGTTATTTCTACGAGTTGGAGACATACAACGTTTAGCTCAGTTCTGGGCATCTTTGAAATACCTATACAAACTTGTTCCTACATAGTAACTTGCAACTTTGAATGAGAATGTGCTTGCTTACAGCAACGTGCTATATGTTCTGAATGCCCGAATTGGGAATCTGTGTCAAAACTTTGTTAGGAATTATGTGATCCTTACTAGCTGGAAGTAAGGGAGTTGTGGCATGATGTTATTTCTAGAGGTTGGACACATACCAAGTTTAGCTCAGTTCTGGGCATCTTTGAAATACCTTTACAAACTTGTTCCTACATAGTAACTTGCAACTTTGAATGAGAATGTGCTTGCTTACAGAAACGTGCTATATGTTCTGAATGCCCGAATTGGGAATCTGTGTCAAAACTTTGTTAGGAATTATGTGATCCTTACTAGCTGGAAAAAAGGGAGATGGGGCAGGAAGTTATTTCTACGAGTTGGACACATACAAGGTTTAGCTCAGTTCTGGGCATCTTTGAAATACCTATACAAACTTGTTCCTACATAGTAACTTGCAACTTTGAATGAGAATGTGCTTGCTTACAGCAACGTGCTATAAGTTCTGAATGCCCGAATTGGCAATCTGTGTCAAAACTTTCTTAGGAATTATGTGATCCTTACTAGCTGGAAGTAAGGGTGATGGGGCATGAAGTAATTTCTAGGAGTTGATGACATACCAAGTTTAGCTCAGTTCTGGGCATCTTTGAAATACCTTTACAAACTTGTTCCTACATAGTAACTTGCAACTTTGAATTGAATGTGCTTGCTTACAGCAACGTGCTACATGTTCTGAATGTCCGAATTGGGAATCTGTGTCAAAACTTTGTTAGGAATTATGTGATCGTTACTAGCTGGAAGTAAGGGAATTGGGGCATGAAGGTATTTCTAGGAGTTGGATACATACCAAGTTTAGCACAGTTCTGGGCATCTTTGAAATACCTATACAAACTTGTTCCTACATAGTAACTTGCAACTTTGAATGAGAATGTGCTTGCTTACAGAAACGTGCTATATGTTCTGAATGCCCGAATTGGGAATCTGTGTCAAAACTTTGTTAGGAATTATGCGATCCTTACTAGCTGGAATTAAGGGAGATGGGGCATGAAGTTATTTCTAGGAGTTGGACACATACCAAGTTTAGCTCAGTTCTGGGCATCTTTGAAATACCTTTACAAACTTGTTCCTACATAGTAACTTGCAACTTTGAATGAGAATGTGCTTGCTTACAGCAACGTGCTATATGTTCTGAATGCCCGAATTAGGAATCTGTGTCAAAACTTTGTTAGGAATTATGTGATCCTTACTAGCTGGAAGTAAGGGTGATGGGGCATGAAGTTATTTCTAGGAGTTGGAGACATACAACGTTTAGCTCAGTTCTGAGCATCTTTGAAATACCTATACAAACTTGTTCCTACATAGTAACTTGCAACTTTGAATGAGAATGTGCTTGCTTACATCAACGTGTTACATGTTCTGAATGCCCGAATTGGGAATCTGTGTCAAAACTTTGTTAGAAATTATGTGATCCTTACTAGCTGGAAGTAAGGGAGATGGGGCATGAAGATATTTCTAGGAGTTGGAGACATACAACGTTTAGCTCAGTTCTGGGCATCTTTAAAATACCTATGCAAACTTGTTCCTACATAGTAACTTGCAACTTTGAATGAGAATGTGCTTGCTTACAGCAACGTGCTATATGTTCTGAATGCCCGAATTGGGAATCTGTGTCAAAACTTTGTTAGGAATTATGTGATCCTTACTAGCTGGAAGTAAGGGAGTTGGTGTATGAAGTTATTTCTAGGAGTTGGAGACATACCAAGTTTAGCTCAGTTCTGGGCATCTTTGAAATACCTATACAAACTTGTTCCTACATAGTAACTTGCAACTTTGAATGAGAATATGCTTGCTTACAGCAACGTGCTATATGTTCTGAATGCCCGAAGTGGGAATCTGTGTCAAAACTTTGTTAGGAATTATGTGATCCTTACAAGCTGGAAGTAGGGGAGTTGGGGCATGAAGTTATTTCCAGAGGTTGGACACATACCAAGTTTAGCTCAGTTCTGGGCATCTTTGAAATACCTATACAAACTTGTTCCTACATATTAATTTGCAACTTTGAATGAGAATGTGCTTGCTTACAGCAACGTGCTATATGTTCTGAATGCCCGAATTGGGAATCTGTGTCAAAACTTTGTTAGGAATTGTGTGATCCTTACTAGCTGGAATTAAGGGAGATGGGGCATGATGTTATTTTTAGGAGTTGGACACATACCAAGTTTAGCTCAGTTCTGGGCATCTTTGAAAAACCTATACAAACTTGTTCCTACATAGTAACTTGCAACTTTGAATGAGAATGTGCTTGCTTACAGCAACGTGCTATATGTTCTGAATGCCCGAATTGGGAATCTGTGTCAAAACTTTGTTAGGAATTATGTGATCCTTACTAGCTGGAAGTAAGGGAGATGGGCATGAAGTTATTTCTAGGAGTTGGACACATACCAAGTTTAGCTCAGTTCTGGGCATCTTTGAAATACCTATACAAACTTGTTCCTACATAGTAACTTGCAACTTTCAATGAGAATGTGCTTGCTTACAGCAACGTGCTGTATGTTCTGAATGCCCGAATTGGGAATCTGTGTCAAAACTTTTTTAGGAATTATGTTATCCTTACTAGCTGGAAATAAGGGAGATGGGCCATGAAGTTATTTCTAGGAGTTGGACACATACCAAGTTTAGCTCAGTTCTGGGCATCTTTGAAATACCTATACAAACTTGTTCCTACATAGTAACTTGCAACTTTGAATGAGAATGTGCTTGCTTACAGCAACGTGCTATATGTTCTGAATGCCTGAATTGCGAATCTGTGTCAAAAATTTGTTAGGAATTATGTGATCCTTACTAGATGGAAATAAGGGAGATGGGGCATGAAGTTATTTCTAGGAGTTGGAGACATACAACATTTAGCTCAGTTCTGGGCATCTTTGAAATACCTATACAAACTTGTTCCTACATAGTAACTTGCAACTTTGAATGAGAATGTGCTTGCTTACAGCAACGTGCTACATGTTCTGAATGCCCGAATTGGGAATCTGTGTCAAAACTTTGTTAGGAATTATGTGATCCTTACTAGCTGGAAGTAGGGGGATGGGGCATGAAGTTATTTCTAGGAGTTGGAGATATACAACGTTTAGCTCAGTTCTGGGCATCTTTGAAATACCTATACAAACTTGTTCCTACATAGTAACTTGCAACTTTGAATGAGAATGTGCTTGCTTACAGCAACGTGCTCCATGTTCTGAATGCCCGAATTGGGAATCTGTGTCAAAACTTTGTTAGAAATTATGTGATCCTTACTAGCTGGAAGTAAGGGAGATTGAGCATGAAGTTATTTCTAGGAGTTGGAGACATACAATGTTTAGCTCAGTTCTGGGGATCTTTGAAATACCTATACGAACTTGTTCCTACATAGTAACTTGCAACTTTGAATGAGAATGTGCTTGCATACAGCAACGTGCTATATGTTCTCAATGCCCGAATTGGGAATCTGTGTCAAAACTTTGTTAGGAATTATGTGATCCTTACTAGCTGGAGGTAGGGGAGTTGGGGCATGAAGTTATTTCTAGAGGTTGGACACATACCAAGTTTAGCTCAGTTCTGGGCATCTTTGAAATACCTTTACAAACTTCTTCCTACATAGTAACTTGCAACTTTTAATGAGAATGTGCTTGCTTACAGCAACGTGCTATATGTTCTGAATGCCCGAAATGGGAAACTGTGTCAAAACTTTGTTAGGAATTATGTGATCCTTACTAGCTGGAAGTAAGGGAGATGGGGCATGAAGTTATTTCTAGGAGTTGGACACATACCAAGTTTAGCTCAGTTCTGGGCATCTTTGAAATACCTATACAAACTTGTTCCTACATATTAATTTGCAACTTTGAATGAGAATGTGCTTGCTTACAGCAACGTGCTATATGTTCTGAATGCCCGAATTGGGAATCTGTGTCAAAACTTTGTTAGGAATTATGTGATCCTTACTAGCTGGAATTAAGGGAGATGGGGCATGATGTTATTTTTAGGAGTTGGACACATACCAAGTTTAGCTCAGTTCTGGGCATCTTTGAAAAACCTATACAAACTTGTTCCTACATAGTAACTTGCCACTTTGAATGAGAATGTGCTTGCTTACAGCAACGTGCTATATGTTCTGAATGCCCGAATTGGGAATCTGTGTCAAAACTTTGTTAGGAATTATGTGATCCTTACTAGCTGGAAGTAAGGGAGATGGGCATGAAGTTATTTCTAGGAGTTGTACACATACCAAGTTTAGCTCAGTTCTGGGCATCTTTGAAATACCTATACAAACTTGTTCCTACATAGTAACTTGCAACTTTCAATGAGAATGTGCTTGCTTACAGCAACGTGCTATATGTTCTGAATGCCCGAATTGGGAATCTGTGTCAAAACTTTTTTAGGAATTATGTGATCCTTACTAGCTGGAAATAAGGGAGATGGGCCATGAAGTTATTTCTAGGAGTTGGACACATACCAAGTTTAGCTCAGTTCTGGGCATCTTTGAAATACCTATACAAACTTGTTCCTACATAGTAACTTGCAACTTTGAATGAGAATGTGCTTGCTTACAGCAACGTGCTATATGTTCTGAATGCCTGAATTGCGAATCTGTGTCAAAAATTTGTTAGGAATTATGTGATCCTTACTAGATGGAAATAAGGGAGATGGGGCATGAAGTTATTTCTAGGAGTTGGAGACATACAACATTTAGCTCAGTTCTGGGCATCTTTGAAATACCTATACAAACTTGTTCCTACATAGTAACTTGCAACTTTGAATGAGAATGTGCTTGCTTACAGCA
Organism: Diceros bicornis minor; assembly: GCF_020826845.1. Classification (NCBI taxonomy): domain Eukaryota; kingdom Metazoa; phylum Chordata; class Mammalia; order Perissodactyla; family Rhinocerotidae; genus Diceros; species Diceros bicornis. The sequence goes on along the minus strand of NW_026690888.1, from coordinate 623,983 downwards.
ACGTGCTACATGTTCTGAATGCCCGAATTGGGAATCTGTGTCAAAACTTTGTTAGGAATTATGTGATCCTTACTAGCTGGAAGTAGGGGGATGGGGCATGAAGTTATTTCTAGGAGTTGGAGATATACAACGTTTAGCTCAGTTCTGGGCATCTTTGAAATACCTATACAAACTTGTTCCTACATAGTAACTTGCAACTTTGAATGAGAATGTGCTTGCTTACAGCAACGTGCTCCATGTTCTGAATGCCCGAATTGGGAATCTGTGTCAAAACTTTGTTAGAAATTATGTGATCCTTACTAGCTGGAAGTAAGGGAGATTGGGCATGAAGTTATTTCTAGGAGTTGGAGACATACAATGTTTAGCTCAGTTCTGGGGATCTTTGAAATACCTATACGAACTTGTTCCTACATAGTAACTTGCAACTTTGAATGAGAATGTGCTTGCATACAGCAACGTGCTATATGTTCTCAATGCCCGAATTGGGAATCTGTGTCAAAACTTTGTTAGGAATTATGTGATCCTTACTAGCTGGAGGTAGGGGAGTTGGGGCATGAAGTTATTTCTAGAGGTTGGACACATACCAAGTTTAGCTCAGTTCTGGGCATCTTTGAAATACCTTTACAAACTTCTTCCTACATAGTAACTTGCAACTTTGAATGAGAATGTGCTTGCTTACAGCAACGTGCTATATGTTCTGAATGCCCGAAATGGGAAACTGTGTCAAAACTTTGTTAGGAATTATGTGATCCTTACTAGCTGGAAGTAAGGGAGATGGGGCATGAAGTTATTTCTAGGAGTTGGACACATACCAAGTTTAGCTCAGTTCTGGGCATCTTTGAAATACCTATACAAACTTGTTCCTACATATTAATTTGCAACTTTGAATGAGAATGTGCTTGCTTACAGCAACGTGCTATATGTTCTGAATGCCCGAATTGGGAATCTGTGTCAAAACTTTGTTAGGAATTATGTGATCCTTACTAGCTGGAATTAAGGGAGATGGGGCATGATGTTATTTTTAGGAGTTGGACACATACCAAGTTTAGCTCAGTTCTGGGCATCTTTGAAAAACCTATACAAACTTGTTCCTACACAGTAACTTGCAACTTTGAATGAGAATGTGCTTGCTTACAGCAACGTGCTATATGTTCTGAATGCCCGAATTGGGAATCTGTGTCAAAACTTTGTTAGGAATTATGTGATCCTTACTAGCTGGAAGTAAAGGAGATGGGCATGAAGTTATTTCTAGGAGTTGGACACATACCAAGTTTAGCTCAGTTCTGGGCATCTTTGAAATACCTATACAAACTTGTTCCTACATAGTAACTTGCAACTTTCAATGAGAATGTGCTTGCTTACAGCAACCTGCTATATGTTCTGAATGCCCGAATTGGGAATCTGTGTCAAAACTTTGTTAGGAATTATGTGATCCTTACTAGCTGGAAGTAAGGGAGATGGGGCATGAAGTTATTTCCAGGAGTTGGACACATACCAAGTTTAGCTCAGTTCTGGGCATGTTTGATATACCTACACAAGCTTGTTCCTACATAGTAACTTGCAACTTTGAATGAGAATGTGCTTGCTTACATCAACGTGCTACATTTTCTGAATGCCCGATTTGGGATTCTGTGTCAAAACTTTGTTAGAAATTATGTGATCCTTACTAGCTGGAAGTAAGGGAGATGGGGCATGAAGTTATTTCTACGAGTTGGAGACATACAACGTTTAGCTCAGTTCTGGGCATCTTTGAAATACCTATACAAACTTGTTCCTACATAGTAACTTGCAACTTTGAATGAGAATGTGCTTGCTTACAGCAACGTGCTATATGTTCTGAATGCCCGAATTGGGAATCTGTGTCAAAACTTTGTTAGGAATTATGTGATCCTTACTAGCTGGAAGTAAGGGAGTTGTGGCATGATGTTATTTCTAGAGGTTGGACACATACCAAGTTTAGCTCAGTTCTGGGCATCTTTGAAATACCTTTACAAACTTGTTCCTACATAGTAACTTGCAACTTTGAATGAGAATGTGCTTGCTTACAGCAACGTGCTATATGTTCTGAATGCCCGAATTGGGAATCTGTGTCAAAACTTTGTTAGGAATTATGTGATCCTTACTAGCTGGAATTAAGGGAGATGGGGCATGATGTTATTTTTAGGAGTTGGACACATACCAAGTTTAGCTCAGTTCTGGGCATCTTTGAAAAACCTATACAAACTTGTTCCTACACAGTAACTTGCAACTTTGAATGAGAATGTGCTTGCTTACAGCAACGTGCTATATGTTCTGAATGCCCGAATTGGGAATCTGTGTCAAAACTTTGTTAGGAATTATGTGATCCTTACTAGCTGGAAGTAAAGGAGATGGGCATGAAGTTATTTCTAGGAGTTGGACACATACCAAGTTTAGCTCAGTTCTGGGCATCTTTGAAATACCTATACAAACTTGTTCCTACATAGTAACTTGCAACTTTCAATGAGAATGTGCTTGCTTACAGCAACCTGCTATATGTTCTGAATGCCCGAATTGGGAATCTGTGTCAAAACTTTGTTAGGAATTATGTGATCCTTACTAGCTGGAAGTAAGGGAGATGGGGCATGAAGTTATTTCCAGGAGTTGGACACATACCAAGTTTAGCTCTTTTCTGGGCATGTTTGATATACCTACACAAGCTTGTTCCTACATAGTAACTTGCAACTTTGAATGAGAATGTGCTTGCTTACATCAACGTGCTACATTTTCTGAATGCCCGATTTGGGATTCTGTGTCAAAACTTTGTTAGAAATTATGTGATCCTTACTAGCTGGAAGTAAGGGAGATGGGGCATGAAGTTATTTCTACGAGTTGGAGACATACAACGTTTAGCTCAGTTCTGGGCATCTTTGAAATACCTATACAAACTTGTTCCTACATAGTAACTTGCAACTTTGAATGAGAATGTGCTTGCTTACAGCAACGTGCTATATGTTCTGAATGCCCGAATTGGGAATCTGTGTCAAAACTTTGTTAGGAATTATGTGATCCTTACTAGCTGGAAGTAAGGGAGTTGTGGCATGATGTTATTTCTAGAGGTTGGACACATACCAAGTTTAGCTCAGTTCTGGGCATCTTTGAAATACCTTTACAAACTTGTTCCTACATAGTAACTTGCAACTTTGAATGAGAATGTGCTTGCTTACAGAAACGTGCTATATGTTCTGAATGCCCGAATTGGGAATCTGTGTCAAAACTTTGTTAGGAATTTTGTGATCCTTACTAGCTGGACGTAAGGGAGATGGGGCATGAAGTTATTTCTAGGAGTTGGAGACATACCAAGTTTAGCTCTTTTCTGGGCATGTTTGAAATACCTACACAAGCTTGTTCCTATATAGTAACTTGCAACTTTGAATGAGAATGTGCTTGCTTACATCAACGTGCTACATTTTCTGAATGCCCGATTTGGGATTCTGTGTCAAATCTTTGTTAGAAATTATGTGATCCTTACTAGCTGGAAGTAAGGGAGATGGGGCATGAAGTTATTTCTAGGAGTTGGAGACATACAACGTTTAGCTCAGTTCTGGGCATCTTTGAAATACCTATACAAACTTGTTCCTACATAGTAATTTGCAACTTTGAATGAGAATGTGCTTGCTTACAGCAACGTGCTACATGTTCTGAATGCCCGAATTGGGAATCTGTGTCAAAACTTTGTTAGGAATTATGTGATCCTTACTAGCTGGAAAAAAGGGAGATGGGGCAGGAAGTTATTTCTACGAGTTGGACACATACAAGGTTTAGCTCAGTTCTGGGCATCTTTGAAATACCTATACAAACTTGTTCCTACATAGTAACTTGCAACTTTGAATGAGAATGTGCTTGCTTACAGCAACGTGCTATAAGTTCTGAATGCCCGAATTGGGAATCTGTGTCAAAACTTTCTTAGGAATTATGTGATCCTTACTAGCTGGAAGTAAGGGTGATGTGGCATGAAGTAATTTCTAGGAGTTGATGACATACCAAGTTTAGCTCAGTTCTGGGCATCTTTGAAATACCTTTACAAACTTGTTCCTACATAGTAACTTGCAACTTTGAATGAGAATGTGCTTGCTTACAGCAACGAGCTATATGGTCTGAATGCCCGAATTTGGAATTTGTGTCAAAACTTTGTTAGGAATTATGTGATCCTTACTAGCTGGAAGTAAGGGAGATGGGGCATGAAGTTATTTCTAGGAGTTGGAGACATACAACATTTAGCTCAGTTCTGGGCATCTTTGAAATACCTATACAAACTTGTTCCTACATAGTAACTTGCAACTTTGAATTGAATGTGCTTGCTTACATCAACGTGTTACATGTTCTGAATGCCCGAATTGGGAATCTGTGTCAAAACTTTGTTAGAAATTATGTGATCCTTACTAGCTGGAAGTAAGGGAGATGGGGCATGAAGATATTTCTAGGTGTTGGAGACATACAACGTTTAGCTCAGTTCTGGGCATCTTTAAAATACCTATGCAAACTTGTTCCTACATAGTAACTTGCAACTTTGAATGAGAATGTGCTTGCTTACAGCAACGTGCTATATGTTCTGAATGCCCGAATTGGGAATCTGTGTCAAAACTTTGTTAGGAATTATGTGATCCTTACTAGCTGGAAGTAAGGGAGTTGGGGTATGAAGTTATTTCTAGGAGTTGGAGACATACCAAGTTTAGCTCAGTTCTGGGCATCTTTGAAATACCTATACAAACTTGTTCCTACATAGTAACTTGCAACTTTGAATGAGAATATGCTTGCTTACAGCAACGTGCTATATGTTCTGAATGCCCGAAGTGGGAATCTGTGTCAAAACTTTGTTAGGAATTATGTGATCCTTACAAGCTGGAAGTAGGGGAGTTGGGGCATGAAGTTATTTCCAGAGGTTGGACACATACCAAGTTTAGCTCAGTTTTGGGCATCTTTGAAATACCTATACAAACTTGTTCCTACATATTAATTTGCAACTTTGAATGAGAATGTGCTTGCTTACAGCAACGTGCTATATGTTCTGAATGCCCGAATTGGGAATCTGTGTCAAAACTTTGTTAGGAATTATGTGATCCTTACTAGCTGGAATTAAGGGAGATGGGGCATGATGTTATTTTTAGGAGTTGGACACATACCAAGTTTAGCTCAGTTCTGGGCATCTTTGAAAAACCTATACAAACTTGTTCCTACATAGTAACTTGCAACTTTGAATGAGAATGTGCTTGCTTACAGCAACGTGCTATATGTTCTGAATGCCCGAATTGGGAATCTGTGACAAAACTTTGTTAGGAATTATGTGATCCTTACTAGCTGGAAGTAAGGGAGATGGGCATGAAGTTATTTCTAGGAGTTGGACACATACCAAGTTTAGCTCAGTTCTGGGCATCTTTGAAATACCTATACAAACTTGTTCCTACATAGTAACTTGCAACTTTCAATGAGAATGTGCTTGCTTACAGCAACGTGCTATATGTTCTGAATGCCCGAATTGGGAATCTGTGTCAAAACTTTTTTAGGAATTATGTGATCCTTACTAGCTGGAAATAAGGGAGATGGGCCATGAAGTTATTTCTAGGAGTTGGACACATACCAAGTTTAGCTCAGTTCTGGGCATCTTTGAAATACCTATACAAACTTGTTCCTACATAGTAACTTGCAACTTTGAATGAGAATGTGCTTGCTTACAGCAACGTGCTATATGTTCTGAATGCCTGAATTGCCAATCTGTGTCAAAAATTTGTTAGGAATTATGTGATCCTTACTAGATGGAAATAAGGGAGATGGGGCATGAAGTTATTTCTAGGAGTTGGAGACATACAACATTTAGCTCAGTTCTGGGCATCTTTGAAATACCTATACAAACTTGTTCCTACATAGTAACTTGCAACTTTGAATGAGAATGTGCTTGCTTACAGCAACGTGCTACATGTTCTGAATGCCCGAATTGGGAATCTGTGTCAAAACTTTGTTAGGAATTATGTGATCCTTACTAGCTGGAAGTAGGGGGATGGGGCATGAAGTTATTTCTAGGAGTTGGAGATATACAACGTTTAGCTCAGTTCTGGGAATCTTTGAAATACCTATACAAACTTGTTCCTACATAGTAACTTGCAACTTTGAATGAGAATGTGCTTGCTTACAGCAACGTGCTCCATGTTCTGAATGCCCGAATTGGGAATCTGTGTCAAAACTTTGTTAGAAATTATGTGATCCTTACTAGCTGGAAGTAAGGGAGATTGGGCATGAAGTTATTTCTAGGAGTTGGAGACATACAATGTTTAGCTCAGTTCTGGGGATCTTTGAAATACCTATACGAACTTGTTCCTACATAGTAACTTGCAACTTTGAATGAGAATGTGCTTGCATACAGCAACGTGCTATATGTTCTCAATGCCCGAATTGGGAATCTGTGTCAAAACTTTGTTAGGAATTATGTGATCCTTACTAGCTGGAGGTAGGGGAGTTGGGGCATGAAGTTATTTCTAGAGGTTGGACACATACCAAGTTTAGCTCAGTTCTGGGCATCTTTGAAATACCTTTACAAACTTCTTCCTACATAGTAACTTGCAACTTTGAATGAGAATGTGCTTGCTTACAGCAACGTGCTATATGTTCTGAATGCCCGAAATGGGAAACTGTGTCAAAACTTTGTTAGGAATTATGTGATCCTTACTAGCTGGATGTAAGGGAGATGGGGCATGAAGTTATTTCTAGGAGTTGGACACATACCAAGTTTAGCTCAGTTCTGGGCATCTTTGAAATACCTATACAAACTTGTTCCTACATAGTAACTTGCAACTTTGAATGAGAATGTGCTTGCTTACAGCAACGTGCTATATGATCTGAATGCCCGAATTGGGAATCTGTGTCAAAATTTGTTAGGAATTATGTGATCCTTACTAGCTGGAAGTAAGGGAGTTGGGGCATGAAGTTATTTCTAGGAGTTGGACACACACCAAGTTTAGCTCAATTCTGGGCATCTTTGAAAGACCTATACAAACTTGTTCCTACATAGTAACTTGCAACTTTGAATGAGAATGTGCTTGCTTACAGCAACGTGCTGTATGTTCTGAATGCCCGTATTGGGAATCTGTGTCAAAACATTGTTGGGAATTATGTGATCCTTACTAGCTGGAAGTAAGGGAGTTGGGGCATGAAGTTATTTGTAGAGGTAGGACACATACCAAGTTTAGCTCAGTTCTGGGCATCTTTGAAATACCTATACAAACTTGTTCCTACATAGTAACTTGCAACTTTGAATGAGAATGTGCTTGCTTACAGCAACGTGCTATATGTTCTGAATGCCCGAATTGGGAATCTGTGTCAAAACTTGTTAGGAATTATGTGATCCTTACTAGCTGGAAGTAAGGGAGATGGGGCATGAAGTTATTTCTAGGAGTTGGAGACATACCAAGTTTAGCTCTTTTCTGGGCATGTTTGAAATACCTACACAAGCTTGTTCCTACATAGTAACTTGCAACTTTGAATGAGAATGTGCTTGCTTACATCAACGTGCTACATTTTCTGAATGCCCGATTTGGGATTCTGTGTCAAAACTTTGTTAGAAATTATGTGATCCTTACTAGATGGATGTAAGGGAGATGGGGCATGAAGTTATTTCTAGGAGTTGGAGACATAAAACGTTTAGCTCAGTTCTGGGCATCTTTGAAATACCTATACAAACTTGTTCCTACATAGTAACTTGCAACTTTGAATGAGAATGTGCTTGCTTACAGCAACGTGCTACATGTTCTGAATGCCCGAATTGGGAATCTGTGTCAAAACTTTGTTAGAAATTATGTGATCCTTACTAGCTGGAAGTAAGGGAGATGGGGCATGAAGTTATTTCTAGGAGTTGGAGACATACAACGTTTAGCTCAGTTCTGGGCATCGTTGAAATACCTATACAAACTTGTTACTACATAGTAACTTGCAACTTTGAATGAGAATGTGCTTGCTTACAGCAACGTGCTGTATGTTCTGAATGCCCGTATTGGGAATCTGTGTCAAAACATTGTTGGTAATTATGTGATCCTTACTAGCTGGAAGTAAGGGAGTTGGGGCATGAAGTTATTTGTAGAGGTAGGACACATACCAAGTTTAGCTCAGTTCTGGGCATCTTTGAAATACCTATACAAACTTGTTCCTACATAGTAACTTGCAACTTTGAATGAGAATGTGCTTGCTTACAGCAACGTGCTATATGTTCTGAATGCCCGAATTGGGAATCTGTGTCAAAACTTGTTAGGAATTATGTGATCCTTACTAGCTGGAAGTAAGGGAGATGGGGCATGAAGTTATTTCTAGGAGTTGGAGACATACCAAGTTTAGCTCTTTTCTGGGCATGTTTGAAATACCTACACAAGCTTGTTCCTACATAGTAACTTGCAACTTTGAATGAGAATGTGCTTGCTTACATCAACGTGCTACATTTTCTGAATGCCCGATTTGGGATTCTGTGTCAAAACTTTGTTAGAAATTATGTGATCCTTACTAGCTGGATGTAAGGGAGATGGGGCATGAAGTTATTTCCAGGAGTTGGAGACATACAACGTTTAGCTCAGTTCTGGGCATCTTTGAAATACCTATACAAACTTGTTCCTACATAGTAACTTGCAACTTTGAATGAGAATGTGCTTGCTTACAGCAACGTGCTACATGTTCTGAATGCCCGAATTGGGAATCTGTGTCAAAACTTTGTTAGAAATTATGTGATCCTTACTAGCTGGAAGTAAGGGAGATGGGGCATGAAGTTATTTCTAGGAGTTGGAGACATACAACGTTTAGCTCAGTTCTGGGCATCTTTGAAATACCTATACAAACTTGTTACTACATAGTAACTTGCAACTTTGAATGAGAATGTGCTTGCTTACAGCAACGTGCTGTATGTTCTGAATGCCCGTATTGGGAATCTGTGTCAAAACATTGTTGGTAATTATGTGATCCTTACTAGCTGGAAGTAAGGGAGTTGGGGCATGAAGTTATTTGTAGAGGTAGGACACATACCAAGTTTAGCTCAGTTCTGGGCATCTTTGAAATACCTATACAAACTTGTTCCTACATAGTAACTTGCAACTTTGAATGAGAATGTGCTTGCTTACAGCAACGTGCTATATGTTCTGAATGCCCGAATTGGGAATCTGTGTCAAAACTTGTTAGGAATTATGTGATCCTTACTAGCTGGAAGTAAGGGAGATGGGGCATGAAGTTATTTCTAGGAGTTGGAGACATACCAAGTTTAGCTCTTTTCTGGGCATGTTTGAAATACCTACACAAGCTTGTTCCTACATAGTAACTTGCAACTTTGAATGAGAATGTGCTTGCTTACATCAACGTGCTACATTTTCTGAATGCCCGATTTGGGATTCTGTGTCAAAACTTTGTTAGAAATTATGTGATCCTTACTAGCTGGATGTAAGGGAGATGGGGCATGTAGTTATTTCTAGGAGTTGCAGACATACAACGTTTAGCTCAGTTCTGGGCATCTTTGAAATACCTATACAAACTTGTTCCTACATAGTAACTTGCAACTTTGAATGAGAATGTGCTTGCTTACAGCAACGTGCTACATTTTCTGAATGCCCGAATTGGGAATCTGTGTCAAAACTTTGTTAGAAATTATGTGATCCTTACTAGCTGGAAGTAAGGGAGATGGGGCATGAAGTTATTTCTAGGAGTTGGAGACATACAACGTTTACCTCAGTTCTGGGCATCTTTGAAATACCTATACAAACTTGTTCCTACATAGTAACTTGCAACTTTGAATGAGAATGTGCTTGCTTACAGCAACGTGCTATATGTTCTGAATGCCCGAATTGGGAATCTGTGTCAAAACTTTGTTAGGAATTATGTGATCCTTACTAGCTGGAAGTAAGGGAGTTGGGGCATGATGTTATTTCTAGAGGTTGGACACATACCAAGTTTAGCTCAGTTCTGGGCATCTTTGAAATACCTATACAAACTTGTTCCTACATAGTAACTTGCAACTTTGAATGAGAATGTGCTTGCTTACAGCAACGTGCTATATGTTCTGAATGCCCGAATTGGGAATCTGTGTCAAAACTTTGTTAGGAATTATGTGATCCTTACTAGCTGGAAGTAAGGGAGATGGGGCATGAAGTTATTTCTAGGAGTTGGAGACATACCAAGTTTAGCTCAGTTCTGGGCATCTTTGAAATACCTATACAAACTTGTTCCTACATAGTAACTTGCAACTTTGAATGAGAATGTGCTTGCTTACAGCAACGTGCTATATGTTCTGAATGCCCGAATTGGGAATCTGTGTCAAAACATTGTTAGGAATTATGTGATCCTTACTAGCTGGAATTAAGGGAGATGGGGCATGAAGTTATTTCTAGGAGTTGGACACATACCAAGTTTAGCTCAGTTCTGGGCATCTTTGAAATACCTATACAAACTTGTTCCTACATAGTAACTTGCAACTTTGAATGAGAATGTGCTTGCTTAGAGCAACGTGCTATAGGTTCTGAATGCCCGAATTGGGAATCTGTGTCAAAACTTTGTTAGGAATTATGTGATCCTTACTAGCTGGAAGTAAGGGTGATGGGGCATGAAGTTATTTCTAGGAGTTGATTACATACCAAGTTTAGCTCAGTTCTGGGCATCTTTGAAATACCTTTACAAACTTGTTCCTACATAGTAACTTGCAACTTTAAATGAGAATGTGCTTGCTTACAGCAACGTGCTATATGTTCTGATTGCCCGAATTGGGAATTTGTGTCAAAACTTTGTTAGAAATTATGTGATCCTTACTAGATGGAAGTAAGGGAGATGGGGCATGAAGTTATTTCTAGGAGTTGGAGACATACAACCTTTAGCTCAGTTCTGGGCATCTTTGAAATACCTATACAAACTTGTTCCTACATAGTAACTTGCAACTTTGAATTGAATGTGCTTCCTTGCAGCAACGTGCTACAGGTTCTGAATGCCCGAATTGGGAATCTGTGACAAAACTTTGTTAGGAATTATGTGATCCTTACTAGATGGAAGTAAGGGAGATGGGGCATGAAGTTATTTCTAGGAGTTGGAGACATACCAAGTTTAGCTCAGTTCTGGGCATCTTTGATATACCTATACAAACTTGTTCCTACATAGTAACTTGCAACTTTGAATGAGAATGTGCTTGCTTACAGCAACGTGCTATATGTTCTGAATGCCCGAATTGGGAATCTGTGTCAAAACTTTGTTAGGAATTATGTGATCCTTACTAGCTGGAAATAAGGGAGTTGGGGCATGAAGTTATTTCTAGAGGTTGGACACATACCAAGTTTAGCTCAGTTCTGGGAATCTTTGAAATACCTATACAAACTTGTTCCTACATATTAACTTGCAACTTTGAATGAGAATGTGCTTGCTTACAGCAACGTGCTATATGTTCTGAATGCCCGAAGTGGGAATCTGTGTCAAAACTTTGTTAGGAATTATGTGATCCTTACAAGCTGGAAGTAGGGGAGTTGGGGCATGAAGTTATTTCCAGAGGTTGGACACATACCAAGTTTAGCTCAGTTCTGGGCATCTTTGAAATACCTATACAAACTTGTTCCTACATATTAATTTGCAACTTTGAATGAGAATGTGCTTGCTTACAGCAACGTGCTATATGTTCTGAATGCCCGAATTGGGAATCTGTGTCAAAACTTTGTTAGGAATTATGTGATCCTTACTAGCTGGAATTAAGGGAGATGGGGCATGATGTTATTTTTAGGAGTTGGACACATACCAAGTTTAGCTCAGTTCTGGGCATCTTTGAAAAACCTATACAAACTTGTTCCTACATAGTAACTTGCAACTTTGAATGAGAATGTGCTTGCTTACAGCAACGTGCTATATGTTCTGAATGCCCGAATTGGGAATCTGTGACAAAACTTTGTTAGGAATTATGTGATCCTTACTAGCTGGAAGTAAGGGAGATGGGCATGAAGTTATTTCTAGGAGTTGGACACATACCAAGTTTAGCTCAGTTCTGGGCATCTTTGAAATACCTATACAAACTTGTTCCTACATAGTAACTTGCAACTTTCAATGAGAATGTGCTTGCTTACAGCAACGTGCTATATGTTCTGAATGCCCGAATTGGGAATATGTGTCAAAACTTTTTTAGGAATTATGTGATCCTTACTAGCTGGAAATAAGGGAGATGGGCCATGAAGTTATTTCTAGGAGTTGGACACATACCAAGTTTAGCTCAGTTCTGGGCATCTTTGAAATACCTATACAAACTTGTTCCTACATAGTAACTTGCAACTTTGAATGAGAATGTGCTTGCTTACAGCAACGTGCTATATGTTCTGAATGCCTGAATTGCCAATCTGTGTCAAAAATTTATTAGGAATTATGTGATCCTTACTAGATGGAAATAAGGGAGATGGGGCATGAAGTTATTTCTAGGAGTTGGACACATACCAAGTTTAGCTCAGTTCTGGGCATCTTTGAAATACCTATACAAACTTGTTCCTACATAGTAACTTGCAACTTTGAATGAGAATGTGCTTGCTTACAGCAACGTGCTACATGTTCTGAATGCCCGAATTGGGAATCTGTGTCAAAACTTTGTTAGGAATTATGTGATCCTTACTAGCTGGAAGTAGGGGGATGGGGCATGAAGTTATTTCTAGGAGTTGGAGATATACAACGTTTAGCTCAGTTCTGGGAATCTTTGAAATACCTATACAAACTTGTTCCTACATAGTAACTTGCAACTTTGAATGAGAATGTGCTTGCTTACAGCAACGTGCTCCATGTTCTGAATGCCCGAATTGGGAATCTGTGTCAAAACTTTGTTAGAAATTATGTGATCCTTACTAGCTGGAAGTAAGGGAGATTGGGCATGAAGTTATTTCTAGGAGTTGGAGACATACAATGTTTAGCTCAGTTCTGGGGATCTTTGAAATACCTATACGAACTTGTTCCTACATAGTAACTTGCAACTTTGAATGAGAATGTGCTTGCATACAGCAACGTGCTATATGTTCTCAATGCCCGAATTGGGAATCTGTGTCAAAACTTTGTTAGGAATTATGTGATCCTTACTAGCTGGAGGTAGGGGAGTTGGGGCATGAAGTTATTTCTAGAGGTTGGACACATACCAAGTTTAGCTCAGTTCTGGGCATCTTTGAAATACCTTTACAAACTTCTTCCTACATAGTAACTTGCAACTTTGAATGAGAATGTGCTTGCTTACAGCAACGTGCTATATGTTCTGAATGCCCGAAATGGGAAACTGTGTCAAAACTTTGTTAGGAATTATGTGATCCTTACTAGCTGGATGTAAGGGAGATGGGGCATGAAGTTATTTCTAGGAGTTGGACACATACCAAGTTTAGCTCAGTTCTGGGCATCTTTGAAATACCTATACAAACTTGTTCCTACATAGTAACTTGCAACTTTGAATGAGAATGTGCTTGCTTACAGCAACGTGCTATATGATCTGAATGCCCGAATTGGGAATCTGTGTCAAAATTTGTTAGGAATTATGTGATCCTTACTAGCTGGAAGTAAGGGAGTTGGGGCATGAAGTTATTTCTAGGAGTTGGACACACACCAAGTTTAGCTAAATTCTGGGCATCTTTGAAATACCTATACAAACTTGTTCCTACATAGTAACTTGCAACTTTGAATGAGAATGTGCTTGCTTACAGCAACGTGCTGTATGTTCTGAATGCCCGTATTGGGAATCTGTGTCAAAACATTGTTGGTAATTATGTGATCCTTACTAGCTGGAAGTAAGGGAGTTGGGGCATGAAGTTATTTGTAGAGGTAGGACACATACCAAGTTTAGCTCAGTTCTGGGCATCTTTGAAATACCTATACAAACTTGTTCCTACATAGTAACTTGCAACTTTGAATGAGAATGTGCTTGCTTACAGCAACGTGCTATATGATCTGAATGCCCGAATTGGGAATCTGTGTCAAAATTTGTTAGGAATTATGTGATCCTTACTAGCTGGAAGTAAGGGAGTTGGGGCATGAAGTTATTTCTAGGAGTTGGACACACACCAAGTTTAGCTCAATTCTGGGCATCTTTGAAATACCTATACAAACTTGTTCCTACATAGTAACTTGCAACTTTGAATGAGAATGTGCTTGCTTACAGCAACGTGCTGTATGTTCTGAATGCCCGTATTGGGAATCTGTGTCAAAACATTGTTGGTAATTATGTGATCCTTACTAGCTGGAAGTAAGGGAGTTGGGGCATGAAGTTATTTGTAGAGGTAGGACACATACCAAGTTTAGCTCAGTTCTGGGCATCTTTGAAATACCTATACAAACTTGTTCCTACATAGTAACTTGCAACTTTGAATGAGAATGTGCTTGCTTACAGCAACGTGCTATATGTTCTGAATGCCCGAATTGGGAATCTGTGTCAAAACTTGTTAGGAATTATGTGATCCTTACTAGCTGGAAGTAAGGGAGATGGGGCATGAAGTTATTTCTAGGAGTTGGAGACATACCAAGTTTAGCTCTTTTCTGGGCATGTTTGAAATACCTACACAAGCTTGTTCCTACATAGTAACTTGCAACTTTGAATGAGAATGTGCTTGCTTACATCAACGTGCTACATTTTCTGAATGCCCGATTTGGGATTCTGTGTCAAAACTTTGTTAGAAATTATGTGATCCTTACTAGCTGGATGTAAGGGAGATGGGGCATGAAGTTATTTCTAGGAGTTGGAGACATACAACGTTTAGCTCAGTTCTGGGCATCTTTGAAATACCTATACAAACTTGTTCCTACATAGTAACTTGCAACTTTGAATGAGAATGTGCTTGCTTACAGCAACGTGCTACATGTTCTGAATGCCCGAATTGGGAATCTGTGTCAAAACTTTGTTAGAAATTATGTGATCCTTACTAGCTGGAAGTAAGGGAGATGGGGCATGAAGTTATTTCTAGGAGTTGGAGACATACAACGTTTAGCTCAGTTCTGGGCATCTTTGAAATACCTATACAAACTTGTTACTACATAGTAACTTGCAACTTTGAATGAGAATGTGCTTGCTTACAGCAACGTGCTGTATGTTCTGAATGCCCGTATTGGGAATCTGTGTCAAAACATTGTTGGTAATTATGTGATCCTTACTAGCTGGAAGTAAGGGAGTTGGGGCATGAAGTTATTTGTAGAGGTAGGACACATACCAAGTTTAGCTCAGTTCTGGGCATCTTTGAAATACCTATACAAACTTGTTCCTACATAGTAACTTGCAACTTTGAATGAGAATTTGCTTGCTTACAGCAACGTGCTATATGTTCTGAATGCCCGAATTGGGAATCTGTGTCAAAACTTGTTAGGAATTATGTGATCCTTACTAGCTGGAAGTAAGGGAGATGGGGCATGAAGTTATTTCTAGGAGTTGGAGACATACCAAGTTTAGCTCTTTTCTGGGCATGTTTGAAATACCTACACAAGCTTGTTCCTACATAGTAACTTGCAACTTTGAATGAGAATGTGCTTGCTTACATCAACGTGCTACATTTTCTGAATGCCCGATTTGGGATTCTGTGTCAAAACTTTGTTAGAAATTATGTGATCCTTACTAGCTGGATGTAAGGGAGATGGGGCATGTAGTTATTTCTAGGAGTTGGAGACATACAACGTTTAGCTCAGTTCTGGGCATCTTTGAAATACCTATACAAACTTGTTCCTACATAGTAACTTGCAACTTTGAATGAGAATGTGCTTGCTTACAGCAACGTGCTACATGTTCTGAATGCCCGAATTGGGAATCTGTGTCAAAACTTTGTTAGAAATTATGTGATCCTTACTAGCTGGAAGTAAGGGAGATGGGGCATGAAGTTATTTCTAGGAGTTGGAGACATACAACGTTTACCTCAGTTCTGGGCATCTTTGAAATACCTATACAAACTTGTTCCTACATAGTAACTTGCAACTTTGAATGAGAATGTGCTTGCTTACAGCAACGTGCTATATGTTCTGAATGCCAGAATTGGGAATCTGTGTCAAAACTTTGTTAGGAATTATGTGATCCTTACTAGCTGGAAGTAAGGGAGTTGGGGCATGATGTTATTTCTAGAGGTTGGACACATACCAAGTTTAGCTCAGTTCTGGACATCTTTGAAATACCTATACAAACTTGTTCCTACATAGTAACTTGCAACTTTGAATGAGAATGTGCTTGCTTACAGCAACGTGCTATATGTTCTGAATGCCCGAATTGGGAATCTGTGTCAAAACTTTGTTAGGAATTATGTGATCCTTACTAGCTGGAAGTAAGGGAGATGGGGCATGAAGTTATTTCTAGGAGTTGGAGACATACCAAGTTTAGCTCAGTTCTGGGCATCTTTGAAATACCTATACAAACTTGTTCCTACATAGTAACTTGCAACTTTGAATGAGAATGTGCTTGCTTACAGCAACGTGCTATATGTTCTGAATGCCCGAATTGGGAATCTGTGTCAAAACATTGTTAGGAATTATGTGATCCTTACTAGCTGGAATTAAGGGAGATGGGGCATGAAGTTATTTCTAGGAGTTGGACACATACCAAGTTTAGCTCAGTTCTGGGCATCTTTGAAATACCTATACAAACTTGTTCCTACATAGTAACTTGCAACTTTGAATGAGAATGTGCTTGCTTAGAGCAACGTGCTATAGGTTCTGAATGCCCGAATTGGGAATCGGTGTCAAAACTTTGTTAGGAATTATGTGATCCTTACTAGCTGGAAGTAAGGGTGATGGGGCATGAAGTTATTTCTAGGAGTTGATTACATACCAAGTTTAGCTCAGTTCTGGGCATCTTTGAAATACCTTTACAAACTTGTTCCTACATAGTAACTTGCAACTTTAAATGAGAATGTGCTTGCTAACAGCAACGTGCTATATGTTCTGAATGCCCGAATTGGGAATCTGTGTCAAAACTTTGTTAGGAATTATGTGATCCTTACTTGCTGGAAGTAAGGGAGTTGGGGCATGAAGTTATTTCTAGAGGTTGGACACATACCAAGTTTAGCTCAGTTCTGGAAATCTTTGAAATACCTATACAAACTTGTTCCTACATAGTAACTTGCAACTTTGAATGAGAATGTGCTTGCTTACAGAAACGTGCTATATGTTCTGAATGCCCGAATTGAGAATCTGTGTCAAAAATTTGTTAGGAATTATGTGATCCTTACTAGCTGGAAGTAAGGGAGTTGGGGCATGAAGTTATTTCTAGAGGTAGGACACATACCAAGTTTAGCTCAGTTCTGGGCATCTTTGAAATACCTATACAAACTTGTTCCTGCATAGAAACTTGCAACTTTGAATGAGAATGTGCTTGCTTACAGCAACGTGCTATATGTTCTGAATTCCCGAATTTGAAATTTGTGTCAAAACTTTGTTAGAAATTATGTGATCCTTACTAGATGGAAGAAAGGGAGATGGGGCATGGAGTTATTTCTAGGAGTTGGAGACATACAACATTTAGCTCAGTTCTGGGCATCTTTGAAATACCTATACAAACTTGTTCCTGCATAGTAACTTGCAACTTTGAATTGAATGTGCTTGCTTACAGCAACGTGCTACATGTTCTGAATGCCCGAATTGGGAATCTGTGTCAAAACTTTGTTAGGAATTATGTGATCCTTACTAGCTGGAAGTAAGGGAGATGGGGCATGAAGTTATTTCTAGGAGTTGGAGACATACCAAGTTTAGCTCAGTTCTGGGCATCTTTGATATACCTATACAAACTTGTTCCTACATAGTAACTTGCAACTTTGAATGAGAATGTGCTTGCTTACAGCAACGTGCTATATGTTCTGAATGCCCGAATTGAGAATCTGTGTCATAATTTTGTTAGGAATTATGTGATCCTTACTAGCTGGAAGTAAGGGTGATGGGGCATGAAGTTATTTCTAGGAGTTGATGACATACCAAGTTTAGCTCAGTTCTGGGCATCTTTGAAATATCTTTACAAACTTGTTCCTACATAGTAACTTGCAACTTTGAATGAGAATGTGCTTGCTTACAGCAACGTGCTATATGTTCTGAATGCCCGAATTTGGAGTTTGTGTCAAAACTTTGTTAGAAATTATGTGATCCTTACTAGATGGAAGTAAGGGCGATGGGGCATGAAGTTATTTCTAGGAGTTGGAGATATACAACACATAGCTCAGTTCTGGGCATCTTTGAAATACCTATACAAACTTGTTCCTACATAGTAACTTGCAACTTTGAATGAGAATGTGCTTGCTTACAGCAACGTGCTATATGTTCTGAATGCCCGAAGTGGGAATCTGTGTCAAAACTTTGTTAGGAATTATGTGATCCTTACAAGCTGGAAGTAGGGGAGTTGGGGCATGAAGTTATTTCTAGAGGTTGGACACATACCAAGTTTAGCTCAGTTCTGGGCATCTTTGAAATACCTATACAAACTTGTTCCTACATAGTAACTTGCAACTTTGAATGAGAATGTGCTTGCTTACAGCAACGTGCTATATGTTCTGAATGCCCGAATTGGGAATCTGTGTCAAAACTTTGTTAGGAATTATGTGATCCTTACTAACTGGAAGTAAGTGAGATGGGGCATGAAGTTATTTCTATGAGTTGGACACATACCAAGTTTAGCTTAGTTCTGGGCATCTTTGAAATACCTATACAAACTTGTTCCTACATAGTAACTTGCAACTTTGAATGAGAATGTGCTTGCTTACAGCAACGTGCTACATGTTCTGAATGCCCGAAGTGGGAATCTGTGTCAAAACTTTGTTAGGAATTATGTGATCCTTACTAGCTGGAAGTAAGGGAGATGGGGCATGAAGTTATTTCTACGAGTTGGAGACATACAACGTTTAGCTCAGTTCTGGGCATCTTTGAAATACCTATACAAACTTGTTCCTACATAGTAACTTGCAACTTTGAATGAGAATGTGCTTGCTTACAGCAACGTGCTATATGTTCTGAATGCCCGAATTGGGAATCTGTGTCAAAACTTTGTTAGGAATTATTTGATCCTTACTATCTGGAAGTAAGGGAGTTGGGGCATGATGTTATTTCTAGAGGTTGGAGACCTACCAAGTTTAGCTCAGTTCTGGGCATCTTTGAAATACCTATACAAACTTGTTCCTACATAGTAACTTGCAACTTTGAATGAGAATGTGCTTGCTTATAGCAACGTGCTATATGTTCTGAATGCCGGAATTGGGAATCTGTGTCAAAACTTTGTTAGGAATTATGTGATCCTTACTAGCTGGAAGTAAGGGAGATGGGGCATGAAGTTATTTCTAGGAGTTGGAGACATACCAAGTTTAGCTCTTTTCTGGGCATGTTTGAAATACCTACACAAGCTTGTTCCTACATAGTAACTTGCAACTTTGAATGAGAATGTGCTTGCTTACAACAACGTGCTACATTTTCTGAATGCCCGATTTGGGATTCTGTGTCAAAACTTTGTTAGTAATTATGTGATCCTTACTAGCTGGAAGTAAGGGAGATGGGGCATGAAGTTATTTCTAGGAGTTGGAGACATACAACGTTTAGCTCAGTTCTGAGCATCTTTGAAATACCTATACAAACTTGTTCCTACATAGTAACTTGCAACTTTGAATGAGAATGTGCTTGCTTACAGCAACGTGCTACATGTTCTGAATGCCCGAATTGGGAATCTGTGTCAAAACTTTGTTAGAAATTTTGTGATCCATACTAGCTGGAAGAAAGGGAGATGGGGCATGAAGTTATTTCTACCAGTTGGAGACATACAACGTTTAGCTCAGTTCTGGGCATCTTTGAAATACCTATACAAACTTGTTCCTACATAGTAACTTGCAACTTTGAATGAGAATGTGCTTGCTTACAGCAACGTGCTACATGTTCTGAATGCCCGAATTGGGAATCTGTGTCAAAACTTTGTTAGGAATTATGTGATCCTTACTAGCTGGAAGTAGGGGGATGGGGCATGAAGTTATTTCTAGGAGTTGGACACATACAACTTTTAGCTCAGTTCTGGGCATCTTTGAAATACCTATACAAACTTGTTCCTACATAGTATCTTGCAACTTTGAATGAGAATGTGCTTGCTTACAGCAACGTGCTCCATGTTCTGAATGCCCGAATTGGGAATCTGTGTCAAAACTTTGTTAGAAATTATGTGATCCTTACTAGCTGGAAGTAAGGGAGATTGTGCATGAAGTTATTTCTAGGAGTTGGAGACATACAATGTTTAGCTCAGTTCTGGGGATCTTTGAAATACCTATACGAAATTGTTCCTACATAGTAACTAGCAACTTTGAATGAGAATGTGCTTGCATACAGCAACGTGCTATATGTTCTGAATGCCCGAATTGGGAATCTGTGTCAAAACTTTGTTAGGAATTATGTGATCCTTACTAGCTGGAGGTAGGGGAGTTGGGGCATGAAGTTATTTCTAGAGGTTGGACACATACCAAGTTTAGCTCAGTTCTGGGCATCTTTGAAATACCTATACAAACTTGTTCCTACATAGTAACTTGCAACTTTGAATGAGAATGTGCTTGCTTACAGCAACGTGCTATATGTTCTGAATGCCCGAATTGGGAAACTGTGTCAAAACTTTGTTAGGAATTATGTGATCCTTACTAGCTGGAAGTAAGGGAGATGGGGCATGAAGTTATTTCTAGGAGTTGGACACATACCAAGTTTAGCTCAGTTCTGGGCATCTTTGAAATACCTATACAAACTTGTTCCTACATAGTAACTTGCAACTTTGAATGAGAATGTGCTTGCTTACAGTAACGTGCTACATGTTCTGAATGCCCGAATTGGGAATCTGTGTCAAAACTTTGTTAGGAATTATGTGATCCTTACTAGCTGGAAGTAAGGGAGATGGGGCATGAAGTTATTTCTAGTAGTTGGAGACATACCAAGTTTAGCTCAGTTCTGGGTATCTTTGATATACCTATACAAACTTGTTCCTACATAGTAACTTGCAACTTTGAATGAGAATGTGCTTGCTTACATCAACGTACTATATGTTCTGAATGCCCGAATTGGGAATCTGTGTCAAAACTTTGTTAGGAATTATGTGATCCTTACTAGCTGGAAGTATGGGAGATGGGACATGAAGTTATTTCTAGAGGTTGGAGACATACAACGTTTAGCTAAGTTCTGGGCATCTTTGAAATACCTATACAAACTTGTTCCTACATAGTAACTTGCAACTTTGAATGAGAATGTGCTTGCTTACAGCAACGTGCTATATGTTCTGAATGCCCGAATTGGGAATCTGTGTCAAAACTTTGTTAGGAATTATGTGATCCTTACTGGCTGGAAGTAAGGGAGTTGGGGCATGAAGTTATTTCTAGAGGTTGGACACATACCAAGTTTAGCTCAGTTCTGGAAATCTTTGAAATACCTATACAAACTTGTTCCTACATAGTATCTTGCAACTTTGAATGAGAATGTGCTTGCTTACAGCAACGTGCTATATGTTCTGAATGCCCGAATTGGGAATCTGTGTCAAAACTTTGTTAGGAATTATGTGATCCTTACTGGCTGGAAGTAAGGGTGATGGGGCATGAAGTTATTTCTAGGAGTTGGAGACATACAACGTTTAGCTCAGTTCTGGGCATCTTTGAAATACCTTTACAAACTTGTTCCTACATAGTAACTTGCTACTTTGAATGAGAATGTGCTTGCTTACAGCAACGTGCTACATGTTCTGAATGCCCGAATTGGGAATCTGTGTCAAAACTTTGTTAGGAATTATGTGATCCTTACTAGCTGGAAGTAAGGGAGATGGCGCAGGAAGTTATTTCTAGGAGTTGGAGACATACCAAGTTTAGCTCAGTTCTGGGCATCTTTGATATACCTATACAAATTTGTTCCTACATAGTAACTTGCAACTTTGAATGAGAATGTGCTTGCTTACATCAACGTACTATATGTTCTGAATGCCCGAATTGGGAATCTGTGTCAAAACTTTGTTAGGAATTATGTTATCCTTACTAGCTGGAAGTAAGGGAGATGGGGCGTGAAGTTATTTCTAGGAGTTGGAGACATACAACGTTTAGCTCAGTTCTGGGCATCTTTGAAATACCTATACAAACTTGTTCCTACATAGTAACTTGCAACTTTGAATGAGAATGTGCTTGCTTAGAGCAAAGTGCTATATGTTCTGAATGCCCGAATTGGGCATCTGTGTCAAAACTTTGTTAGGAATTATGTGATCCTTACTGGCTGGAAGTAAGGGAGTTGGGGCATGAAGTTATTTCTAGAGGTTGGACACATACCAAGTTTAGCTCAGTTCTGGAAATCTTTCAAATACCTATACAAACTTGTTCCTACATAGTAACTTGCAACTTTGAATGAGAATGTGCTTGCTTACAGAAACGTGCTATATGTTCTGAATGCCCGAATTGGGAATCTGTGTCAAAACTTTGTTAGGAATTATGTGATCCTTACTGGCTGGAAGTAGGGGTGATGGGGCATGAAGTAATTTCTAGGAGTTGGAGACATACAACGTTTAGCTCAGTTCTGGGCATCTTTGAAATACCTTTACAAACTTGTTCCTACATAGTAACTTGCAACTTTGAATGAGAATGTGCTTGCTTACAGAAACGTGCTACATGTTCTGAATGCCCGAATTGGGAATCTGTGTCAAAATTTGTTAGGAATTATGTGCTCCTTACTAGCTGGAAGTAAGGGAGTTGGGGCACGAAGTTATTTCTAGAGGTTTGACACATACAAAGTTTAGCACAGTTCTGGGCATCTTTGAAATACCTATACGAACTTGTTCCTACATAGTAACTTGGAACTTTGAATGAGAATGTGCTTGCTTACAGCAACGTGCTATATGTTCTGAATGCCCGAATTGGGAATCTGTGTCAAAACTTTGTTAGGAATTATGTGATCCTTACCAGCTGGAAGTAAGGGAGTTGGGGCATGAAGGTATTTCTAGGAGTTGGACACATACCAAGTTTAGCACAGTTATGGGCATCTTTGAAATACCTATACAAACTTGTTCCTACATAGTAACTTGCAACTTTGAATGAGAATGTGCTTGCTTACAGCAACGTGCTACATGTTCTGAATGCCCGAATTGGGAATCTGTGTCAAATCTTTGTTAGGAATTATGTGATCCTTACTAGCTGGAAGTAAGGGAGATGGGGCATGAAGTTATTTCTAGGAGTTGGACACATACCAAGTTTAGCTCAGTTCTGGGCATCTTTGAAATACCTATACAAACTTGTTCCTACATAGTAACTTGCAACTTTGAATGAGAATGTGCTTGCTTACAGCAACGTGCTATATGTTCTGAATGCCCGAATTGGGAATCTGTGTCAAAACTTTGTTAGGAATTATGTGATCCTTACTAGCTGGAAGTAAGTGTGATGGGGCATGAAGTTATTTCTAGGAGTTGATGACATACCAAGTTTAGCTCAGTTCTGGGCATCTTTGAAATACCTTTACAAACTTGTTCCTACATAGTAACTTGCAACTTTGAATGAGAATGTGCTTGCTTACAGCAACGTGCTATATGTTCTGAATGCCCGAATTTGGAATTTGCGTCAAACTTTGTTAGAAATTATGTGATCCTTACTAGATGGAAGTAAGGGAGATGGGGCATGCTGTTATTTCTAGGAGTTGGAGACATACAACATTTAGCTCAGTTCTGGGCATCTTTGAAATACCTATACAAACTTGTTCCTACATAGTAACTTGCAACTTTGAATTGAATGTGCTTGCTTACAGCAGCGTGATACATGTTCTGAATGCCCGAATTGGGAATCTGTGTCAAATCTTTGTTAGGAATTATGTGATCCTTACTAGCTGGAAGTAAGGGAGATGGAGCATGAAGTTATTTCTAGGAGTTGGAGACATACCAAGTTTAGCTCAGTTCTGGGCATCTTTGATATACCTATACAAACTTGTTCCTACATAGTAACTTTCAACTTTGAATGAGAATGTGCTTGCTTACAGCAACGTGCTATATATTCTGAATGCCCGAATTGGGAATCTGTGTCAAAATATTGTTAGGAATTATGTGATCCTTACTAGCTGCAATTAAGGGAGATGGAGCATGAAGTTATTTCTAGGAGTTTGACACATACCAAGTTTAGCTCAGTTCTGGGCATCTTTGAAATACCTATACAAACTTGTTCCTACATAGTAACTTGCAACTTTGAATGAGAATGTGCTTGCTTACAGCAACGTGCTATATGTTCTGAATGCCGGAATAGGGAGTCTCTGTCAAAACTTTCTTAGGAATTATGTGATCCTTACTAGCTGGAAGTAAGGGAGATGGGGCATGAAGTTATTTCTAGGAGTTGGACACATACCAAGTTTAGCTCAGTTCTGGGCATCTTTGAAATACCTTTACAAACTTGTTCCTACATAGTAACTTGCAACTTTGAATGAGAATGTGCTTGTTTACAGAAACGTGCTACATGTTCTGAATGCCCGAATTGGGAATTTGTGTCAAAACTTTGTTAGAAATTATGTAATCCTTACTAGATGGAAGTAAGGGAGATGGGGCATGAAGTTATTTCTAGGAGTTGGAGACATACAACATTTAGCTCAGTTCTGGGCATCTTTGAAATACCTATACAAACTTGTTCCTACATAGTAACTTGCAACTTTGAATTGAATGTGCTTGATTACAGCAACGTGCTACATGTTCTGAATGCCCGAATTGGGAATCTGTGTCAAAACTTTGTTAGGAATTATGTGATCCTTACTAGCTGGAAGTAAGGGAGATGGGGCATGAAGTTATTTCTAGTAGTTGGAGACATACCAAGTTTAGCTCAGTTCTGGGTATCTTTGATATACCTATACAAACTTGTTCCTACATAGTAACTTGCAACTTTGAATGAGAATGTGCTTGCTTACATCAACGTACTATATGTTCTGAATGCCCGAATTGGGAATCTGTGTCAAAACTTTGTTAGGAATTATGTGATCCTTACTAGCTGGAAGTATGGGAGATGGGACATGAAGTTATTTCTAGAGGTTGGAGACATACAACGTTTAGCTAAGTTCTGGGCATCTTTGAAATACCTATACAAACTTGTTCCTACATAGTAACTTGCAACTTTGAATGAGAATGTGCTTGCTTACAGCAACGTGCTATATGTTCTGAATGCCCGAATTGGGAATCTGTGTCAAAACTTTGTTAGGAATTATGTGATCCTTACTGGCTGGAAGTAAGGGAGTTGGGGCATTAAGTTATTTCTAGAGGTTGGACACATACCAAGTTTAGCTCAGTTCTGGAAATCTTTGAAATACCTATACAAACTTGTTCCTACATAGTATCTTGCAACTTTGAATGAGAATGTGCTTGCTTACAGCAACGTGCTATATGTTCTGAATGCCCGAATTGGGAATCTGTGTCAAAACTTTGTTAGGAATTATGTGATCCTTACTGGCTGGAAGTAAGGGTGATGGGGCATGAAGTTATTTCTAGGAGTTGGAGACATACAACGTTTAGCTCAGTTCTGGGCATCTTTGAAATACCTTTACAAACTTGTTCCTACATAGTAACTTGCTACTTTGAATGAGAATGTGCTTGCTTACAGCAACGTGCTACATGTTCTGAATGCCCGAATTGGGAATCTGTGTCAAAACTTTGTTAGGAATTATGTGATCCTTACTAGCTGGAAGTATGGGAGATGGGACATGAAGTTATTTCTAGAGGTTGGAGACATACAACGTTTAGCTAAGTTCTGGGCATCTTTGAAATACCTATACAAACTTGTTCCTACATAGTAACTTGCAACTTTGAATTGAATGTGCTTGCTTACAGCAGCGTGATACATGTTCTGAATGCCCGAATTGGGAATCTGTGTCAAATCTTTGTTAGGAATTATGTGATCCTTACTAGCTGGAAGTAAGGGAGATGGAGCATGAAGTTATTTCTAGGAGTTGGAGACATACCAAGTTTAGCTCAGTTCTGGGCATCTTTGATATACCTATACAAACTTGTTCCTACATAGTAACTTGCAACTTTGAAGGAGAATGTGCTTGCTTACAGCAACGTGCTATATGTTCTAAATGCCCGAATTGGGAATCTGTGTCAAAACTTTGTTAGGAATTATGTGATCCTTACTAGCTGGAAGTAAGGGAGTTGGGGCATGAAGTTATTTCTAGAGGTTGGACACATACCAAGTTTAGCTCAGTTCTGGGAATCTTTGAAATACCTATACAAACTTGTTCCTACATAGTAACTTTCAACTTTGAATGAGAATGTGCTTGCTTACAGCAACGTGCTATATATTCTGAATGCCCGAATTGGGAATCTGTGTCAAAATATTGTTAGGAATTATGTGATCCTTACTAGCTGCAATTAAGGGAGATGGAGCATGAAGTTATTTCTAGGAGTTTGACACATACCAAGTTTAGCTCAGTTCTGGGCATCTTTGAAATACCTATACAAACTTGTTCCTACATAGTAACTTGCAACTTTGAATGAGAATGTGCTTGCTTACAGCAACGTGCTATATGTTCTGAATGCCGGAATAGGGAGTCTCTGTCAAAACTTTCTTAGGAATTATGTGATCCTTACTAGCTGGAAGTAAGGGAGATGGGGCATGAAGTTATTTCTAGGAGTTGGACACATACCAAGTTTAGCTCAGTTCTGGGCATCTTTGAAATACCTTTACAAACTTGTTCCTACATAGTAACTTGCAACTTTGAATGAGAATGTGCTTGTTTACAGAAACGTGCTACATGTTCTGAATGCCCGAATTGGGAATTTGTGTCAAAACTTTGTTAGAAATTATGTAATCCTTACTAGATGGAAGTAAGGGAGATGGGGCATGAAGTTATTTCTAGGAGTTGGAGACATACAACATTTAGCTCAGTTCTGGGCATCTTTGAAATACCTATACAAACTTGTTCCTACATAGTAACTTGCAACTTTGAATTGAATGTGCTTGATTACAGCAACGTGCTACATGTTCTGAATGCCCGAATTGGGAATCTGTGTCAAAACTTTGTTAGGAATTATGTGATCCTTACTAGCTGGAAGTAAGGGAGATGGGGCATGAAGTTATTTCTAGTAGTTGGAGACATACCAAGTTTAGCTCAGTTCTGGGTATCTTTGATATACCTATACAAACTTGTTCCTACATAGTAACTTGCAACTTTGAATGAGAATGTGCTTGCTTACATCAACGTACTATATGTTCTGAATGCCCGAATTGGGAATCTGTGTCAAAACTTTGTTAGGAATTATGTGATCCTTACTAGCTGGAAGTATGGGAGATGGGACATGAAGTTATTTCTAGAGGTTGGAGACATACAACGTTTAGCTAAGTTCTGGGCATCTTTGAAATACCTATACAAACTTGTTCCTACATAGTAACTTGCAACTTTGAATGAGAATGTGCTTGCTTACAGCAACGTGCTATATGTTCTGAATGCCCGAATTGGGAATCTGTGTCAAAACTTTGTTAGGAATTATGTGATCCTTACTGGCTGGAAGTAAGGGAGTTGGGGCATTAAGTTATTTCTAGAGGTTGGACACATACCAAGTTTAGCTCAGTTCTGGAAATCTTTGAAATACCTATACAAACTTGTTCCTACATAGTATCTTGCAACTTTGAATGAGAATGTGCTTGCTTACAGCAACGTGCTATATGTTCTGAATGCCCGAATTGGGAATCTGTGTCAAAACTTTGTTAGGAATTATGTGATCCTTACTGGCTGGAAGTAAGGGTGATGGGGCATGAAGTTATTTCTAGGAGTTGGAGACATACAACGTTTAGCTCAGTTCTGGGCATCTTTGAAATACCTTTACAAACTTGTTCCTACATAGTAACTTGCAACTTTGAATGAGAATGTGCTTGCTTACAGCAACGTGCTACATGTTCTGAATGCCCGAATTGGGAATCTGTGTCAAAACTTTGTTAGGAATTATGTGATCCTTACTAGCTGGAAGTAAGGGAGATGGCGCAGGAAGTTATTTCTAGGAGTTGGAGACATACCAAGTTTAGCTCAGTTCTGGGCATCTTTGATATACCTATACAAATTTGTTCCTACATAGTAACTTGCAACTTTGAATGAGAATGTGCTTGCTTACATCAACGTACTATATGTTCTGAATGCCCGAATTGGGAATCTGTGTCAAAACTTTGTTAGGAATTATGTGATCCTTACTAGCTGGAAGTAAGGGAGATGGGGCGTGAAGTTATTTCTAGGAGTTGGAGACATACAACGTTTAGCTCAGTTCTGGGCATCTTTGAAATA
Source organism: Diceros bicornis minor (assembly GCF_020826845.1). NCBI lineage: Eukaryota > Metazoa > Chordata > Mammalia > Perissodactyla > Rhinocerotidae > Diceros > Diceros bicornis. The sequence continues at coordinate 595,801 of NW_026690888.1, read as the reverse complement.
CCTATACAAACTTGTTCCTACATAGTAACTTGCAACTTTGAATGAGAATGTGCTTGCTTAGAGCAAAGTGCTATATGTTCTGAATGCCCGAATTGGGCATCTGTGTCAAAACTTTGTTAGGAATTATGTGATCCTTACTGGCTGGAAGTAAGGGAGTTGGGGCATGAAGTTATTTCTAGAGGTTGGACACATACCAAGTTTAGCTCAGTTCTGGAAATCTTTCAAATACCTATACAAACTTGTTCCTACATAGTAACTTGCAACTTTGAATGAGAATGTGCTTGCTTACAGCAACGTGCTATATGTTCTGAATGCCCGAATTGGGAATCTGTGTCAAAACTTTGTTAGAAATTATGTGATCCTGACTAGCTGGAAGTAAGGGAGATGGGGCATGAAGTTATTTTTGGAGTTGGAGACATACAACTTTTAGCTCAGTTCTGGGCATCTTTGAATATCCTATTCAAACTTGTTCCTACATAGTAACTTGCAACTTTGAATGAGAATGTGCTTGCTTACAGCAACGTGCTATATGTTCTGAATGCCCGAATTGGGAATCTGTGTCAAAACTTTGTTAGGAATTATGTGATCCTTACTAGCTGGAAGTAAGGGAGTTGGGGCATGAAGTTATTTCTAGAAGATGGACACATACCAAGTTTAGCTCAGTTCTGAGCATCTTTGAAATACCTATACAAACTTGTTCCTACATAGTAACTTGCAACTTTGAATGAGAATGTGCTTGCTTACAGCAACGTGCTATATGTTCTGAATGCCCGAATTGGGAATCTATGTCATAACTTTGTTAGGAATTATGTGATCCTTACTAGCTGGAAGTAAGGGAGTTGGGGCATGAAGTTATTTCTAGAGGTTGGACACATACCAAGTTTAGCTCAGTTCTGGGCATCTTTGAAATACCTATACAAACTTGTTCCTACATATTAACTTGCATCTTTGAATGAGAATGTGCTTGCTTACAGCAACGTGCTACATGTTCTGAAGGCCCGAATTGGGAATCTGTGTCAAAACTTTGTTAGGAATTATGTGATCCTTACTAGCTGGAAGTAAGGGAAATGGGGCATGAAGTTATTTCTAGGAGTTGGAGACATTCCAAGTTTAGCTCACTTCTGGGCATCTTTGAAATACCTATACAAACTTGTTCCTACATAGTAACTTGCATCTTTGAATGAGAATGTGCTTGCTTACAGCAACGTGCTATATGTTCTGAATGCCCGAATTGGGAATCTGTGTCAAAACTTTGTTAGGAATTATGTGATCCTTACTAGCTGGAAGTAAGGGTGATGGGGCATGAATTTATTTCTAGGAGTTGGAGACATAACAAGTTTAGCTCAGTTCTGAGCATCTTTGAAATACCTTTACAAACTTGTTCCTACATAGTAACTTGCAACTTTGAATGAGAATGTGCTTGCTTACAGCAACGTGCTATATGTTCTGAATGCCCGAATTGGGAATCTGTGTCAAAACTTTGTTAGAAATTATGTGATCCTTACTAGATGGAAGTAAGGGAGATGGGGGATGAAGTTATTTCTAGGAGTTGGAGACATACAACTTTTAGCTCAGTTCTGGGCATCTTTGAAATACCTCTACAAACTTGTTCCTACATAGTATCTTGCAACTTTAATGAGACTGTGCTTTCTTACAGCAAGGTGCTATATGTTCTGAATGCCCGAATTGGGAATCTGTGTCAAAACTTTGTTAGGAATTATGTGATCATTACTGGCTGGAAGTAAGGGTGATGGGGCATGAAGTTATTTCTAGGAGTTGGAGACATACAACGTTTAGCTCAGTTCTGGGCATCTTTGAAATACCGTTACAAACTTGTTCCTACATAGTAACTTGCAACTTTGAATGAGAATGTGCTTGCTTACAGCAACGTGCTACATGTTCTGAATGCCCGAATTGGGAATCTGTGTTAAAACTTTGTTAGAAATTATGTGATCCTTACTAGATGGAAGTAAGGGAGATGGGGCATGAAGTTATTTTTGGAGTTGGAGACATACAACGTTTAGCTCAGTTCTGGGAATCTTTGAAATACCTATACAAACTAGTTCCTACATAGTAACTTGCAACTTTGAATGAGAATGTGCTTGCTTACAGCAACGTGCTACATTTTCTGAATGCCCGAATTGGGAATCTGTGTCAAAACTTTGTTAGGAATTATGTGATCCTTACTAGCTGGAAGCAAGGGAGTTGGGGCATGAAGTCATTTCTAGAGTTTGGACACATACCAAGTTTAGCTCAGTTCTGGGCATCTTTGAAATACCTATACAAACTTGTTCCTACATATTAACTTGCAACTTTGAATGAGAATGTGCTTGCTTACAGCAACGTGCTATATGTTCTGAATGCCCGAATTGGGAATCTGTGTCAAAATTTGTTAGGAATTATGTGATCCTTACTAGCTGGATGTAAGTGAGTTGGGGCATGAAGGTATTTCTAGGAGTTGGACACATACCAAGTTTAGCACAGTTCTGGGCATCTTTGAAATACCTATACAAACTTGTTCCTACATAGTAACTTGCAACTTTGAATGAGAATGTGCTTACTTACAGCAACGTGCGATATATTCTGAATGCCCGAATTGGGAATCTGTGTCAAAACTTTGTTAGGAATTATGTGATCCTTACTAGCTGGAAGTAAGGGAGATGGGGCATGGAGTTATTTCTAGGAGTTGGACACATACCGAGTTTAGCTCAGTTCTGGGCATCTTTGAAATTCCTATTCAAACTTGTTCCTACATAGTAACTTGCAACTTTGAATGAGAATGTGCTTGCTTACAGCAACGTGCTATATGTTCTGAATGACCGAATTGGGAATCTGTGTCAAAACTTTGTTAGGAATTATGTGATCCTTACTAGCTGGAAGTAAGGGAGTTTGGGGCATTAAGTTATTTCTTGGAGATGGACACATACCAAGTTTAGCTCACTTCTGGGCATCTTTGAAATACCTATACAAACTTGTTCCTACATAGTAACTTGCAACTTTGAATGAGAATGTGCTTGCTTACAGCAACGTGCGATATGTTCTGAATGCCCGAATTGGGAATCTGTGTCAAAACTTTGTTAGGAATTATGTGATCCTTACTAGGTGGAAGTAAGGGAGATGGGGCATGAAGTTAATTCTAGGAGTTGGAGACATACCAAGTTTAGCTCAGTTCTGGGCATCTTTGAAATACCTATACAAACTTGTTGCTACATAGTAACTTGCAACTTTGAATGAGAATGTGCTTGCTTACAGCAACGTGCTATATGTTCTGAATGCCCGAATTGGGAATCTGTGTCAAAACTTTGTTAGGAATTATGTGATCCTTACTAGCTGGAAGTAAGGGAGATGCGGCATGAAGTTATTTCTAGGAGTTGGAGACATACAACGTTTAGCTCAGTTCTGGGCATCTTTGAAATATCTATACAAACTTGTTTCTACATAGTAACTTGCAACTTTGAATCAGAATGTGCTTGCTTACAGCAACGTCCTACATGTTCTGAATGCCCGAATTGGGAATCTGTGTCAAAACTTTGTTAGGAATTATGTGATCCTTACTAGCTGGAAGTAAGGGAGATGGGGCATGAAGTTATTTCTAGGAGTTGGAGACATACAACGTTTAGCTCAGTTCTGGGCATCTTTGAAATACCTATACAAACTTGTTCCTACATATTAACTTGCAACTTTGAATGAGAATGTGCTTGCTTACAGCAACGTGCTATATGTTCTGAATGCCCGAATTGGGAATCTGTGTCAAAATTTGTTAGGAATTATGTGATCCTTACTAGCTGGATGTAAGGGAGTTGGGGTATGAAGGTATTTCTAGGAGTTGGACACATACCAAGTTTAGCACAGTTCTGGGCATCTTTGAAATACCTATACAAACTTGTTCCTACATAGTAACTTGCAACTTTGAATGAGAATGTGCTTACTTACAGCAACGTGCGATATATTCTGAATGCTCGAATTGGGAATCTGTGTCAAAACTTTGTTAGGAATTATGTGATCCTTACTAGCTGGAAGTAAGGGAGATGGGGCATGGAGTTATTTCTAGGAGTTGGACACATACCAAGTTTAGCTCAGTTCTGGGCATCTTTGAAATTCCTATTCAAACTTGTTCCTACATAGTAACTTGCAACTTTGAATGAGAATGTGCTTGCTTACAGCAACGTGCTATATGTTCTGAATGACCGAATTGGGAATCTGTGTTAAAACTTTGTTAGGAATTATGTGATCCTTACTAGCTGGAAGTAAGGGAGTTTGGGGCATGAAGTTATTTCTAGGAGATGGACACATACCAAGTTTAGGTCACTTCTGGGCATCTTTGAAATACCTATACAAACTTGTTCCTACATAGTAACTTGCAACTTTGAATGAGAATGTGCTTGCTTACAGCAACGTGCGATATGTTCTGAATGCCCGAATTGGGAATCTGTGTCAAAACTTTGTTAGGAATTATGTGATCCTTACTAGGTGGAAGTAAGGGAGATGGGGCATGAAGTTATTTCTAGGAGTTGGAGACATACCAAGTTTAGCTCAGTTCTGGGCATCTGTGAAATACCTATACAAACTTGTTGCTACATAGTAACTTGCAACTTTGAATGAGAATGTGCTTGCTTACAGCAACGTGCTATATGTTCTGAATGCCCGAATTGGGAATCTGTGTCAAAACTTTGTTAGGAATTATGTGATCCTTACTAGCTGGAAGTAAGTGAGATGGGGCATGAAGTTATTTCTAGGAGTTGGAGACATAGAACGTTTAGCTCAGTTCTGGGCATCTTTGAAATACCTATACAAACGTGTTTCTACATAGTAACTTGCAACTTTGAATGAGAATGTGCTTGCTTACAGCAACGTCCTACATGTACTGAATGCCCGAATTGGGAATCTGTGTCAAAACTTTGTTAGGAATTATGTGACCCTTACTAGCTGGAAGTAAGGGAGATGGGGCATGAACTTATTTCTAGGAGTTGGAGACATACAACGTTTAGCTCAGTTCTGGGCATCTTTGAAATACCTATACAAACTTGTTCCTACATAGTAACTTGCAACTTTGAATGAGAATGTGCTTGCTTACCGCAACGTGCTATATGTTCTGAATGCCCGAATTGGGAATCTGTGTCAAAACTTTGTTAGAAATTATGTGATCCATAATAGCTGGAAGTAAGTGAGATGGGGCATGAGGTTATTTCTAGGAGGTGAAGACATACAACGTTTAGCTCAGTTCTGGGCATCTTTGAAATACCTATACAAACTTGTTCCTACATAGTAACTTGCAACTTTGAATGAGAATGTGCTTGCTTACAGCAACGTGCTACATGTTCTGAAGGCCCGAATTGGGAATCTGTGTCAAAACATTTTAGGAATTATGTGATCCTTACCGGCTGGAAGTAAGGGAGTTGGGGCATAAAGTTACTTCTAGGAGTTGGAGACATACAACGTTTAGCTCACTTCTGTGCATCTTTGAAAAACCTATACAAACTTGTTCCTACATAGTAACTTCCAACTTTGAATTAGAATGTGCTTGCTTACAGCAACGTGCTACATGTTCTGAATGACCGAATTGGGAACCTGTGTCAAAACTTTGTTAGAAATTATGTGATCCTTATTAGCTTCAAGTAAGGGAGATTGGGCATGAAGTTATTTCTAGGAGTTGGAGACATACAACGTTTAGCTCAGTTCTGGGAATCCTTGAAATACCTGTACAAACTTGTTCATACATAGTAACTTGCAACTTTGAATGAGAATGTGCTTGCTTACAGCAACGTGCTACATGTTCTGAATGCCCGAATTGGGAATCTGTGTCAAAACTTTGTTAGGAATTATGTGATCCTTACTAGCTGGAAGTAAGGGAGATGGGGCATGAAGTTATTTCTAGGAGTTTGACACATACCATGATTAGCTCAGTTCTGGGCATCTTTGAATACCTATACAAACTTGTTCCTACATAGTAACTTGCAACTTTGAATGAGAATGTGCTTGCTTACAGCAACGTGCTATATGTTCTGAATGCCCGAATTGGGAATCTGTGTCAAAATTTGTTAGGAATTATGTGATCCTTACTAGCTGGAAGTAAGGGAGTTGGGGCATGAAGGTTTTTCTAGGAGTTGGACACATACCAAGTTTAGCACAGTTCTGGGCATCTTTGAAATACCTATACAAACTTGTTCCTACATAGTAACTTGCAACTTTGAATGAGAATGTGCTTGCTTACAGCAACGTGCGATATATTCCGAATGCCCGAATTGGGAACCTGTGTCAAAACTTTGTTAGAAATTATGTGATCCTTATTAGCTGGAAGTAAGGGAGATGGGGCATGGAGTTATTTCTAGGAGTTGGAGACATACAACGTTTAGCTCAGTTCTGGGCATCTTTGAAATTCCTATTCAAACTTGTTCCTACATAGTAACTTGCAACTTTGAATGAGAATGTGCTTGCTTACAGCAACCTGCTATATGTTCTGAATGCCCGAATTGGGAATCTGTGTCAAAAATTTGTTAGGAATTATGTGATCCTTACTAACTGGAAGTAAGGGAGTTTGGGACATGGAGTTATTTCTAGGAGATGGACACATACCAAGTTTAGCTCAGTTCTGGGCATCTTTGAAATACCTATACAAACTTGTTCCTACATAGTAACTTGCAACTTTAAATGAGAATATGCTTGCTTACAGCAACGTGCTATATGTTCTGAATGCCCGAATTGGGAATCTGTGTCAAAACTTTGTTAGGAATTATGTGATCCTTACTAGATGGAAGCAAGGGAGATGGGGCATGAAGTTGTTTCTAGGAGTTGGACACATACCAAGTTTAGCTCAGTTCTGGGCATCTTTGAAATACCTATACAAAATTGTTCCTACATAGTAACTTGCAACTTTGAATGAGAATGTGCTTGCTTACAGCAACGTGCTACATGTTCTGAATGCCCGAATTGGGAATCTGTGTCAAAACTTTGTTAGGAATTATGTGATCCTTACTAGCTGGAAGTAAGGGAGATGGCGCATGAAGTTATTTCTGGGAGTTGGAGACATACAACGTTTAGCTCAGTTCTGGGCATCTTTGAAATACCTATACAAACTTGTTCCTACATAGTAACTTGCAACTTTGAATGAGAATGTGCTTGCTTACAGCAACGTGCTATATGTTCTGAATGCCCGAATTGGGAATCTGTGTCAAAATTTTGTTAGGAATTATGTGATCCTTACTAGCTGGAAGTAAGGGAGTTGGGGCATGAAGTTATTTCTAAGAGTTGGACACATACCAAGTTTAGCTCAGTTCTGGGCATCTTTGAAATACCTATACAAACTTGTTTCTACATAGTAACTTGCAACTTTGAATGAGAATGTGCTTGCTTACAGCAACGTCCTACATGTTCTGAATGCCCGAATTGGGAATCTGTGTCAAAACTTTGTTAGGAATTATGTGATCCTTACTAGCTGGAAGTAAGGGAGTTGGGGCATGAAGATATTTCTAGAGGTTGGACACATACCAAGTTTAGCTCAGTTATGGGCATCTTTGAAATACCTATACAAACTTGTTCCTACATAGTAACTGGCAACTTTGAATGAGAATGTGCTTGCTTACAGCAACGTGCTACATGTTCTGTATGCCCGAATTGGGAATCTGTGTCAAAGCTTTGTTAGGAATTATGTGATCCTTACTAGCTGGAAGTAAGGGAGATGGGGCATGAAGTTATTTCTAGGAGTTGGAGACATACAACGTTTAGCTCACTTGTGGGCATCTTTGAAATACCTATACAAACTTGTTCGTACATATTAACTTGCAACTTTGAATGAGAATGTGCTTGCTTACAGCAACGTGCTATATGTTCTGAATGCCCGAATTGGGAATCTGTGTCAAAACTTTGTTAGGAATTATGTAATCCTTACTAGCTGGAAGTAAGGGAGATGGGGCATAAAGTTATTTCTAGGAGTTGGAGACATTTCAAGTTTAGCTCAGTTCTGAGCATCTTTGAAATACCTATACAAACTTTTTCCTACATAGTAACTTGCAACTTTGAATGAGAATGTGCTTGCTTACAGCAACGTGCTATATGTTCTGAATGCCCGAATTGGGAATCTGTGTCAAAACTTTGTTAGGAATTATGTGATCCTTACTAGCTGGAAGTAAGTGATTTGGGGCATGAAGGTATTTCTAGGAGTTGGACACATACCAAGTTGAGCACAGTTCTGGGCATCTTTGAAATACCTATACAAACTTGTACCTACATAGTAACTTGCAACTTTGAATGAGAATGTGCTTGCTTACAGCAACGTGCTATATGTTCTGAATGCCCGAATTGGGAATCTGTGTCAAAATTTGTTAGGAATTATGTGATCCTTGCTAGCTGGAAATAAGGGAGACGGGGCATGAGGTTATTTCTAGGAGTTGGACACATACCAATTTAAGCTCAGTTCTGGGCATCTTTGAAATACCTATACAAACTTGTTCCTACATAGTATCTTGCAACTTTGAATGAGAATGTGCTTGCTTACAGCAACGTGCTATATGTTCAGAATGCCCGAATTGGGAATCTGTGTCAAAACTTTGTTAGGAATTATGTGATCCTTACTAGCTGGAAGTAAGTGTGATGGGGCATGAAGTTATTTCTAGGAGTTGGAGACATACCAAGTTTAGCTCAGTTCTGAGCATCTTTGAAATACCTTTACAAACTTGTTCCTACATAGTAACTTGCAACTTTGAATGAGAATGTGCTTGCTTACAGCAACGTGCTATATGTTCTGAATGCCCGAATTGGGAATCTGTGTCAAAACTTTGTTAGAAATTATGTAATCCTTATTAGATGGAAGTAAGGGAGATGGGGCATGAAGTTATTTCTAGGAGTTGGAGACATACAACTTTTAGCTCAGTTCTGGGCATCTTTGAAATACCTATACAACTTGTTCCTACATAGTAACTTGCAACTTTGAATGAGAATGTGCTTGCTTACAGCAACGTGCTATATGTTCTGAATGCCCGAATTGGGAATCTGTGTCAAAACTTTGTTAGGAATTATGTGATCCTTACTGGCTGGAAGTAAGGGAGTTGGGGCATGAAGTTATTTCTAGAGGTTGGACACATACCAAGTTTAGCTCAGTTCTGGGCATCTTTGAAATACCTATACAAACTTGTTCCTACATAGTATCTTGCAACTTTGAATGAGAATGTGCTTTCTTACAGCAACGTGCTATATGTTCTGAATGCCCGAATTGGGAATCTGTGTCAAAACTTTGTTAGGAATTATGTGATCCTTACTGGCTGGAAGTAAGGGTGATGGGACATGAAGTTATTTCTAGGAGTTGGAGACATACAACGTTTAGCTCAGATCTGGGCATCTTTGAAATAACTTTACAAACTTGTTCCTACATAGTAACTTGCAACTTGGAATGAGAATGTGCTTGCTTACAGCAACGTGCTATATGTTCTGAATGCCCGAATTGGGAATCTGTGTTAAAACTTTGTTAGAAATTATGTATCCTTACTAGATGGAAGTAAGGGAGATGGGGGATGAAGTTATTTTTGGAGTTGGAGACATACAACGTTTAGCTCAGTTCTGGGCATCTTTGAAATACCTATACAAACTTGTTCCTACATAGTAACTTGCAACTTTGAATGAGAATGTGCTTGCTTACAGCAACGTGCTACATTTTCTGAATGCCCGAATTGGGAATCTGTGTCAAAACTTTGTTAGGAATTATGTGATCCTTACTAGCTGGAAGTAAGGGAGTTGGGGCATGAAGTCATTTCTAGAGGTTTTACACATACCAAGTTTAGCTCAGTTCTGGGCATCTTTGAAATACCTATACAAACTTGATCCTACATAGTAACTTGCATCTTTGAATGAGAATGTGCTTGCTTACAGCAACGTGCTACATGTTCTGAATGCCCGAATTGGGAATCTGTGTCAAAACTTTGTTAGGAATTATGTGATCCTTACTAGCTGGAAGTAAGGGAGATGGGGCATGAAGTTATTTCTAGGAGTTGGACACATACCAAGTTTAGCTCAGTTCTGGGCATCTTTGAAATACCTATACAAACTTGTTCCTACATATTAACTTGCAACTTTGAATGAGAATGTGCTTGCTTACAGCAACGTGCTATATGTTCTGAATGCCCGAATTGGGAATCTGTGTCAAAATTTGTTAGGAATTATGTGATCCTTACTAGCTGGAAGTAAGGGAGTTGGGGCATGAAGGTATTTCTAGGAGTTGGACACATACCAAGTTTAGCACAGTTCTGGGCATCTTTGAAATACCTATACAAACTTGTTCCTACATAGTAACTTGCAACTTTGAATGAGAATGTGCTTGCTTACAGCAACGTCCTACATGTTCTGAATGCCCGAATTGGGAATCTGTGTCAAAACTTTGTTAGGAATTATGTGATCCTTACTAGCTGGAAGTAAGGGAGATGGGGCATGAAGTTATTTCTAGGAGTTGGAGACATACAACGTTTAGCTCAGTTCTGGGCATCTTTGAAATACCTATACAAACTTGTTCCTACATAGTAACTTGCAACTTTGAATGAGAATGTGCTTGCTTACAGCAACGTGCTATATGTTCTGAATGCCCGAATTGGGAATCTGTGTCAAAACTTTGTTAGAAATTATGTGATCCATAATAGCTGGAAGTACGTGAGATGGGGCATGAAGTTATTTCTAGGAGATGAAGACATACAACGTTTAGCTCAGTTCTGGACATCTTTGAAATACCTATACAAACTTGTTCCTACATAGTAACTTGCAACTTTGAATGAGAATGTGCTTGCTTACAGCAACGTGCTACATGTTCTGAATGCCCGAATTGGGAATCTGTGTGAAAACTTTGTTAGGAATTATGTGATCCTTACTAGCTGGAAGTAAGGGAGATGGGGCATGGAGTTATTTCTAGGAGTTGGAGACATACAACGTTTAGCTCAGTTCTGGACATCTTTGAAATACCTATACAAACTTGTTCCTACATAGTAACTTGCAACTTTGAATGAGAATGTGCTTGCTTACAGCAACGTGCGATATGTTCTGAATGCCCGAATTGGGAATCAGTGTCAAAACTTTGTTAGGAATTATGTGATCCTTACTAGGTGGAAGTAAGGGAGATGGGGCATGGAGTTATTTCTAGGAGTTGGAGACATACCAAGTTTAGCTCAGTTCTGGGCATCTTTGAAATACCTATACAAACTTGTTGCTACATTGTAACTTGCAACATTGAATGAGAATGTGCTTGCTTACGGCAACGTGCTATATGTTCTGAATGCCCGAATTGGGAATCTGTGTCAAAACTTTGTTAGGAATTATGTGATCCTTACTAGCTGGAAGTAAGGGAGATGGGGCATGAAGTTATTTCTATTAGTTGGAGACATACAACGTTTAGCTCAGTTCTTGGCATCTTTGAAATACCTATACAAACTTGTTCCTACATAGTAACTTGCAACTTTGAATGAGAATGTGCTTGCTTACAGCAACGTGCTATATGTTCTGAATGCCCGAATTGGGAATCTGTGTCAAAACTTTGTTAGAAATTATGTGATCCATAATAGCTGGAAGTAAGTGAGATGGGGCATGAAGTTATTTCTAGGAGATGAACACATACAACGTTTAGCTCAGTTCTGGGCATCTTTGAAATACCTATACAAACTTGTTGCTACATAGTAACTTGCAACTTTGAATGAGAATGTGCTTGCTTACAGCAACGTGCTACATGTTCTGAATGCCCGAATTGGGAATCTGTGTCAAAACTTTGTTAGGAATTATGTGATCCTTTCTAGGTGGAAGTAAGGGAGATGGGGCATGGAGTTATTTCTAGGAGTTGGAGACATACCAAGTTTAGCTCAGTTCTGGGCATCTTTGAAATACCTATACAAACTTGTTGCTACATAGTAACTTGCAACATTGAATGAGAATGTGCTTGCTTACGGCAACGTGCTATATGTTCTGAATGCCCGAATTGGGAATCTGTGTCAAAACTTTGTTAGGAATTATGTGATCCTTACTAGCTGGAAGTAAGGGAGATGGGGCATGAAGTTATTTCTAGGAGTTGGAGACATACAACGTTTAGCTCAGTTCTGGGCATCTTTGAAATACCTATACAAACTTGTTTCTACATAGTAACTTGCAACTTTGAATGAGAATGTGCTTGCTTACAGCAACGTCCTACATGTTCTGAATGCCCGAATTGGGAATCTGTGTCAAAACTGTGTTAGGAATTATGTGATCCTTACTAGCTGGAAGTAATGGGGATGGGGCATGAAGTTATTTCTAGGAGTTGGAGACATACAACGTTTAGCTCAGTTCTGGGCATCTTTGAAATACCTTTACAAACCTGTTCCTACATAGTAACTTGCAACTTGGAATGAGAATGTGCTTGCTTACAGCAACGTTCTACATGTTCTGAATGCCCGAATTGGGAATCTGTGTTAAAACTTTGTTAGAAATTATGTGATCCTTACTAGATGGAAGTAAGGGAGATGGGGCATGAAGTTATTTTTGGAGTTGGAGACATACAACGTTTAGCTCAGTTCTGGTCATCTTTGAAATACCTATACAAACTTGTTCCTACATAGTAACTTGCAACTTTGAATGAGAATGTGCTTGCTTACAGCAACGTGCTATATGTTCTGAATGACCGAATTGGGAATCTGTGTCAAAACTTTGTTAGGAATTATGTGATCCTTACTAGCTGGAAGTAAGGGAGTTTGGGGCATGAAGTTATCTCTAGGAGATAGACACATACCAAGTTTAGCTCACTTCTGGGCATCTTTGAAATACCTATACAAACTTGTTCCTACATAGTAACTTGCAACTTTGAATGAGAATGTGCTTGCTTACAGCAACGTGCGATATGTTCTGAATGCCCGAATTGGGAATCTGTGTCAAAACTTTGTTAGGAATTATGTGATCCTTACTAGGTGGAAGTAAGGGAGATGGGGCATGAAGTTATTTCTAGGAGTTGGAGACATACCAAGTTTAGCTCAGTTCTGGGCATCTTTGAAATACCTATACAAACTTGTTGCTACATAGTAACTTGCAACATTGAATGAGAATGTGCTTGCTTACAGCAAAGTGCTATATGTTCTGAATGCCCGAATTGGGAATCTGTGTCAAATCTTTGTTAGGAATTATGTGATCCTTACTAGCTGGAAGTAAGGGAGATGGGGCATGAAGTTATTTCTAGGAGTTGGAGACATACAACGTTTAGCTCAGTTCTGGGCATCTTTGAAATACCTATACAAACTTGTTTCTACATAGTAACTTGCAACTTTGAATGAGAATGTGCTTGCTTACAGCAACGTCCTACATGTTCTGAATGCCCGAATTGGGAATCTGTGTAAAAACTTTGTTAGGAATTATGTGATCCTTACTAGCTGGAAGTAAGGGAGATGGGGCATGAAGTTATTTCTAGGAGTTGGAGACATACAACGTTTAGCTCAGTTCTGGGCATCTTTGAAATACCTATACAAACTTGTTCCTACATAGTAACTTGCAACTTTGAATGAGAATGTGCTTGCTTACAGCAACGTGCTATATGTTCTGAATGCCCGAATTGGGAATCTGTGTCAAAACTTTGTTAGAAATTATGTGATCCATAATAGCTGGAAGTAAGTGAGATGGGGCATGAAGTTATTTCTAGGAGATGAAGACATACAACGTTTAGCTCAGTTCTGGGCATCTTTGAAATACCTATACAAACTTGTTCCTACATAGTAACTTGCAACTTTGAATGAGAATGTGCTTGCTTACAGCAACGTGCTACATGTTCTGAATGCCCGAATTGGGAATCTGTGTCAAAACTTTGTTAGGAATTATGTGATCCTTACTAGCTGGAAGAAAGGGAGATGGGGCATGGAGTTATTTCTAGGAGTTGGACACATACCAAGTTAAGCTCAGTTCTGGGCATCTTTGAAATTCCTATTCAAACTTGTTCCTACATAGTAACTTGCAACTTTGAATGAGAATGTGCTTGCTTACAGCAACGTGCTATATGTTCTGAATGCCCGAATTGGGAATCTGTGTTAAAACTTTGTTAGAAATTATGTATCCTTACTAGATGGAAGTAAGGGAGATGGGGCATGAAGTTATTTTTGGAGTTGGAGACATACAACGTTTAGCTCAGTTCTGGGCATCTTTGAAATACCTATACAAACTTGTTCCTACATAGTAACTTGCAACTTTGAATGAGAATGTGCTTGCTTACAGCAACGTGCTACATTTTCTGAATGCCCGAATTGGGAATCTGTGTCAAATCTTTGTTAGGAATTATGTGATCCTTACTAGCTGGAAGTAAGGGAGTTGGGGCATGAAGTCATTTCTAGAGGTTTTACACATACCAAGTTTAGCTCAGTTCTGGGCATCTTTGAAATACCTATACAAACTTGATCCTACATAGTAACTTGCATCTTTGAATGAGAATGTGCTTGCTTACAGCAACGTGCTACATGTTCTGAATGCCCGAATTGGGAATCTGTGTCAAAACTTTGTTAGGAATTATGTGATCCTTTCTAGGTGGAAGTAAGGGAGATGGGGCATGGAGTTATTTCTAGGAGTTGGAGACATACCAAGTTTAGCTCAGTTCTGGGCATCTTTGAAATACCTATACAAACTTGTTGCTACATAGTAACTTGCAACTTTGAATGAGAATGTGCTTGCTTACAGCAACGTCCTACATGTTCTGAATGCCCGAATTGGGAATCTGTGTCAAAACTTTGTTAGGAATTATGTGATCCTTACTAGCTGGAAGTAAGGGAGATGGGGCATGAAGTTATTTCTAGGAGTTGGAGACATACAACGTTTAGCTCAGTTCTGGGCATCTTTGAAATACCTATACAAACTTGTTCCTACATAGTAACTTGCAACTTTGAATGAGAATGTGCTTGCTTACAGCAACGTGCTATATGTTCTGAATGCCCGAATTGGGAATCTGTGTCAAAACTTTGTTAGAAATTATGTGATCCATAATAGCTGGAAGTACGTGAGATGGGGCATGAAGTTATTTCTAGGAGATGAAGACATACAACGTTTAGCTCAGTTCTGGACATCTTTGAAATACCTATACAAACTTGTTCCTACATAGTAACTTGCAACTTTAAATGAGAATGTGCTTGCTTACAGCAACGTGCTACATGTTCTGAATGCCCGAATTGGGAATCTGTGTGAAAACTTTGTTAGGAATTATGTGATCCTTACTAGCTGGAAGTAAGGGAGATGGGGCATGGAGTTATTTCTAGGAGTTGGAGACATACAACGTTTAGCTCAGTTCTGGACATCTTTGAAATACCTATACAAACTTGTTCCTACATAGTAACTTGCAACTTTGAATGAGAATGTGCTTGCTTACAGCAACGTGCGATATGTTCTGAATGCCCGAATGGGGAATCAGTGTCAAAACTTTGTTAGGAATTATGTGATCCTTACTAGGTGGAAGTAAGGGAGATGGGGCGTGGAGTTATTTCTAGGAGTTGGAGACATACCAAGTTTAGCTCAGTTCTGCGCATCTTTGAAATACCTATACAAACTTGTTGCTACATTGTAACTTGCAACATTGAATGAGAATGTGCTTGCTTACGGCAACGTGCTATATGTTCTGAATGCCCGAATTGGGAATCTGTGTCAAAACTTTGTTAGGAATTATGTGATCCTTACTAGCTGGAAGTAAGGGAGATGGGGCATGAAGTTATTTCTATTAGTTGGAGACATACAACGTTTAGCTCAGTTCTTGGCATCTTTGAAATACCTATACAAACTTGTTCCTACATAGTAACTTGCAACTTTGAATGAGAATGTGCTTGCTTGCAGCAACGTGCTATATGTTCTGAATGCCCGAATTGGGAATCTGTGTCAAAACTTTGTTAGAAATTATGTGATCCATAATAGCTGGAAGTAAGTGAGATGGGGCATGAAGTTATTTCTAGGAGATGAACACATACAACGTTTAGCTCAGTTCTGGGCATCTTTGAAATACCTATACAAACTTGTTCCTACATAGTAACTTGCAACTTTGAATGAGAATGTGCTTGCTTACAGCAACGTGCTACATGTTCTGAATGCCCGAATTGGGAATCTGTGTCAAAACTTTGTTAGGAATTATGTGATCCTTACTAGGTGGAAGTAAGGGAGATGGGGCATGGAGTTATTTCTAGGAGTTGGAGACATACCAAGTTTAGCTCAGTTCTGGGCATCTTTGAAATACCTATACAAACTTGTTGCTACATAGTAACTTGCAACATTGAATGAGAATGTGCTTGCTTACGGCAACGTGCTATATGTTCTGAATGCCCGAATTGGGAATCTGTGTCAAAACTTTGTTAGGAATTATGTGATCCTTACTAGCTGGAAGTAAGGGAGATGGGGCATGAAGTTATTTCTAGGAGTTGGAGACATACAACGTTTAGCTCAGTTCTGGGCATCTTTGAAATACCTATACAAACTTGTTTCTACATAGTAACTTGCAACTTTGAATGAGAATGTGCTTGCTTACAGCAACGTCCTACATGTTCTGAATGCCCGAATTGGGAATCTGTGTCAAAACTGTGTTAGGAATTATGTGATCCTTACTAGCTGGAAGTAATGGGGATGGGGCATGAAGTTATTTCTAGGAGTTGGAGACATACAACGTTTAGCTCAGTTCTGGGCATCTTTGAAATACCTTTACAAACCTGTTCCTACATAGTAACTTGCAACTTGGAATGAGAATGTGCTTGCTTACAGCAACGTTCTACATGTTCTGAATGCCCGAATTGGGAATCTGTGTTAAAACTTTGTTAGAAATTATGTGATCCTTACTAGATGGAAGTAAGGGAGATGGGGCATGAAGTTATTTTTGGAGTTGGAGACATACAACGTTTAGCTCAGTTCTGGTCATCTTTGAAATACCTATACAAACTTGTTCCTACATAGTAACTTGCAACTTTGAATGAGAATGTGCTTGCTTACAGCAACGTGCTATATGTTCTGAATGACCGAATTGGGAATCTGTGTCAAAACTTTGTTAGGAATTATGTGATCCTTACTAGCTGGAAGTAAGGGAGTTTGGGGCATGAAGTTATTTCTAGGAGATGGACACATACCAAGTTTAGCTCACTTCTGGGCATCTTTGAAATACCTATACAAACTTGTTCCTACATAGTAACTTGCAACTTTGAATGAGAATGTGCTTGCTTACAGCAACGTGCGATATGTTCTGAATGCCCGAATTGGGAATCTGTGTCAAAACTTTGTTAGGAATTATGTGATCCTTACTAGGTGGAAGTAAGGGAGATGGGGCATGAAGTTATTTCTAGGAGTTGGAGACATACCAAGTTTAGCTCAGTTCTGGGCATCTTTGAAATACCTATACAAACTTGTTGCTACATAGTAACTTGCAACATTGAATGAGAATGTGCTTGCTTACAGCAAAGTGCTATATGTTCTGAATGCCCGAATTGGGAATCTGTGTCAAATCTTTGTTAGGAATTATGTGATCCTTACTAGCTGGAAGTAAGGGAGATGGGGCATGAAGTTATTTCTAGGAGTTGGAGACATACAACGTTTAGCTCAGTTCTGGGCATCTTTGAAATACCTATACAAACTTGTTTCTACATAGTAACTTGCAACTTTGAATGAGAATGTGCTTGCTTACAGCAACGTCCTACATGTTCTGAATGCCCGAATTGGGAATCTGTGTAAAAACTTTGTTAGGAATTATGTGATCCTTACTAGCTGGAAGTAAGGGAGATGGGGCATGAAGTTATTTCTAGGAGTTGGAGACATACAACGTTTAGCTCAGTTCTGGGCATCTTTGAAACACCTATACAAACTTGTTCCTACATAGTAACTTGCAACTTTGAATGAGAATGTGCTTGCTTACAGCAACGTGCTATATGTTCTGAATGCCCGAATTGGGAATCTGTGTCAAAACTTTGTTAGAAATTATGTGATCCATAATAGCTGGAAGTAAGTGAGATGGGGCATGAAGTTATTTCTAGGAGATGAAGACATACAACGTTTAGCTCAGTTCTGGGCATCTTTGAAATACCTATACAAACTTGTTCCTACATAGTAACTTGCAAATTTGAATGAGAATGTGCTTGCTTACAGCAACGTGCTACATGTTCTGAATGCCCGAATTGGGAATCTGTGTCAAAACTTTGTTAGGAATAATGTGATCCTTACTAGCTGGAAGAAAGGGAGATGGGGCATGGAGTTATTTCTAGGAGTTGGACACATACCAAGTTTAGCTCAGTTCTGGGCATCTTTGAAATTCCTATTCAAACTTGTTCCTACATAGTAACTTGCAACTTTGAATGAGAATGTGCTTGCTTACAACAACGTGCTATATGTTCTGAATGACCGAATTGGGAATCTGTGTCAAAACTTTGTTAGGAATTATGTGATCCTTACTAGCTGGAAGTAAGGGAGTTTGGGGCATGAAGTTATTTCTAGGAGATGGACACATACCAAGTTTCGCTCACTTCTGGGCATCTTTGAAATACCTATACAAACTTGTTCCTACATAGTAACTTGCAACTTTGAATGAGAATGTGCTTGCTTACAGCAACGTGCGATATGTTCTGAATGCCCGAATTGGGAATCTGTGTCAAAACTTTGTTAGGAATTATGTGATCCTTACTAGGTGGAAGTAAGGGAGATGGGGCATGAAGTTATTTCTAGGAGTTGGAGACATACCAAGTTTAGCTCAGTTCTGGGCATCTTTGAAATACCTATACAAACTTGTTGCTACATAGTAACTTGCAACATTGAATGAGAATGTGCTTGCTTACAGCAACGTGCTATATGTTCTGAATGCCCGAATTGGGAATCTGTGTCAAAACTTTGTTAGGAATTATGTGATCCTTACTAGATGGAAGTAAGGGAGATGGGGCATGAAGTTATTTCTAGGAGTTGGAGACATACAACGTTTAGCTCAGTTCTGGGCATCTTTGAAATACCTATACAAACTTGTTTCTACATAGTAACTTGCAACTTTGAATGAGAATGTGCTTGCTTACAGCAACGTCCTACATGTTCTGAATGCCCGAATTGGGATTCTGTGTCAAAACTTTGTTAGGAATTATGTGATCCTTACTAGCTGGAAGTAAGGGAGATGGGGCATGAAGTTATTTCTAGGAGTTGGAGACATACAACGTTTAGCTCAGTTCTGGGCATCTTTGAAATACCTATACAAACTTGTTACTACATAGTAACTTGCAACTTTGAATGAGAATGTGCTTGCTTACAGCAACGTGCGATATGTTCTGAATGCCCGAATTGGGAATCAGTGTCAAAACTTTGTTAGGAATTATGTGATCCTTACTAGGTGGAAGTAAGGGAGATGGGGCATGGAGTTATTTCTAGGAGTTGGAGACATACCAAGTTTAGCTCAGTTCTCGGCATCTTTGAAATACCTATACAAACTTGTTGCTACATAGTAACTTGCAACATTGAATGAGAATGTGCTTGCTTACGGCAACGTGCTATATGTTCTGAATGCCCGAATTGGGAATCTGTGTCAAAACTTTGTTAGGAATTATGTGATCCTTACTAGCTGGAAGTAAGGGAGATGGGGCATGAAGTTATTTCTAGGAGTTGGAGACATACAACGTTTAGCTAAGTTCTGGGCATCTTTGAAATACCTATACAAACTTGTTCCTACATAGTAACTTGCAACTTTGAATGAGAATGTGCTTGCTTACAGCAACGTGCTATATGTTCTGAATGCCCGAATTGGGAATCTGTGTCAAAATTTGTTAGGAATTATGTGATCCTTACTAGCTGGAAGTAAGGGAGTTGGGGCATGAAGGTTTTTCTAGGAGTTGGACACATACCAAGTTTAGCACAGTTCTGGGCATCTTTGAAATACCTATACAAACTTGTTCCTACATAGTAACTTGCAACTTTGAATGAGAATGTGCTTGCTTACAGCAACGTGCGATATATTCCGAATGCCCGAATTGGGAACCTGTGTCAAAACTTTGTTAGAAATTATGTGATCCTTATTAGCTGGAAGTAAGGGAGATGGGGCATGGAGTTATTTCTAGGAGTTGGAGACATACAACGTTTAGCTCAGTTCTGGGCATCTTTGAAATTCCTATTCAAACTTGTTCCTACATAGTAACTTGCAACTTTGAATGAGAATGTGCTTGCTTACAGCAACCTGCTATATGTTCTGAATGCCCGAATTGGGAATCTGTGTCAAAAATTTGTTAGGAATTATGTGATCCTTACTAACTGGAAGTAAGGGAGTTTGGGACATGGAGTTATTTATAGGAGATGGACACATACCAAGTTTAGCTCAGTTCTGGGCATCTTTGAAATACCTATACAAACTTGTTCCTACATAGTAACTTGCAACTTTAAATGAGAATATGCTTGCTTACAGCAACGTGCTATATGTTCTGAATGCCCGAATTGGGAATCTGTGTCAAAACATTGTTAGGAATTATGTGATCCTTACTAGATGGAAGCAAGGGAGATGGGGCATGAAGTTGTTTCTAGGAGTTGGACACATACCAAGTTTAGCTCAGTTCTGGGCATCTTTGAAATACCTATACAAAATTGTTCCTACATAGTAACTTGCAACTTTGAATGAGAATGTGCTTGCTTACAGCAACGTGCTACATGTTCTGAATGCCCGAATTGGGAATCTGTGTCAAAACTTTGTTAGGAATTATGTGATCCTTACTAGCTGGAAGTAAGGGAGATGGGGCATGAAGTTATTTCTGGGAGTTGGAGACATACAACGTTTAGCTCAGTTCTGGGCATCTTTGAAATACCTATACAAACTTGTTCCTACATAGTAACTTGCAACTTTGAATGAGAATGTGCTTGCTTACAGCAACGTGCTATATGTTCTGAATGCCCGAATTGGGAATCTGTGTCAAAACTTTGTTAGGAATTATGTGATCCTTACTAGCTGGAAGTAAGGGAGTTGGGGCATGAAGTTATTTCTAAGAGTTGGACACATACCAAGTTTAGCTCAGTTCTGGGCATCTTTGAAATACCTATACAAACTTGTTTCTACATAGTAACTTGCAACTTTGAATGAGAATGTGCTTGCTTACAGCAACGTCCTACATGTTCTGAATGCCCGAATTGGGAATCTGTGTCAAAACTTTGTTAGGAATTATGTGATCCTTACTAGCTGGAAGTAAGGGAGTTGGGGCATGAAGATATTTCTAGAGGTTGGACACATACCAAGTTTAGCTCAGTTCTGGGCATCTTTGAAATACCTATACAAACTTGTTCCTACATAGTAACTGGCAACTTTGAATGAGAATGTGCTTGCTTACAGCAACGTGCTACATGTTCTGTATGCCCGAATTGGGAATCTGTGTCAAAACTTTGTTAGGAATTATGTGATCCTTACTAGCTGGAAGTAAGGGAGATGGGGCATGAAGTTATTTCTAGGAGTTGGAGACATACAACGTTTAGCTCACTTCTGGGCATCTTTGAAATACCTATACAAACTTGTTCGTACATATTAACTTGCAACTTTGAATGAGAATGTGCTTGCTTACAGCAACGTGCTATATGTTCTGAATGCCCGAATTGGGAATCTGTGTCAAAATTTGTTAGGAATTATGTGATCCTTACTAGCTGGAAGTAAGGGAGATAGGGCATGAAGGTATTTCTAGGAGTTGGACACATACCAAATTTAGCACAGTTCTGGGCATCTTTGAAATACCTATACAAACTTTTTCCTACATAGTAACTTGCAACTTTGAATGAGAATGTGCTTGCTTACAGCAACGTGCTATATGTTCTGAATGCCCGAATTGGGAATCTGTGTCAAAACTTTGTTAGGAATTATGTGATCCTTACTAGCTGGAAGTAAGTGAGTTGGGGCATGAAGGTATTTCTAGGAGTTGGACACATACCAAGTTGAGCACAGTTCTGGGCATCTTTGAAATAACTATACAAACTTGTACCTACATAGTAACTTGCAACTTTGAATGAGAATGTGCTTGCTTACAGCAACGTGCTATATGTTCTGAATGCCCGAATTGGGAATCTGTGTCAAAATTTGTTAGGAATTATGTGATCCTTGCTAGCTGGAAGTAAGGGAGACGGGGCATGAGGTTATTTCTAGGAGTTGGACACATACCAAGTTAAGCTCAGTTCTGGGCATCTTTGAAATACCTATACAAACTTGTTCCTACATAGTAACTTGCAACTTTGAATGAGAATGTGCTTGCTTACAGCAACGTGCTATATGTTCTGAATGCCCGAATTGGGAATCTGTGTCAAAACTTTGTTAGGAATTATGTGATCCTTACTAGCTGGAAGTATGGGAGATGGGGCATGAAGTTATTTCTAGGAGTTGGAGACATACCAAGTTTAGCTCAGTTCTGAGCATCTTTGAAATACCTTTACAAACTTGTTCCTACATAGTAACTTGCAACTTTGAATGAGAATGTGCTTGCTTACAGCAACGTGCTATATGTTCTGAATGCCCGAATTGGGAATCTGTGTCAAAACTTTGTTAGAAATTATGTAATCCTTATTAGATGGAAGTAAGGGAGATGGGGCATGAAGTTATTTCTAGGAGTTGGAGACATACAACTTTTAGCTCAGTTCTGGGCATCTTTGAAATACCTATACAAACTTGTTCCTACATAGTAACTTGCAACTTTGAATGAGAATGTGCTTGCTTACAGCAACGTGCTATATGTTCTGAATGCCCGAATTGGGAATCTGTGTCAAAACTTTGTTAGGAATTATGTGATCCTTACTGGCTGGAAGTAAGGGAGTTGGGGCATGAAGTTATTTCTAGAGGTTGGACACATACCAAGTTTAGCTCAGTTCTGGGCATCTTTGAAATACCTATACAAACTTGTTCCTACATAGTATCTTGCAACTTTGAATGAGAATGTGCTTTCTTACAGCAACGTGCTATATGTTCTGAATGCCCGAATTGGGAATCTGTGTCAAAACTTTGTTAGGAATTATGTGATCCTTACTGGCTGGAAGTAAGGGTGATGGGACATGAAGTTATTTCTAGGAGTTGGAGACATACAACGTTTAGCTCAGATCTGGGCATCTTTGAAATACCTTTACAAACTTGTTCCTACATAGTAACTTGCAACTTGGAATGAGAATGTGCTTGCTTACAGCAACGTGCTACATGTTCTGAATGCCCGAATTGGGAATCTGTGTTAAAACTTTGTTAGAAATTATGTGATCCTTACTAGATGGAAGTAAGGGAGATGGGGCATGAAGTTATTTTTGGAGTTGGAGACATACAACCTTTAGCTCAGTTCTGGGCATCTTTGAAATACCTATACAAACTTGTTGCTACATAGTAACTTGCAACTTTGAATGAGAATGTGCTTGCTTACAGCAACGTGCTACATTTTCTGAATGCCCGAATTGGGAATCTGTGTCAAAACTTTGTTAGGAATTATGTGATCCTTACTAGCTGGAAGTAAGGGAGTTGGGGCATGAAGTCATTTCTAGAGGTTTTACACATACCAAGTTTAGCTCAGTTCTGGGCATCTTTGAAATAACTATACAAACTTGATCCTACATAGTAACTTGCATCATTGAATGAGAATGTGCTTGCTTACAGCAACGTGCTACATGTTCTGAATGCCCGAATTGGGAATCTGTGTCAAAACTTTGTTAGGAATTATGTGATCCTTACTAGCTGGAAGTAAGGGAGATGGGGCATGAAGTTATTTCTAGGAGTTGGACACATACCAAGTTTAGCTCAGTTCTGGGCATCTTTGAAATACCTATACAAACTTGTTCCTACATATTAACTTGCAACTTTGAATGAGAATGTGCTTGCTTACAGCAACGTGCTATATGTTCTGAATGCCCGAATTGGGAATCTGTGTCAAAATTTGTTAGGAATTATGTGATCCTTACTAGCTGGAAGTAAGGGAGTTGGGGCATGAAGTTATTTCTAGGAGTTGGACACATACCAAGTTTAGCACAGTTCTGGGCATCTTTGAAATACCTATACAAACTTGTTCCTACATAGTAACTTGCAACTTTGAATGAGAATGTGCTTGCTTACAGCAACGTCCTACATGTTCTGAATGCCCGAATTGGGAATCTGTGTCAAAACTTTGTTAGGAATTATGTGATCCTTACTAGCTGGAAGTAAGGGAGATGGGGCATGAAGTTATTTCTAGGAGTTGGAGACATACAACGTTTAGCTCAGTTCTGGGCATCTTTGAAATACCTATACAAACTTGTTCCTACATAGTAACTTGCAACTTTGAATGAGAATGTGCTTGCTTACAGCAACGTGCTATATGTTCTGAATGCCCGAATTGGGAATCTGTGTCAAAACTTTGTTAGGAATTATGTGATCCTTACTGGCTGGAAGTAAGGGAGTTGGGGCATGAAGTTATTTCTAGAGGTTGGACACATACCAAGTTTAGCTCAGTTCTGGGCATCTTTGAAATACCTATACAAACTTGTTCCTACATAGTATCTTGCAACTTTGAATGAGAATGTGCTTTCTTACAGCAACGTGCTATATGTTCTGAATGCGCGAATTGGGAATCTGTGTCAAAACTTTGTTAGGAATTATGTGATCCTTACTGGCTGGAAGTAAGGGTGATGGGACATGAAGTTATTTCTAGGAGTTGGAGACATACAACGTTTAGCTCAGATCTGGGCATCTTTGAAATACCTTTACAAACTTGTTCCTACATAGTAACTTGCAACTTGGAATGAGAATGTGCTTGCTTACAGCAACGTGCTACATGTTCTGAATGCCCGAATTGGGAATCTGTGTTAAAACTTTGTTAGAAATTATGTGATCCTTACTAGATGGAAGTAAGGGAGATGGGGCATGAAGTTATTTTTGGAGTTGGAGACATACAACCTTTAGCTCAGTTCTGGGCATCTTTGAAATACCTATACAAACTTGTTCCTACATAGTAACTTGCAACTTTGAATGAGAATGTGCTTGCTTACAGCAACGTGCTACATTTTCTGAATGCCCGAATTGGGAATCTGTGTCAAAACTTTGTTAGGAATTATGTGATCCTTACTAGCTGGAAGTAAGGGAGTTGGGGCATGAAGTCATTTCTAGAGGTTTTACACATACCAAGTTTAGCTCAGTTCTGGGCATCTTTGAAATAACTATACAAACTTGATCCTACATAGTAACTTGCATCATTGAATGAGAATGTGCTTGCTTACAGCAACGTGCTACATGTTCTGAATGCCCGAATTGGGAATCTGTGTCAAAACTTTGTTAGGAATTATGTGATCCTTACTAGCTGGAAGTAAGGGAGATGGGGCATGAAGTTATTTCTAGGAGTTGGACACATACCAAGTTTAGCTCAGTTCTGGGCATCTTTGAAATACCTATACAAACTTGTTCCTACATATTAACTTGCAACTTTGAATGAGAATGTGCTTGCTTACAGCAACGTGCTATATGTTCTGAATGCCCGAATTGGGAATCTGTGTCAAAATTTGTTAGGAATTATGTGATCCTTACTAGCTGGAAGTAAGGGAGTTGGGGCATGAAGTTATTTCTAGGAGTTGGACACATACCAAGTTTAGCACAGTTCTGGGCATCTTTGAAATACCTATACAAACTTGTTCCTACATAGTAACTTGCAACTTTGAATGAGAATGTGCTTGCTTACAGCAACGTCCTACATGTTCTGAATGCCCGAATTGGGAATCTGTGTCAAAACTTTGTTAGGAATTATGTGATCCTTACTAGCTGGAAGTAAGGGAGATGGGGCATGAAGTTATTTCTAGGAGTTGGAGACATACAACGTTTAGCTCAGTTCTGGGCATCTTTGAAATACCTATACAAACTTGTTCCTACATAGTAACTTGCAACTTTGAATGAGAATGTGCTTGCTTACAGCAACGTGCTATATGTTCTGAATGCCCGAATTGGGAATCTGTGTCAAAACTTTGTTAGGAATTATGTGATCCTTACTGGCTGGAAGTAAGGGAGTTGGGGCATGAAGTTATTTCTAGAGGTTGGACACATACCAAGTTTAGCTCAGTTCTGGGCATCTTTGAAATACCTATACAAACTTGTTCCTACATAGTATCTTGCAACTTTGAATGAGAATGTGCTTTCTTACAGCAACGTGCTATATGTTCTGAATGCGCGAATTGGGAATCTGTGTCAAAACTTTGTTAGGAATTATGTGATCCTTACTGGCTGGAAGTAAGGGTGATGGGACATGAAGTTATTTCTAGGAGTTGGAGACATACAACGTTTAGCTCAGATCTGGGCATCTTTGAAATACCTTTACAAACTTGTTCCTACATAGTAACTTGCAACTTGGAATGAGAATGTGCTTGCTTACAGCAACGTGCTACATGTTCTGAATGCCCGAATTGGGAATCTGTGTTAAAACTTTGTTAGAAATTATGTGATCCTTACTAGATGGAAGTAAGGGAGATGGGGCATGAAGTTATTTTTGGAGTTGGAGACATACAACCTTTAGCTCAGTTCTGGGCATCTTTGAAATACCTATACAAACTTGTTCCTACATAGTAACTTGCAACTTTGAATGAGAATGTGCTTGCTTACAGCAACGTGCTACATTTTCTGAATGCCCGAATTGGGAATCTGTGTCAAAACTTTGTTAGGAATTATGTGATCCTTACTAGCTGGAAGTAAGGGAGTTGGGGCATGAAGTCATTTCTAGAGGTTTTACACATACCAAGTTTAGCTCAGTTCTGGGCATCTTTGAAATAACTATACAAACTTGATCCTACATAGTAACTTGCATCATTGAATGAGAATGTGCTTGCTTACAGCAACGTGCTACATGTTCTGAATGCCCGAATTGGGAATCTGTGTCAAAACTTTGTTAGGAATTATGTGATCCTTACTAGCTGGAAGTAAGGGAGATGGGGCATGAAGTTATTTCTAGGAGTTGGACACATACCAAGTTTAGCTCAGTTCTGGGCATCTTTGAAATACCTATACAAACTTGTTCCTACATATTAACTTGCAACTTTGAATGAGAATGTGCTTGCTTACAGCAGCGTGCTATATGTTCTGAATGCCCGAATTGGGAATCTGTGTCAAAATTTGTTAGGAATTATGTGATCCTTACTAGCTGGAAGTAAGGGAGTTGGGGCATGAAGTTATTTCTAGGAGTTGGACACATACCAAGTTTAGCACAGTTCTGGGCATCTTTGAAATACCTATACAAACTTGTTCCTACATAGTAACTTGCAACTTTGAATGAGAATGTGCTTGCTTACAGCAACGTCCTACATGTTCTGAATGCCCGAATTGGGAATCTGTGTCAAAACTTTGTTAGGAATTATGTGATCCTTACTAGCTGGAAGTAAGGGAGATGGGGCATGAAGTTATTTCTAGGAGTTGGAGACATACAACGTTTAGCTCAGTTCTGGGCATCTTTGAAATACCTATACAAACTTGTTCCTACATAGTAACTTGCAACTTTGAATGAGAATGTGCTTGCTTACAGCAACGTGCTATATGTTCTGAATGCCCGAATTGGGAATCTGTGTCAAAACTTTGTTAGAAATTATGTGATCCATAATAGCTGGAAGTACGTGAGATGGGGCATGAAGTTATTTCTAGGAGATGAAGACATACAACGTTTAGCTCAGTTCTGGACATCTTTGAAATACCTATACAAACTTGTTCCTACATAGTAACTTGCAACTTTGAATGAGAATGTGCTTGCTTACAGCAACGTGCTACATGTTCTGAATGCCCGAATTGGGAATCTGTGTAAAAACTTTGTTAGGAATTATGTGATCCTTACTAGCTGGAAGTAAGGGATATGGGGCATGGAGTTATTTCTAGGAGTTGGAGACATACAACGTTTAGCTCAGTTCTGGACATCTTTGAAATACCTATACAAACTTGTTCCTACATAGTAACTTGCAACTTTGAATGAGAATGTGCTTGCTTACAGCAACGTGCGATATGTTCTGAATGCCCGAATTGGGAATCAGTGTCAAAACTTTGTTAGGAATTATGTGATCCTTACTAGGTGGAAGTAAGGGAGATGGGGCATGGAGTTATTTCTATGAGTTGGAGACATACCAAGTTTAGCTCAGTTCTGGGCATCTTTGAAATACCTATACAAACTTGTTGCTACATTGTAACTTGCAACATTGAATGAGAATGTGCTTGCTTACGGCAACGTGCTATATGTTCTGAATGCCCGAATTGGGAATCTGTGTCAAAACTTTGTTAGGAATTATGTGATCCTTACTAGCTGGAAGTAAGGGAGATGGGGCATGAAGTTATTTCTATTAGTTGGAGACATACAACGTTTAGCTCAGTTCTCGGCATCTTTGAAATACCTATACAAACTTGTTCCTACATAGTAACTTGCAACTTTGAATGAGAATGTGCTTGCTTACAGCAACGTGCTATATGTTCTGAATGCCCGAATTGGGAATCTGTGTCAAAACTTTGTTAGAAATTATGTGATCCATAATAGCTGGAAGTAAGTGAGATGGGGCATGAAGTTATTTCTAGGAGATGAACACATACAACGTTTAGCTCAGTTCTGGGCATCTTTGAAATACCTATACAAACTTGTTCCTACATAGTAACTTGCAACTTTGAATGAGAATGTGCTTGCTTACAGCAACGTGCTACATGTTCTGAATGCCCGAATTGGGAATCTGTGTCAAAACTTTGTTAGGAATTATGTGATCCTTACTAGGTGGAAGTAAGGGAGATGGGGCATGGAGTTATTTCTAGGAGTTGGAGACATACCAAGTTTAGCTCAGTTCTGGGCATCTTTGAAATACCTATACAAACTTGTTCCTACATAGTAACTTGCAACTTTGAATGAGAATGTGCTTGCTTACAGCAACGTCCTACATGTTCTGAATGCCCGAATTGGGAATCTGTGTCAAAACTTTGTTAGGAATTATGTGATCCTTACTAGCTGGAAGTAAGGGAGATGGGGCATGAAGTTATTTCTAGGAGTTGGAGACATACAACGTTTAGCTCAGTTCTGGGCATCTTTGAAATACCTATACAAACTTGTTCCTACATAGTAACTTGCAACTTTGAATGAGAATGTGCTTGCTTACAGCAACGTGCTATATGTTCTGAATGCCCGAATTGGGAATCTGTGTCAAAACTTTGTTAGAAATTATGTGATCCATAATAGCTGGAAGTACGTGAGATGGGGCATGAAGTTATTTCTAGGAGATGAAGACATACAACGTTTAGCTCAGTTCTGGACATCTTTGAAATACCTATACAAACTTGTTCCTACATAGTAACTTGCAACTTTGAATGAGAATGTGCTTGCTTACAGCAACGTGCTACATGTTGTGAATGCCCGAATTGGGAATCTGTGTAAAAACTTTGTTAGGAATTATGTGATCCTTACTAGCTGGAAGTAAGGGAGATGGGGCATGGAGTTATTTCTAGGAGTTGGAGACATACAACGTTTAGCTCAGTTCTGGACATCTTTGAAATACCTATACAAACTTGTTCCTACATAGTAACTTGCAACTTTGAATGAGAATGTGCTTGCTTACAGCAACGTGCGATATGTTCTGAATGCCCGAATTGGGAATCAGTGTCAAAACTTTGTTAGGAATTATGTGATCCTTACTAGGTGGAAGTAAGGGAGATGGGGCATGGAGTTATTTCTATGAGTTGGAGACATACCAAGTTTAGCTCAGTTCTGGGCATCTTTGAAATACCTATACAAACTTGTTGCTACATTGTAACTTGCAACATTGAATGAGAATGTGCTTGCTTACGGCAACGTGCTATATGTTCTGAATGCCCGAATTGGGAATCTGTGTCAAAACTTTGTTAGGAATTATGTGATCCTTACTAGCTGGAAGTAAGGGAGATGGGGCATGAAGTTATTTCTATTAGTTGGAGACATACAACGTTTAGCTCAGTTCTCGGCATCTTTGAAATACCTATACAAACTTGTTCCTACATAGTAACTTGCAACTTTGATTGAGAATGTGCTTGCTTACAGCAACGTGCTATATGTTCTGAATGCCCGAATTGGGAATCTGTGTCAAAACTTTGTTAGAAATTATGTGATCCATAATAGCTGGAAGTAAGTGAGATGGGGCATGAAGTTATTTCTAGGAGATGAACACATACAACGTTTAGCTCAGTTCTGGGCATCTTTGAAATACCTATACAAACTTGTTCCTACATAGTAACTTGCAACTTTGAATGAGAATGTGCTTGCTTACAGCAACGTGCTACATGTTCTGAATGCCCGAATTGGGAATCTGTGTCAAAACTTTGTTAGGAATTATGTGATCCTTACTAGGTGGAAGTAAGGGAGATGGGGCATGGAGTTATTTCTAGGAGTTGGAGACATACCAAGTTTAGCTCAGTTCTGGGCATCTTTGAAATACCTATACAAACTTGTTGCTACATAGTAACTTGCAACATTGAATGAGAATGTGCTTGCGTACGGCAACGTGCTATATGTTCTGAATGCCCGAATTGGGAATCTGTGTCAAAACTTTGTTAGGAATTATGTGATCCTTACTAGCTGGAAGTAAGGGAGATGGGGCATGAAGTTATTTCTAGGAGTTGGAGACATTCAACGTTTAGCTCAGTTCTGGGCATCTTTGAAATACCTATACAAACTTGTTTCTACATAGTAACTTGCAACTTTGAATGAGAATGTGCTTGCTTACAGCAACGTCCTACATGTTCTGAATGCCCGAATTGGGAATCTGTGTCAAAACTGTGTTAGGAATTATGTGATCCTTACTAGCTGGAAGTAATGGGGATGGGGCATGAAGTTATTTCTAGGAGTTGGAGACATACAACGTTTAGCTCAGTTCTGGGCATCTTTGAAATACCTTTACAAACCTGTTCCTACATAGTAACTTGCAACTTGGAATGAGAATGTGCTTGCTTACAGCAACGTGCTACATGTTCTGAATGCCCGAATTGGGAATCTGTGTTAAAACTTTGTTAGAAATTATGTGATCCTTACTAGATGGAAGTAAGGGAGATGGGGCATGAAGTTATTTTTGGAGTTGGAGACATACAACTTTTAGCTCAGTTCTGGTCATCTTTGAAATACCTATACAAACTTGTTCCTACATAGTAACTTGCAACTTTGAATGAGAATGTGCTTGCTTACAGCAACGTGCTATATGTTCTGAATGACCGAATTGGGAATCTGTGTCAAAACTTTGTTAGGAATTATGTGATCCTTACTAGCTGGAAGTAAGGGAGTTTGGGGCATGAGGTTATTTCTAGGAGATGGACACATACCATGTTTAGCTCACTTCTGGGCATCTTTGAAATACCTATACAAACTTGTTCCTACATAGTAACTTGCAACTTTGAATGAGAATGTGCTTGCTTACAGCAACGTGCGATATGTTCTGAATGCCCGAATTGGGAATCTGTGTCAAAACTTTGTTAGGAATTATGTGATCCTTACTAGGTGGAAGTAAGGGAGATGGGGCATGAAGTTATTTCTAGGAGTTGGAGACATACCAAGTTTAGCTCAGTTCTGGGCATCTTTGAAATACCTATACAAACTTGTTGCTACATAGTAACTTGCAACATTGAATGAGAATGTGCTTGCTTACAGCAAAGTGCTATATGTTCTGAATGCCCGAATTGGGAATCTGTGTCAAATCTTTGTTAGGAATTATGTGATCCTTACTAGCTGGAAGTAAGGGAGATGGGGCATGAAGTTATTTCTAGGAGTTGGAGACATACAAGGTTTAGCTCAGTTCTGGGCATCTTTGAAATACCTATACAAACTTGTTTCTACATAGTAACTTGCAACTTTGAATGAGAATGTGCTTGCTTACAGCAACGTCCTACATGTTCTGAATGCCCGAATTGGGAATCTGTGTAAAAACTTTGTTAGGAATTATGTGATCCTTACTAGCTGGAAGTAAGGGAGATGGGGCATGAAGTTATTTCTAGGAGTTGGAGACATACAACGTTTAGCTCAGTTCTGGGCATCTTTGAAATACCTATACAAACTTGTTCCTACATAGTAACTTGCAACTTTGAATGAGAATGTGCTTGCTTACAGCAACGTGCTATATGTTCTGAATACCCGAATTGGGAATCTGTGTCAAAACTTTGTTAGAAATTATGTGATCCATAATAGCTGGAAGTAAGTGAGATGGGGCATGAAGTTATTTCTAGGAGATGAAGACATACAACGTTTAGCTCAGTTCTGGGCATCTTTGAAATACCTATACAAACTTGTTCCTACATAGTAACTTGCAACTTTGAATGAGAATGTGCTTGCTTACAGCAACGTGCTACATGTTCTGAATGCCCGAATTGGGAATCTGTGTCAAAACTTTGTTAGGAATTATGTGATCCTTACTAGCTGGAAGAAAGGGAGATGGGGCATGGAGTTATTTCTAGGAGTTGGACACATACCAAGTTTAGCTCAGTTCTGGGCATCTTTGAAATTCCTATTCAAACTTGTTCCTACATAGTAACTTGCAACTTTGAATGAGAATGTGCTTGCTTACAGCAACGTGCTATATGTTCTGAATGACCGAATTGGGAATCTGTGTCAAAACTTTGTTAGGAATTATGTGATCCTTACTAGCTGGAAGTAAGGGAGTTTGGGGCATGAAGTTATTTCTAGGAGATTGACACATACCAAGTTTCGCTCACTTCTGGGCATCTTTGAAATACCTATACAAACTTGTTCCTACATGGTAACTTGCAACTTTGAATGAGAATGTGCTTGCTTACAGCAACGTGCGATATGTTCTGAATGCCCGAATTGGGAATCTGTGTCAAAACTTTGTTAGGAATTATGTGATCCTTACTAGGTGGAAGTAAGGGAGATGGGGCATGAAGTTATTTCTAGGAGTTGGAGACATACCAAGTTTAGCTCAGTTCTGGGCATCTTTGAAATACCTATACAAACTTGTTGCTACATAGTAACTTGCAACATTGAATGAGAATGTGCTTGCTTACAGCAACGTGCTATATGTTCTGAATGCCCGAATTGGGAATCTGTGTCAAAACTTTGTTAGGAATTATGTGATCCTTACTAGCTGGAAGTAAGGGAGATGGGGCATGAAGTTATTTCTAGGAGTTGGAGACATACAACGTTTAGCTCAGTTCTGGGCATCTTTGAAATACCTATACAAACTTGTTTCTACATAGTAACTTGCAACTTTGAATGAGAATGTGCTTGCTTACAGCAACGTCCTACATGTTCTGAATGCCCGAATTGGGATTCTGTGTCAAAACTTTGTTAGGAATTATGTGATCCTTACTAGCTGGAAGTAAGGGAGATGGGGCATGAAGTTATTTCTAGGAGTTGGAGACATACAACGTTTAGCTCAGTTCTGGGCATCTTTGAAATACCTGTACAAACTTGTTCCTACATAGTAACTTGCAACTTTGAATGAGAATGTGCTTGCTTACAGCAACGTGCGATATGTTCTGAATGCCCGAATTGGGAATCAGTGTCAAAACTTTGTTAGGAATTATGTGATCCTTACTAGGTGGAAGTAAGGGAGATGGGGCATGGAGTTATTTCTAGGAGTTGGAGACATACCAAGTTTAGCTCAGTTCTCGGCATCTTTGAAATACCTATACAAACTTGTTGCTACATAGTAACTTGCAACATTGAATGAGAATGTGCTTGCTTACGGCAACGTGCTATATGTTCTGAATGCCCGAATTGGGAATCTGTGTCAAAACTTTGTTAGGAATTATGTGATCCTTACTAGCTGGAAGTAAGGGAGATGGGGCATGAAGTTATTTCTAGGAGTTGGAGACATACAACGTTTAGCTAAGTTCTGGGCATCTTTGAAATACCTATACAAACTTGTTCCTACATAGTAACTTGCAACTTTGAATGAGAATGTGCTTGCTTACAGCAACGTGCTACATGTTCTGAATGCCCGAATTGGGAATCTGTGTCAAAACTTTGTTAGAAATTATGTGATCCATAATAGCTGGAAGTAAGTGAGATGGGGCATGAAGTTATTTCTAGGAGATGAAGACATACAACGTTTAGCTCAGTACTGGGCATCTTTGAAATACCTATACAAACTTGTTTCTACATAGTAACTTGCAACTTTGAATGAGAATGTGCTTGCTTACAGCAACGTGCTACATGTTCTGAATGCCCGAATTGGGAATCTGTGTCAAATCTTTGTTAGGAATTATGTGATCCTTACTAGCTGGAAGTAAGGGAGATGGGGCATGAAGTTATTTCTAGGAGTTGGAGACATGCAACGTTTAGCTCAGTTCTGAGCATCTTTGAAATACCTTTACAAACTTGTTCCTACATAGTAACTTGAAACTTTGAATGAGAATGTGCTTGCTTACAGCAACGTGCTACATGTTCTGAATGCCCGAATTGGGAATCTGTGTCAAAACTTTGTTATGAATTATGTGATCCTTACTACCTGGAAGTAAGTGAGATGGGGCATTAAGTTATTTCTAGGAGTTGGACACATACCAAGTTTAGCTCAGTTCAGGGCATCTTTGAAATACCTATACGAACTTGTTCCTACATATTAACTTGCAATTTTGAATGAGAATGTGCTTGCTTTCAGCAACGTGCTATATGTTCTGAATGCCCGAGTTGGGAATCTTTGTCAAAATTTGTAAGGAATTATGTGATCCTTACTAGCTGGAAGTAAGGGAGTTTGGGGCATGAAGTTATTTCTAGGAGATGGACACATACCAAGTTTAGCTCAGTTCTGGGCATCTTTGAAATACCTATACAAACTTGTTCCTACATAGTAACTTGCAACTTTGAATGAGAATGTGCTTGCTTACAGCAACGTGCTACATGTTCTGAATGCCCGAATTGGGAATCTGTGTCAAAACTTTGTTAGGAATTATGTGATCCTTACTAGCTGGAAGTAAGGGAGTTGGGGCATGAAGTTATTTCTAGGAGTTGGAGACATGCAACATTTAGCTCAGTTCTCGGCATCTTTGAAATACTTATACAAACTTGTTCCTACATAGTAACTTGAAACTTTGAATGAGAATGTGCTTGCTTACAGCAACGTGCTACATGTTCTGAATGCCCGAATTGGGAATCTGTGTCAAAACTTTGTTAGGAATTATGTGATCCTTACTAGCTGGTAGTAAGGGAGATGGGGCATGAAGTTATTTCTAGGAGTTGGACACACACCAAGTTTAGCTCAGTTCTGGGCATCTTTGAAATACCTATACAAACTTGTTCCTACATAGTAACTTGCAACTTTGAATGAGAATTTGCTTGCTTACAGCAACGTGCTATATGTTCTGAATGCCCGAATTGGGAATCTGTGTCAAAATTTGTTAGGAATTATGTGAATCTTACTAGCTGGAAGTAAGGTAGTTGGGGCATGAAGGTTTTTCTAGGAGTTGGACACATACCAAGTTTATCACAGTTCTGGGCATCTTTGAAATACCTATACAAACTTGTTCCTACATAGTAACTTGCAACTTTGAATGAGAATGTGCTTGCTTACAGCAACGTGCGATATATTCTGAATGCCCTAATTGGGAACCTGTGTCAAAACTTTGTTAGAAATTATGTGATCCTTATTAGCTGGAAGTAAGGGAGAGGGGCATGGAGTTATTTCTAGGAGTTGGAGACATACAACGTTTAGCTCAGTTCTGGGCATCTTTGAAATTCCTATTCAAACTTGTTCCTACATAGTAACTTGCAACTTTGAATGAGAATGTGCTTGCTTACAGCAACGTGCTACATGTTCTGAATGCCCGAATTGGGAATCTGTGTCAAAACTTTGTTGGGAATTATGTGATCCTTACTAGCTGGAAGTAAGGGAGATGGGGCATGGAGTTATTTCTAGGAGTTGGACACATACCAAGTTTAGCTCAGTTCTGGGCATCTTTGAAATTCCTATTCAAACTTGTTCCTACATAGTAACTTGCAACTTAATGAGAATGTGCTTGCTTACAGCAACGTGCTATATGTTCTGAATGACCGAATTGGGAATCTGTGTCAAAACTTTGTTTGAAATTATGTGATCCTTACTAGCTTCAAGTAAGGGAGATTGGGCATGAAGTTATTTCTAGGAGTTGGAGACATACAACGTTTAGCTCAGTTCTGGGAATCCTTGAAATACCTGTACAAACTTGTTCCTACATAGTAACTTGCAACTTTGAATGAGAATGTGCTTGCTTACAGCAACGTGCTACATGTTCTGAATGCCCTAATTGGGAACCTGTGTCAAAACTTTGTTAGGAATTTTGTGATCCTTATTAGCTGGAAGTAAGGGAGATGGGGCATGAAGTTATTTCTAGGAGTTGGAGACATACAACGTTTAGCTCAGTTCTGGGCATCTTTGAAATACCTATACAAACTTGTTCCTACATAGTAACTTGCATCTTTCAATGAGAATGTGCTTGCTTACAGCAACGTGCGATATGTTCTGAATGGCCGAATTGGGAATCTGTGTCAAAACTTTGTTAGGAATTATGTGATCCTTACTAGCTGAAGTAAGGGAGATGGGGCATGAAGATATTTCTAGGAGTTGGAGACATACCAAGTTTAGCTCAGTTCTGGGCATCTTTGAAAGTCCTATTCAAACTTGTTCCTACATAGTAACTTGCAACTTTGAATGAGAATGTGCTTGCTTACAGCACCGTGCTATATGTTCTGAATGCCCGAATTGGGAATCTGTGTCAAATCTTTATTAGGAATTATGTGATCCTTACTAGCTGGAAGTAAGGGAGATGGGGCATGGAGTTATTTCTAGGAGTTGGACACATACCAAGTTTAGCTCAGTTCTGTGCATCTTTGAAATACCTATACAAACTTGTTCCTACATAGTAACTTGCAACTTTGTATGAGAATGTGCTTGCTTTCAGCAACGTGCTATATGTTCTGAATGCCCGAATTGGGAATCTGTGTCAAAATTTGTTAGGAATTATGTGATCCTTACTAGCTGGAAGTAAGGGAGTTGGGGCATGAAGGTATTTCTAGGAGTTGGACACATACCAAGTTTAGCACAGTTCTGGGCATCTTTGAAATACCTATACAAACTTGTTCCTACATAGTAACTTGCAACTTTGAATGAGAATGTGCTTACTTACAGCAACGTGCGATATATTCTGAATGCCCGAATTGGGAATCTGTGTCAAAACTTTGTTAGGAATTATGTGATCCTTACTAGCTGGAAGTAAGGGAGATGGGGCATGGAGTTATTTCTAGGAGTTGGACACATACCAAGTTTAGCTCAGTTCTGGGCATCTTTGAAATTCCTATTCAAACTTGTTCCTACATAGTAACTTGCAACTTTGAATGAGAATGTGCTTGCTTACAGCAACGTGCTATATGTTCTGAATGACCGAATTGGGAATCTGTGTCAAAACTTTGTTAGAAATTATGTGATCTTTATTAGCTTCAAGTAAGGGAGATTGGGCATGAAGTTATTTCTAGGAGTTGGAGACATACAACGTTTAGCTCAGTTCTGGGAATCCTTGAAATACCTGTACAAACTTGTCCATAGATAGTAACTTGCAACTTTGAATGAGAATGTGCTTGCTTACAGCAACGTGCTACATGTTCTGAATGCCCGAATTGGGAATCTGTGTCAAAACTTTGTTAGGAATTATGTGATCCTTACTAGCTGGAAGTAAGGGAGATGGGGCATGAAGTTATTTCTAGGAGTTGGACACATACCAAGTTTAGCTCAGTTCTGGGCATCTTTGAAATACCTATACAAACTTGTTCCTACATAGTAACTTGCATCTTTCAATGAGAATGTGCTTGCTTACAGCAACGTGCGATATGTTCTGAATGCCCGAATTGGGAATCTGTGTCAAAATTTGTTAGGAATTATGTGATCCTTACTAGCTGGAAGTACGGGAGATGGGGCATGAAGATATTTCTAGGAGTTGGAGACATACCAAGATTAGCTCAGTTCTGGGCATCTTTGAAAGTCCTATTCAAACTTGTTCCTACATAGTAACTTGCAACTTTGAATGAGAATGTGCTTGCTTACAGCACCGTGCTATATGTTCTGAATGCCCGAATTGGGAATCTGTGTCAAAACTTTGTTAGGAATTATGTGATCCTTACTGGCTGGAAGTAAGGGAGATGGGGCATGAAGTTATTTCAAGGAATTGGAGACATACCAAGTTTAGCTCAGTTCTGGGCATCTTTGAAACTCCTATTCAAACTTGTTCCTACATAGTAACTTGCAACTTTGAAAGAGAATGTGCTTGCTTACAGCAACGTGCTATATCTTCTGAATGCCCGAATTGGGAATCTGTCTCAAAACTTTGTTAGGAATTATGTGATCCTTACTAGCTGGAAGTAAGGGAGTTGGGGCATGAAGTTATTTCTAGGAGATGGACACATACCAAGTTTAGCTCAGTTCTGAGCATCTTTGAAATACCTATACAAACTTGTTCCTACATAGTAACTTGCAACTTTGAATGAGAATGTGCTTGCTTACAGCAATTTGCTATATGTTCTGAATGCCCGAATTGGGAATCTGTGTCAAAACTTTGTTAGGAATTATGTGATCCTTACTAGCTGGAAGTAAGGGAGTTGGTGCATGAAGTTATTTCTAGAGGTTGGACACATTCCAAGTTTAGCTCAGTTCTGGGCATCTTTGAAATACCTATACAAACTTGTTCCTACATAGTAACTTGCAACTTTGAATGAGAATGTGCTTGCTTACATCAACGTGCTATATGTTCTGAATGACCGAAATGGGAATCTGTGTCAAAACTTTGTTAGAAATTATGTGATCCTTACTAGCTGGAAGTAAGGGATATGGGGCATGAAGTTATTTCTAGGAGTTGGAGACATACAACGTTTAGCTCAGTTCTGGGCATCTTTGAAATACCTATACAAACTTGTTCCTACATAGTAACTTGCAACTTTGAATGAGAATGTGCTTGCTTACAGCAACGTGCTACATGTTCTGAATGCCCGAATTGGGAATGTGTGTCAAAACTTTGTTAGGAATTATGTGATCCTTACTAGCTGGAAGTAAGGGAGATGGGGCATGAAGTTA
This sequence comes from Diceros bicornis minor, assembly GCF_020826845.1. Classification (NCBI taxonomy): domain Eukaryota; kingdom Metazoa; phylum Chordata; class Mammalia; order Perissodactyla; family Rhinocerotidae; genus Diceros; species Diceros bicornis. The sequence goes on along the minus strand of NW_026690888.1, from coordinate 556,894 downwards.
TTTCTAGGAGTTGGAGACATACCAAGTTTAGCTCAGTTCTGGGCATCTTTGAAATACCTATACAAACTTGTTCCTACATAGTAACTTGCAACTTTGAATGAGATTGTGCTTGCTTACAGCAACGTGCTATATGTTCTGAATGTCCGAATTGGGAATCTGTTTCAAAACTTTGTTAGGAATTATGTGATCCCTACTAGCTGTAAGTAAGGGAGATGGGGCATGAAGTTATTTCTAGGAGTTGGAGACATACAAAGTTTAGCTCAGTTCTGGGCATCTTTGAAATACCTATAAAAACTTGTTCCTACATAGTAACTTACAACTTTGAATGAGAATGTGCTTGCTTACAGCAACTTGCTATATGTTCTGAATGCCCGAATTGGGAATCTGTGTCAAAACTTTGTTAGGAATTATGTGATCCTTACTAGCTGTAAGTAAGGGAGTTGGGGCATTAAGTTATTTCTTGAGGTTGGACACATACCAAGTTTAGCTCAGTTCTGGGCATCTTTGAAATACCTATACAAACTTGTTCCTACATAGTAACTTGCAAATTTGAATGAGAATGTGCTTGCTTACAGCAACGTGCTATATGTTTGAATGCCCGAATTGGGAATCTGTGTCAAAACTTTGTTAGGAATTATGTGATCCTTACTAGTTGGAAGTAAGCGTGATGGGGCATGAAGTTATTTCTAGGAGTTGGAGACATACCAAGTTTAGCTCAGTTCTGGGCATCTTTGAAATACCTATACAAACTTGTTCCTACATAGTAACTTGCAACTTTGAATGAGATTGTGCTTGCTTACAGCAACGTGCTATATGTTCTGAATGTCCGAATTGGGAATCTGTGTCAAAACTTTGTTAGGAATTATGTGATCCTTACTAGCTGGAAGTAAGGGAGTTGGGGCATGAAGTTATTTCTAGGAGTTTGACACATACCAAGTTTAGATCAGTTCTGGGCATCTTTGATATACCTATACAAACTTGTTCCTACATAGTAACTTGCAACTTTGAATGAGAATGTGCTTGCTTACAGCAACGTGCTATATGTTCTGAATGCCCGAATTGGGAACCTGTGTCAAAACTTTGTTAGGAATTATGTGATCCTTACTAGCTGGAAATAAGGGAGTTGGGGCATGAAGATATTTCTAGAGGTTGGACACATACCAAGTTTAGCTCAGTTCTGGGCATCTTTGAAATACCTATAGAAACTTGTTCCTACATAGTAACTGGCAACTTTGAATGAGAATGTGCTTGCTTACAGCAACGTGCTATATGTTCTGAATGCCCGAATTGGGAATCTGTGTCAAAACTTTGTTAGGAATTATGTGATCCTTACTAGCTGGAAGTAAGGGAGATGGGGCATGAAGTTATTTCTAGGAGTTGGAGACATACCAAGTTTAGCTCAGTTCTGGGCATCTTTGAAATACCTATACAAACTTGTTGCTACATAGTAACTTGCAACATTGAATGAGAATGTGCTTGCTTACAGCAAAGTGCTATATGTTCTGAATGCCCGAATTGGGAATCTGTGTCAAATCTTTGTTAGGAATTATGTGATCCTTACTAGCTGGAAGTAAGGGAGATGGGGCATGAAGTTATTTCTAGGAGTTGGAGACATACAAGGTTTAGCTCAGTTCTGGGCATCTTTGAAATACCTATACAAACTTGTTTCTACATAGTAACTTGCAACTTTGAATGAGAATGTGCTTGCTTACAGCAACGTCCTACATGTTCTGAATGCCCGAATTGGGAATCTGTGTAAAAACTTTGTTAGGAATTATGTGATCCTTACTAGCTGGAAGTAAGGGAGATGGGGCATGAAGTTATTTCTAGGAGTTGGAGACATACAACGTTTAGCTCAGTTCTGGGCATCTTTGAAATACCTATACAAACTTGTTCCTACATAGTAACTTGCAACTTTGAATGAGAATGTGCTTGCTTACAGCAACGTGCTATATGTTCTGAATACCCGAATTGGGAATCTGTGTCAAAACTTTGTTAGAAATTATGTGATCCATAATAGCTGGAAGTAAGTGAGATGGGGCATGAAGTTATTTCTAGGAGATGAAGACATACAACGTTTAGCTCAGTTCTGGGCATCTTTGAAATACCTATACAAACTTGTTCCTACATAGTAACTTGCAACTTTGAATGAGAATGTGCTTGCTTACAGCAACGTGCTACATGTTCTGAATGCCCGAATTGGGAATCTGTGTCAAAACTTTGTTAGGAATTATGTGATCCTTACTAGCTGGAAGAAAGGGAGATGGGGCATGGAGTTATTTCTAGGAGTTGGACACATACCAAGTTTAGCTCAGTTCTGGGCATCTTTGAAATTCCTATTCAAACTTGTTCCTACATAGTAACTTGCAACTTTGAATGAGAATGTGCTTGCTTACAGCAACGTGCTATATGTTCTGAATGACCGAATTGGGAATCTGTGTCAAAACTTTGTTAGGAATTATGTGATCCTTACTAGCTGGAAGTAAGGGAGTTTGGGGCATGAAGTTATTTCTAGGAGATTGACACATACCAAGTTTCGCTCACTTCTGGGCATCTTTGAAATACCTATACAAACTTGTTCCTACATGGTAACTTGCAACTTTGAATGAGAATGTGCTTGCTTACAGCAACGTGCGATATGTTATGAATGCCCGAATTGGGAATCTGTGTCAAAACTTTGTTAGGAATTATGTGATCCTTACTAGGTGGAAGTAAGGGAGATGGGGCATGAAGTTATTTCTAGGAGTTGGAGACATACCAAGTTTAGCTCAGTTCTGGGCATCTTTGAAATACCTATACAAACTTGTTTCTACATAGTAACTTGCAACTTTGAATGAGAATGTGCTTGCTTACAGCAACGTCCTACATGTTCTGAATGCCCGAATTGGGATTCTGTGTCAAAACTTTGTTAGGAATTATGTGATCCTTACTAGCTGGAAGTAAGGGAGATGGGGCATGAAGTTATTTCTAGGAGTTGGAGACATACAACGTTTAGCTCAGTTCTGGGCATCTTTGAAATACCTGTACAAACTTGTTCCTACATAGTAACTTGCAACTTTGAATGAGAATGTGCTTGCTTACAGCAACGTGCGATATGTTCTGAATGCCCGAATTGGGAATCAGTGTCAAAACTTTGTTAGGAATTATGTGATCCTTACTAGGTGGAAGTAAGGGAGATGGGGCATGGAGTTATTTCTAGGAGTTGGAGACATACCAAGTTTAGCTCAGTTCTCGGCATCTTTGAAATACCTATACAAACTTGTTGCTACATAGTAACTTGCAACATTGAATGAGAATGTGCTTGCTTACGGCAACGTGCTATATGTTCTGAATGCCCGAATTGGGAATCTGTGTCAAAACTTTGTTAGGAATTATGTGATCCTTACTAGCTGGAAGTAAGGGAGATGGGGCATGAAGTTATTTCTAGGAGTTGGAGACATACAACGTTTAGCTAAGTTCTGGGCATCTTTGAAATACCTATACAAACTTGTTCCTACATAGTAACTTGCAACTTTGAATGAGAATGTGCTTGCTTACAGCAACGTGCTACATGTTCTGAATGCCCGAATTGGGAATCTGTGTCAAAACTTTGTTAGAAATTATGTGATCCATAATAGCTGGAAGTAAGTGAGATGGGGCATGAAGTTATTTCTAGGAGATGAAGACATACAACGTTTAGCTCAGTACTGGGCATCTTTGAAATACCTATACAAACTTGTTTCTACATAGTAACTTGCAACTTTGAATGAGAATGTGCTTGCTTACAGCAACGTGCTACATGTTCTGAATGCCCGAATTGGGAATCTGTGTCAAATCTTTGTTAGGAATTATGTGATCCTTACTAGCTGGAAGTAAGGGAGATGGGGCATGAAGTTATTTCTAGGAGTTGGAGACATGCAACGTTTAGCTCAGTTCTGAGCATCTTTGAAATACCTTTACAAACTTGTTCCTACATAGTAACTTGAAACTTTGAATGAGAATGTGCTTGCTTACAGCAACGTGCTACATGTTCTGAATGCCCGAATTGGGAATCTGTGTCAAAACTTTGTTATGAATTATGTGATCCTTACTACCTGGAAGTAAGTGAGATGGGGCATTAAGTTATTTCTAGGAGTTGGACACATACCAAGTTTAGCTCAGTTCAGGGCATCTTTGAAATACCTATACGAACTTGTTCCTACATATTAACTTGCAATTTTGAATGAGAATGTGCTTGCTTTCAGCAACGTGCTATATGTTCTGAATGCCCGAGTTGGGAATCTTTGTCAAAATTTGTAAGGAATTATGTGATCCTTACTAGCTGGAAGTAAGGGAGTTTGGGGCATGAAGTTATTTCTAGGAGATGGACACATACCAAGTTTAGCTCAGTTCTGGGCATCTTTGAAATACCTATACAAACTTGTTCCTACATAGTAACTTGCAACTTTGAATGAGAATGTGCTTGCTTACAGCAACGTGCTACATGTTCTGAATGCCCGAATTGGGAATCTGTGTCAAAACTTTGTTAGGAATTATGTGATCCTTACTAGCTGGAAGTAAGGGAGTTGGGGCATGAAGTTATTTCTAGGAGTTGGAGACATGCAACATTTAGCTCAGTTCTCGGCATCTTTGAAATACTTATACAAACTTGTTCCTACATAGTAACTTGAAACTTTGAATGAGAATGTGCTTGCTTACAGCAACGTGCTACATGTTCTGAATGCCCGAATTGGGAATCTGTGTCAAAACTTTGTTAGGAATTATGTGATCCTTACTAGCTGGTAGTAAGGGAGATGGGGCATGAAGTTATTTCTAGGAGTTGGACACACACCAAGTTTAGCTCAGTTCTGGGCATCTTTGAAATACCTATACAAACTTGTTCCTACATAGTAACTTGCATCTTTCAATGAGAATGTGCTTGCTTACAGCAACGTGCGATATGTTCTGAATGCCCGAATTGGGAATCTGTGTCAAAACTTTGTTAGGAATTATGTGATCCTTACTAGCTGGAAGTAAGGGAGATGGGGCATGAAGATATTTCTAGGAGTTGGAGACATACCAAGTTTAGCTCAGTTGTGGGCATCTTTGCAAGTCCTATTCAAACTTGTTCCTACATAGTAACTTGCAACTTTGAATGAGAATGTGCTTGCTTACAGCACCGTGCTATATGTTCTGAATGCCCGAATTGGGAATCTGTGTCAAAACTTTATTAGGAATTATGTGATCCTTACTAGCTGGAAGTAAGGGAGATGGGGCATGGAGTTATTTCTAGGAGTTGGACACATACCAAGTTTAGCTCAGTTCTGTGCATCTTTGAAATACCTATACAAACTTGTTCCTACATAGTAACTTGCAACTTTGAATGAGAATGTGCTTGCTTACAGCAACTTGCTACATGTTCTGAATGCCCGAATTGGGAACCTGTGTCAAAACTTTGATAGGAATTATGTGATCCTTATTAGCTGGAAGTAAGGGGGATTGGGCATGAAGTTATTTCTAGGAGTTGGAGACATACAACGTTTAGCTCAGTTCTGGGAATCCTTGAAATACCTGTACAAACTTGTTCCTACATAGTAACTTGCAACTTTGAATGAGAATGTGCTTGCTTACAGCAACGTGCTACATGTTCTGAATGCCCAAATTGGGAATCTGTGTCAAAACTTTGTTAGGAATTATGTGATCCTTACTAGCTGGAAGTAAGGGAGATGGGGCATGAAGTTATTTCTAGGAGTTGGACACATACCATGTTTAGCTCAGTTCTGGGCATCTTTGAAATACCTATACAAACTTGTACCTACATAGTAACTTGCAACTTTGAATGAGAATTTGCTTGCTTACAGCAACGTGCTATATGTTCTGAATGCCCGAATTGGGAATCTGTGTCAAAATTTGTTAGGAATTATGTGAATCTTACTAGCTGGAAGTAAGGTAGTTGGGGCATGAAGGTTTTTCTAGGAGTTGGACACATACCAAGTTTATCACAGTTCTGGGCATCTTTGAAATACCTATACAAACTTGTTCCTACATAGTAACTTGCAACTTTGAATGAGAATGTGCTTGCTTACAGCAACGTGCGATATATTCTGAATGCCCTAATTGGGAACCTGTGTCAAAACTTTGTTAGAAATTATGTGATCCTTATTAGCTGGAAGTAAGGGAGAGGGGCATGGAGTTATTTCTAGGAGTTGGAGACATACAACGTTTAGCTCAGTTCTGGGCATCTTTGAAATTCCTATTCAAACTTGTTCCTACATAGTAACTTGCAACTTTGAATGAGAATGTGCTTGCTTACAGCAACGTGCTACATGTTCTGAATGCCCGAATTGGGAATCTGTGTCAAAACTTTGTTAGGAATTATGTGATCCTTACTAGCTGGAAGTAAGGGAGATGGGGCATGGAGTTATTTCTAGGAGTTGGACACATACCAAGTTTAGCTCAGTTCTGGGCATCTTTGAAATTCCTATTCAAACTTGTTCCTACATAGTAACTTGCAACTTTGAATGAGAATGTGCTTGCTTACAGCAACGTGCTATATGTTCTGAATGACCGAATTGGGAATCTGTGTCAAAACTTTGTTTGAAATTATGTGATCCTTACTAGCTTCAAGTAAGGGAGATTGGGCATGAAGTTATTTCTAGGAGTTGGAGACATACAACGTTTAGCTCAGTTCTGGGAATCCTTGAAATACCTGTACAAACTTGTTCCTACATAGTAACTTGCAACTTTGAATGAGAATGTGCTTGCTTACAGCAACGTGCTACATGTTCTGAATGCCCTAATTGGGAACCTGTGTCAAAACTTTGTTAGGAATTTTGTGATCCTTATTAGCTGGAAGTAAGGGAGATGGGGCATGAAGTTATTTCTAGGAGTTGGAGACATACAACGTTTAGCTCAGTTCTGGGCATCTTTGAAATACCTATACAAACTTGTTCCTACATAGTAACTTGCAACTTTCAATGAGAATGTGCTTGCTTACAGCAACGTGCGATATGTTCTGAATGGCCGAATTGGGAATCTGTGTCAAAACTTTGTTAGGAATTATGTGATCCTTACTAGCTGAAGTAAGGGAGATGGGGCATGAAGATATTTCTAGGAGTTGGAGACATACCAAGTTTAGCTCAGTTCTGGGCATCTTTGAAAGTCCTATTCAAACTTGTTCCTACATAGTAACTTGCAACTTTGAATGAGAATGTGCTTGCTTACAGCACCGTGCTATATGTTCTGAATGCCCGAATTGGGAATCTGTGTCAAATCTTTATTAGGAATTATGTGATCCTTACTAGCTGGAAGTAAGGGAGATGGGGCATGGAGTTATTTCTAGGAGTTGGACACATACCAAGTTTAGCTCAGTTCTGTGCATCTTTGAAATACCTATACAAACTTGTTCCTACATAGTAACTTGCAACTTTGTATGAGAATGTGCTTGCTTTCAGCAACGTGCTATATGTTCTGAATGCCCGAATTGGGAATCTGTGTCAAAATTTGTTAGGAATTATGTGATCCTTACTAGCTGGAAGTAAGGGAGTTGGGGCATGAAGGTATTTCTAGGAGTTGGACACATACCAAGTTTAGCACAGTTCTGGGCATCTTTGAAATACCTATACAAACTTGTTCCTACATAGTAACTTGCAACTTTGAATGAGAATGTGCTTACTTACAGCAACGTGCGATATATTCTGAATGCCCGAATTGGGAATCTGTGTCAAAACTTTGTTAGGAATTATGTGATCCTTACTAGCTGGAAGTAAGGGAGATGGGGCATGGAGTTATTTCTAGGAGTTGGACACATACCAAGTTTAGCTCAGTTCTGGGCATCTTTGAAATTCCTATTCAAACTTGTTCCTACATAGTAACTTGCAACTTTGAATGAGAATGTGCTTGCTTACAGCAACGTGCTATATGTTCTGAATGACCGAATTGGGAATCTGTGTCAAAACTTTGTTAGAAATTATGTGATCTTTATTAGCTTCAAGTAAGGGAGATTGGGCATGAAGTTATTTCTAGGAGTTGGAGACATACAACGTTTAGCTCAGTTCTGGGAATCCTTGAAATACCTGTACAAACTTGTCCATAGATAGTAATTTGCAACTTTGAATGAGAATGTGCTTGCTTACAGCAACGTCCTACATGTTCTGAATGCCCGAATTGGGAATCTGTGTCAAAACTTTGTTAGGAATTATGTGATCCTTACTAGCTGGAAGTAAGGGAGATGGGGCATGAAGTTATTTCTAGGAGTTGGACACATACCAAGTTTAGCTCAGTTCTGGGCATCTTTGAAATACCTATACAAACTTGTTCCTACATAGTAACTTGCATCTTTCAATGAGAATGTGCTTGCTTACAGCAACGTGCGATATGTTCTGAATGCCCGAATTGGGAATCTGTGTCAAAATTTGTTAGGAATTATGTGATCCTTACTAGCTGGAAGTACGGGAGATGGGGCATGAAGATATTTCTAGGAGTTGGAGACATACCAAGATTAGCTCAGTTCTGGGCATCTTTGAAAGTCCTATTCAAACTTGTTCCTACATAGTAACTTGCAACTTTGAATGAGAATGTGCTTGCTTACAGCACCGTGCTATATGTTCTGAATGCCCGAATTGGGAATCTGTGTCAAAACTTTGTTAGGAATTATGTGATCCTTACTGGCTGGAAGTAAGGGAGATGGGGCATGAAGTTATTTCAAGGAATTGGAGACATACCAAGTTTAGCTCAGTTCTGGGCATCTTTGAAACTCCTATTCAAACTTGTTCCTACATAGTAACTTGCAACTTTGAAAGAGAATGTGCTTGCTTACAGCAACGTGCTATATCTTCTGAATGCCCGAATTGGGAATCTGTCTCAAAACTTTGTTAGGAATTATGTGATCCTTACTAGCTGGAAGTAAGGGAGTTGGGGCATGAAGTTATTTCTAGGAGATGGACACATACCAAGTTTAGCTCAGTTCTGAGCATCTTTGAAATACCTATACAAACTTGTTCCTACATAGTAACTTGCAACTTTGAATGAGAATGTGCTTGCTTACAGCAATTTGCTATATGTTCTGAATGCCCGAATTGGGAATCTGTGTCAAAACTTTGTTAGGAATTATGTGATCCTTACTAGCTGGAAGTAAGGGAGTTGGTGCATGAAGTTATTTCTAGAGGTTGGACACATTCCAAGTTTAGCTCAGTTCTGGGCATCTTTGAAATACCTATACAAACTTGTTCCTACATAGTAACTTGCAACTTTGAATGAGAATGTGCTTGCTTACATCAACGTGCTATATGTTCTGAATGACCGAAATGGGAATCTGTGTCAAAACTTTGTTAGAAATTATGTGATCCTTACTAGCTGGAAGTAAGGGATATGGGGCATGAAGTTATTTCTAGGAGTTGGAGACATACAACGTTTAGCTCAGTTCTGGGCATCTTTGAAATACCTATACAAACTTGTTCCTACATAGTAACTTGCAACTTTGAATGAGAATGTGCTTGCTTACAGCAACGTGCTATATGTTCTGAATGCCCGAATTGGGAATGTGTGTCAAAACTTTGTTAGGAATTATGTGATCCTTACTAGCTGGAAGTAAGGGAGATGGGGCATGAAGTTATTTCTAGGAGTTGGAGACATACCAAGTTTAGCTCAGTTCTGGGCATCTTTGAAATACCTATACAAACTTGTTCCTACATAGTAACTTGCAACTTTGAATGAGATTGTGCTTGCTTACAGCAACGTGCTATATGTTCTGAATGTCCGAATTGGGAATCTGTTTCAAAACTTTGTTAGGAATTATGTGATCCCTACTAGCTGTAAGTAAGGGAGATGGGGCATGAAGTTATTTCTAGGAGTTGGAGACATACAAAGTTTAGCTCAGTTCTGGGCATCTTTGAAATACCTATAAAAACTTGTTCCTACATAGTAACTTACAACTTTGAATGAGAATGTGCTTGCTTACAGCAACTTGCTATATGTTCTGAATGCCCGAATTGGGAATCTGTGTCAAAACTTTGTTAGGAATTATGTGATCCTTACTAGCTGTAAGTAAGGGAGTTGGGGCATTAAGTTATTTCTTGAGGTTGGACACATACCAAGTTTAGCTCAGTTCTGGGCATCTTTGAAATACCTATACAAACTTGTTCCTACATAGTAACTTGCAAATTTGAATGAGAATGTGCTTGCTTACAGCAACGTGCTATATGTTTGAATGCCCGAATTGGGAATCTGTGTCAAAACTTTGTTAGGAATTATGTGATCCTTACTAGTTGGAAGTAAGCGTGATGGGGCATGAAGTTATTTCTAGGAGTTGGAGACATACCAAGTTTAGCTCAGTTCTGGGCATCTTTGAAATACCTATACAAACTTGTTCCTACATAGTAACTTGCAACTTTGAATGAGATTGTGCTTGCTTACAGCAACGTGCTATATGTTCTGAATGTCCGAATTGGGAATCTGTGTCAAAACTTTGTTAGGAATTATGTGATCCTTACTAGCTGGAAGTAAGGGAGTTGGGGCATGAAGTTATTTCTAGGAGTTTGACACATACCAAGTTTAGATCAGTTCTGGGCATCTTTGATATACCTATACAAACTTGTTCCTACATAGTAACTTGCAACTTTGAATGAGAATGTGCTTGCTTACAGCAACGTGCTATATGTTCTGAATGCCCGAATTGGGAACCTGTGTCAAAACTTTGTTAGGAATTATGTGATCCTTACTAGCTGGAAATAAGGGAGTTGGGGCATGAAGATATTTCTAGAGGTTGGACACATACCAAGTTTAGCTCAGTTCTGGGCATCTTTGAAATACCTATAGAAACTTGTTCCTACATAGTAACTGGCAACTTTGAATGAGAATGTGCTTGCTTACAGCAACGTGCTATATGATCTGAATGCCCGAATTGGGAATCTGTGTCAAAACTTTGTTAGGAATTATGTGATCCTTACTAGCTGGAAGTAAGGGAGATGGGGCATGAAGTTATTTCTAGGAGTTGGAGACATACAACGTTTAGCTCAGTTCTGGGCATCTTTGAAATACCTATACAAACTTGTTCCTACATAGTATCTTGCAACTTTGAATGAGAATGTGCTTGCTTACAGCAACGTGCTACATGTTCTGAATGCCCGAATTGGGAATCTGTGTCAAAACTTTGTTAGGAATTATGTGATCCTTACTAGATGGAAGTAAGGGAGATGGGGCATGAAGTTATTTCTAGGAGTTGGAGACATACCAAGTTGAGCTCAGTTCTGGGCATCTTTGAAATACCTATACAAACTTGTTCCTACATAGTAACTTGCAACTTTGAATGAGAATGTGCTTGCTTACATCAACGTGCTCTATGTTCTGAATGCCCGAATTGGGAATCTGTGTCAAAACTTTGTTAGGAATTATGTGATCCTTACTAGCTGGATGTAAGGGAGATGGGGCATGAAGTTATTTCTAGGAGTTGGAGACATACAACGTTTAGCTCAGTTCTTGGCATCTTTGAAATACCTATACAAACTTGTTCCTACATATTAAGTAGCATCTTTGAATGAGAATGTGCTTGCTTACAGCAACGTGCTACATGTTCTGTATGCCCGAATTTGGAATCTGTGTCAAAACTTTGTTAGGAATTATGTGATCCTTACTAGCTGGAAGTAAGGGAGATGGGGCATGAAGTTATTTCTAGGAGTTGGAGACATACCAAGTTTAGCTCTGTTCTGGGCATCTTTGAAATACCTATACAAACTTGTTCCTACATAGTAACTTGCAACTTTGAATGAGAATGTGCTTGCTTACATAAACGTGCTATATGAACTGAATGCCCGAATTTTGAATCTGTGTCAAAACTTTGTTAGGAATTATGTGATCCTTACTAGCTGGAAGTAAGGGAGATGGGGCATGAAGTTATTTCTAGGAGTTGGAGACATACAACGTTTAGCTCACTTCTGGGCATCTTTGAAATACCTATACAAACTTGTTCCTCATAGTAACTTGCAACTTTGAATGAGAATGTGCTTGCTTACAGCAACGTCCTACATGTTCTGAATGCCCGAATTGGGAATCTGTGTCAAAACTTTGTTAGGAATTATGTGATCCTTTCTAGCTGGAAGTAAGGGAGATGGGGCATGAAGTTATTTCTAGGAGTTGGAGACATACCAAGTTTAGCTCAGTTCTGGGCATCTTTGAATATCCTATTCAAACTTTTTCCTACATAGTAACTTGCAACTTTGAATGAGAATGTGCTTGCTTACAGCAACGTGCTATATGTTCTGAATGCCCGAATTGGGAATCTGTGTCAAAACATTGTTAGGAATTATGTGATCCTTACTAGATGGAAGCAAGGGAGATGCGGCATGAAGTTATTTCTAGGAGTTGGACACATACCAAGTTTAGCTCTGTTCTGGGCATCTTTGAAATACCTATACGAACTTGTTCCTACATATTAACTTGCTAATTTGAATGAGAATGTGCTTGCTTACAGCAACGTGCTATATGTTCTGAATGCCCGAATTGGGAATCTGTGTCATAACTTTGTTAGGAATTATGTGATCCTTACTAGCTGGAAGTAAGGGAGTTGGGGCATGAAGTTATTTCTAGAGGTTGGACACATACCAAGTTTAGCTCAGTTCTGGGCATCTTTGAAATACCTATACAAACTTGTTCCTACATAGTAACTTGCAACTTTGAATGAGAATGTGCTTGCTTACAGCAACGTGCTACATGTTCTGAATGCCCGAATTGGGAATCTGTGTCAAAACTTTGTTTGGAATTATGTGATCCTTACTAGCTGGAAGTAAGGGAGATGGGGCATGAAGTTATTTCTAGGAGTTGGAGACATACCAAGTTTAGCTCAGTTCTGGGCATCTTTGAAATACCTATACAAACTTGTTCCTACATAGTAACTTGCAACTTTGAATGAGAATGTGCTTGCTTACAGCAACGTCCTACATGTTCTGAATGCCCGAATTGGGAATCTGTGTCAAAACTTTGTTAGGAATTATGTGATCCTTACTAGCTGGAAGTAAGGGAGATGGGGCATGAAGTTATTTCTAGGAGTTGGAGACATACAACGTTTAGCTCAGTTCTGGGCATCTTTGAAATACCTATACAAACTTGTTCCTACATAGTAACTTGCAACTTTGAATGAGAATGTGCTTGCTTACAGCAACGTGCTATATGTTCTGAATGCCCGAATTGGGAATCTGTGTCAAAACTTTGTTAGAAATTATGTGATCCATAATAGCTGGAAGTAAGTGAGATGGGGCATGAGGTTATTTCTAGAGGTTGGACACATACCAAGTTAAGCTCAGTTCTGGGCATCTTTGAAATACCTATACAAACTTGTTCCTACATAGTAACTTTCATCTTTGAATGAGAATGTGCTTGCTTACAGCAACGTGCTATATGTTCTGAATGCCCGAATTGGGAATCTGTGTCAAAACTTTGTTAGGAATTATGTGATCCTTACTAGCTGAAAGTAAGGGTGATGGGGCATGAAGTTCTTTCTAGGAGTTGGAGACATACCAAGTTTAGCTCAGTTCTGAGCATCTTTGAAATACCTTTACAAACTTGTTCCTACATAGTAACTTGCAACTTTGAATGAGAATGTGCTTGCTTACAGCAACGTGCTATATGTTCTGAATGCCCGAATTGGGAATCTGTGTCAAAACTTTGTTAGAAATTATGTGATCCTTACTAGATGGAAGTAAGGGAGATGGGGCATGAAGTTATTTCTAGGAGTTGGAGACATACAACGTTTAGCTCAGTTCTGGGCATCTTTGAAATACCTATACAAACTTGTTCCTACATAGTAACTTGCAACTTTGAATGAGAATGTGCTTGCTTACAGCAACGTGCTATATGTTCTGAATGCCCGAATTGGGAATCTGTGTCAAAACTTTGTTAGGAATTATGTGATCCTTACTGGCTGGAAGTAAGGGAGTTGGGGCATGAAGTTATTTCTAGAGGTTGGACACATACCAAGTTTAGCTCAGTTCTGGGCATCTTTGAAATACCTATACAAACTTGTTCCTACATAGTATCTTGCAACTTTGAATGAGAATGTGCTTTCTTACAGCAACGTGCTATATGTTCTGAATGCCCGAATTGGGAATCTGTGTCAAAACTTTGTTAGGAATTATGTGATCCTTACAAGCTGGAAGTAAGGGTGATGGGGCATGAAGTTATTTCTAGGAGTTGGAGACATACAACGTTTAGCTCAGTTCTGGGCATCTTTGAATATCCTATTCAAACTTGTTCCTACATAGTAACTTGCAACTTTGAATGAGAATGTGCTTGCTTACAGCAACGTGCTATATGTTCTGAATGCCCGAATTGGGAATCTGTGTCAAAACATTGTTAGGAATTATGTGATCCTTACTAGATGGAAGCAAGGGAGATGCGGCATGAAGTTATTTCTAGGAGTTGGACACATACCAAGTTTAGCTCAGTTCTGGGCTTCTTTGAAATACCTATACGAACTTGTTCCTACATATTAACTTGCTACTTTGAATGAGAATGTGCTTGCTTACAGCAACGTGCTATATGTTCTGAATGCCCGAATTGGGAATCTGTGTCATAACTTTGTTAGGAATTATGTGATCCTTACTAGCTGGAAGTAAGGGAGTTGGGGCATGAAGTTATTTCTAGAGGTTGGACACATACCAAGTTTAGCTCAGTTCTGGGCATCTTTGAAATACCTATACAAACTTGTTCCTACATAGTAACTTGCAACTTTGAATGAGAATGTGCTTGCTTACAGCAACGTGCTACATGTTCTGAATGCCCGAATTGGGAATCTGTGTCAAAACTTTGTTTGGAATTATGTGATCCTTACTAGCTGGAAGTAAGGGAGATGGGGCATGAAGTTATTTCTAGGAGTTGGAGACATACCAAGTTTAGCTCAGTTCTGGGCATCTTTGAAATACCTATACAAACTTGTTCTTACATAGTAACTTGCAACTTTGAATGAGAATGTGCTTGCTTACAGCAACGTCCTACATGTTCTGAATGCCCGAATTGGGAATCTGTGTCAAAACATTTTTAGGAATTATGTGATCCTTACTAGCTGGAAGTAAGGGAGATGGGGCATGAAGTTATTTCTAGGAGTTGGAGACATACAACGTTTAGCTCAGTTCTGGGCATCTTTGAAATACCTATACAAACTTGTTCCTACATAGTAACTTGCAACTTTGAATGAGAATGTGCTTGCTTACAGCAACGTGCTATATGTTCTGAATGCCCGAATTGGGAATCTGTGTCAAAACTTTGTTAGAAATTATGTGATCCATAATAGCTGGAAGTAAGTGAGATGGGGCTTGAGGTTATTTCTAGAGGTTGGACACATACCAAGTTAAGCTCAGTTCTGGGCATCTTTGAAATACCTATACAAACTTGTTCCTACATAGTAACTTTCATCTTTGAATGAGAATGTGCTTGCTTACAGCAACGTGCTATATGTTCTGAATGCCCGAATTGGGAATCTGTGTCAAAACTTTGTTAGGAATTATGTGATCCTTACTAGCTGAAAGTAAGGGTGATGGGGCATGAAGTTCTTTCTAGGAGTTGGAGACATACCAAGTTTAGCTCAGTTCTGAGCATCTTTGAAATACCTTTACAAACTTGTTCCTACATAGTAACTTGCAACTTTGAATGAGAATGTGCTTGCTTACAGCAACGTGCTATATGTTCTGAATGCCCGAATTGGGAATCTGTGTCAAAACTTTGTTAGAAATTATGTGATCCTTACTAGATGGAAGTAAGGGAGATGGGGCATGAAGTTATTTCTAGGATTTGGAGACATACAACGTTTAGCTCAGTTCTGGGCATCTTTGAAATACCTATACAAACTTGTTCCTACATAGTAACTTGCAACTTTGAATGAGAATGTGCTTGCTTACAGCAACGTGCTATATGTTCTGAATGCCCGAATTGGGAATCTGTGTCAAACTTTGTTAGGAATTATGTGATCCTTACTGGCTGGAAGTAAGGGAGTTGGGGCATGAAGTTATTTCTAGAGGTTGGACACATACCAAGTTTAGCTCAGTTCTGGGCATCTTTGAAATACCTATACAAACTTGTTCCTACATAGTATCTTGCAACTTTGAATGAGAATGTGCTTTCTTACAGCAACGTGCTATATGTTCTGAATGCCCGAATTGGGAATCTGTGTCAAAACTTTGTTAGGAATTATGTGATCCTTACTAGCTGGAAGTAAGGGTGATGGGGCATGAAGTTATTTCTAGGAGTTGGAGACATACAACGTTTAGCTCAGTTCTGGGCATCTTTGAAATACCTGTACAAACTTGTTCCTACATAGTAACTTGCAACTTTGAATGAGAATGTGCTTGCTCCCAGCAACGTGCTACATGTTCTGAATGACCGAATTGGGAATCTGTGTTAAAACTTTGTTAGAAATTATGTGATCCTTACTAGATGGAAGAAAGGGACATGGGGCATGAAGTTATTTCTAGGAGTTGGAGACATACAACGTTTAGCTCAGTTCTGGGCATCTTTGAAATACCTATACAAACTTCTTCCTACATAGTAACTTGCAACTTTGAATGAGAATGTGCTTGCTTACAGCAACGTGCTATATGTTCTGAATGCCCGAATTGGGAATCTGTGTCAAAACTTTGTTAGGAATTATGTGATCCTTACTGGCTGGAAATAAGGGAGTTGGGGCATGAAGTTATTTCTAGAGGTTGGACACATACCAAGTTTAGCTCAGTTCTGGGCATCTTTGAAATACCTATACAAACTTGTTCCTACATAGTATCTTGCAACTTTGAATGAGAATGTGATTTCTTACAGCAACGTGCTATAGGTTCTGAATGCCCGAATTGGGAATCTGTGTCAAAACTTTGTTAGGAATTATGTGATCATTACTGGCTGGAAGTAAGGGTGATGGGGCATGAAGTTATTTCTAGGAGTTGGAGACATACAACGTTTAGCTCAGTTCTGGGCATCTTTGAAATACCTTTACAAACTTGTTCCTACATAGTAACTTGCAACTTTGAATGAGAATGTGCTTGCTTACAGCAACGTGCTATATGTTCTGAATGCCCGAAATGGGAATCTGTGTCAAAACTTTGTTAGGAATTATGTGATCCTTACTAGCTGAAAGTAAGGGTGATGGGGCATGAAGTTATTTCTAGGAGTTGGAGACATACCAAGTTTAGCTCAGTTCTGAGCATCTTTGAAATACCTTTACAAACTTGTTCCTACATAGTAACTTGCACCTTTGAATGAGAATGTGCTTGCTTACAGCAACGTGCTATATGTTCTGAATGCCCGAATTGGGAATCTGTGTCAAAACTTTGTTAGAAATTATGTGATCCTTACTAGATGGAAGTAAGGGAGATGGGGCATGAAGTTATTTCTAGGAGTTGGAGACATACAACGTTTAGCTCAGTTCTGGGCATCTTTGAAATACCTATACAAACTTGTTCCTACATAGTAACTTGCAACTTTGAATGAGAATGTGCTTGCTTACAGCAACGTGCTATATGTTCTGAATGCCCGAATTGGGAATCTGTGTCAAAACTTTGTTAGGAATTATGTGATCCTTACTGGCTGGAAGTAAGGGAGTTGGGGCATGAAGTTATTTCTAGAGGTTGGACACATACCAAGTTTAGCTCAGTTCTGGGCATCTTTGAAATACCTATACAAACTTGTTCCTACATAGTATCTTGCAACTTTGAATGAGAATGTGCTTTCTTACAGCAACGTGCTATATGTTCTGAATGCCCGAATTGGGAATCTGTGTCAAAACTTTGTTAGGAATTATGTGATCCTTACTAGCTGGAAGTAAGGGTGATGGGGCATGAAGTTATTTCTAGGAGTTGGAGACATACAACGTTTAGCTCAGTTCTGGGCATCTTTGAAATACCTGTACAAACTTGTTCCTACATAGTAACTTGCAACTTTGAATGAGAATGTGCTTGCTCCCAGCAACGTGCTACATGTTCTGAATGCCCGAATTGGGAATCTGTGTTAAAACTTTGTTAGAAATTATGTGATCCTTACTAGCTGGAAGTAAGGGAGTTGGGGCATGAAGTTATTTCTAGAGGTTGGACACATTCCAAGTTTAGCTCAGTTCTGGGCATCTTTGAAATACCTATACAAACTTGTTCCTACATAGTAACTTGCAACTTTGAATGAGAATGTGCTTGCTTACATCAACGTGCTATATGTTCTGAATGACCGAAATGGGAATCTGTGTCAAAACTTTGTTAGAAATTATGTGATCCTTACTAGCTGGAAGTAAGGGATATGGGGCATGAAGTTATTTCTAGGAGTTGGAGACATACAACGTTTAGCTCAGTTCTGGGCATCTTTGAAATACCTATACAAACTTGTTCCTACATAGTAACTTGCAACATTGAATGAGAATGTGCTTGCTTACAGCAACGTGCTACATGTTCTGAATGCCCGAATTGGGAATGTGTGTCAAAACTTTGTTAGGAATTATGTGATCCTTACTAGCTGGAAGTAAGGGAGATGGGGCATGAAGTTATTTCTAGGAGTTGGAGACATACCAAGTTTAGCTCAGTTCTGGGCATCTTTGAAATACCTATACAAACTTGTTCCTACATAGTAACTTGCAACTTTGAATGAGATTGTGCTTGCTTACAGCAACGTGCTATATGTTCTGAATGTCCGAATTGGGAATCTGTTTCAAAACTTTGTTAGGAATTATGTGATCCCTACTAGCTGTAAGTAAGGGAGATGGGGCATGAAGTTATTTCTAGGAGTTGGAGACATACAAAGTTTAGCTCAGTTCTGGGCATCTTTGAAATACCTATACAAACTTGTTCCTACATAGTAACTTGCAACTTTGAATGAGAATGTGCTTGCTTACAGCAACTTGCTATATGTTCTGAATGCCCGAATTGGGAATCTGTGTCAAAACTTTGTTAGGAATTATGTGATCCTTACTAGCTGTAAGTAAGGGAGTTGGGGCATTAAGTTATTTCTTGAGGTTGGACACATACCAAGTTTAGCTCAGTTCTGGGCATCTTTGAAATACCTATACAAACTTGTTCCTACATAGTAACTTGCAAATTTGAATGAGAATGTGCTTGCTTACAGCAACGTGCTATATGTTTGAATGCCCGAATTGGGAATCTGTGTCAAAACTTTGTTAGGAATTATGTGATCCTTACTAGTTGGAAGTAAGCGTGATGGGGCATGAAGTTATTTCTAGGAGTTGGAGACATACAACGTTTAGCTCAATTCTGGGCATCTTTGAAATACCTATACAAACTTGTTCCTACATAGTAACTTGCAACTTTGAATGAGAATGTCCTTGCTTACAGCAACGTGCTACATGTTCTGAATGCCCGAATTGGGAATCTGTGTCAAAACTTTGTTAGGAATTATGTGATCCTTACTAGCTGGAAGTAAGGGAGATGGGGCATGAAGTTATTTCTGGGAGTTGGAGACATACCAAGTTTAGCTCAGTTCTGGGCATCTTTGAAATACCTATACAAACTTGTTCCTACATAGTAACTTGCAACTTTGAATGAGATTGTGCTTGCTTACAGCAACGTGCTATATGTTCTGAATGTCCGAATTGGGAATCTGTGTCAAAACTTTGTTAGGAATTATGTGATCCTTACTAGCTGGAAGTAAGGGAGTTGGGGCATGAAGTTATTTCTAGGAGTTTGACACATACCAAGTTTAGCTCAGTTCTGGGCATCTTTGAAATACCTATACAAACTTGTTCCTACATAGTAACTTGCAACTTTGAATGAGAATGTGCTTGCTTACAGCAACGTGCTATATGTTCTGAATGCCCGAATTGGGAACCTGTGTCAAAACTTTGTTAGGAATTATGTGATCCTTACTAGCTGGAAATAAGGGAGTTGGGGCATGAAGATATTTCTAGAGGTTGGACACATACCAAGTTTAGCTCAGTTCTGGGCATCTTTGAAATACCTATACCAACTTGTTCCTACATAGTAACTGGCAACTTTGAATGAGAATGTGCTTGCTTACAGCAACGTGCTATATGTTCTGAATGCCCGAATTGGGAATCTGTGTCAAAACTTTGTTAGGAATTATGTGATCCTTACTAGCTGGAAGTAAGGGAGATGGGGCATGAAGTTATTTCTAGGAGTTGGAGACATACAACGTTTAGCTCAGTTCTGGGCATCTTTGAAATACCTATACAAACTTGTTCCTACATAGTAACTTGCAACTTTGAATGAGAATGTGCTTGCTTACAGCAACGTGCTACATGTTCTGAATGCCCGAATTGGGAATCTGTGTCAAAACTTTGTTAGGAATTATGTGATCCTTACTAGATGGAAGTAAGGGAGATGGGGCATGAAGTTATTTCTAGGAGTTGGAGACATACCAAGTTGAGCTCAGTTCTGGGCATCTTTGAAATACCTATACAAACTTGTTCCTACATAGTAACTTGCAACTTTGAATGAGAATGTGCTTGCTTACATCAACGTGCTCTATGTTCTGAATGCCCGAATTGGGAATCTGTGTTAAAACTTTGTTAGAAATTATGTGATCCTTACTAGCTGGAATTAAGGGAGATGGGGCATGAAGTTATTTCTAGGAGTTGGAGACATACAACGTTTAGCTCAGTTCTGGGCATCTTTGAAATACCTATACAAACTTGTTCCTACATAGTAACTTGCAACTTTGAATGAGAATGTGCTTGCTTACAGAAACGTGCTATATGTTCTGAATGCCCGAATTTCGAATCTGTGTCAAAACTTTGTTAGGAATTATGTGATCCTTACTAGCTGGATGTAAGGGAGATGGGGCATGAAGTTATTTCTAGGAGTTGGAGACATACAACGTTTAGCTCAGTTCTTGGCATCTTTGAAATACCTATACAAACTTGTTCCTACATATTAAGTAGCATCTTTGAATGAGAATGTGCTTGCTTACAGCAACGTGCTACATGTTCTGTATGCCCGAATTTGGAATCTGTGTCAAAACTTTTTTAGGAATTATGTGATCCTTACTAGATGTAAGTAAGGGAGATGGGGCATGAAGTTATTTCTAGGAGTTGGAGACATACCAAGTTTAGCTCTGTTCTGGGCATCTTTGAAATACCTATACAAACTTGTTCCTACATAGTAACTTGCAACTTTGAATGAGAATGTGCTTGCTTATATAAACGTGCTATATGAACTGAATGCCCGAATTTTGAATCTGTGTCAAAACTTTGTTAGGAATTATGTGATCCTTACTAGCTGGAAGTAAGGGAGATGGGGCATGAAGTTATTTCTAGGAGTTGGAGACATACAACGTTTAGCTCACTTCTGGGCATCTTTGAAATACCTATACAAACTTGTTCCTCATAGTAACTTGCAACTTTGAATGAGAATGTGCTTGCTTACAGCAACGTCCTACATGTTCTGAATGCCCGAATTGGGAATCTGTGTCAAAACTTTGTTAGGAATTATGTGATCCTTTCTAGCTGGAAGTAAGGGAGATGGGGCATGAAGTTATTTCTAGGAGTTGGAGACATACCAAGTTTAGCTCAGTTCTGGGCATCTTTGAATATCCTATTCAAACTTGTTCCTACATAGTAACTTGCAACTTTGAATGAGAATGTGCTTGCTTACAGCAACGTGCTATATGTTCTGAATGGCCGAATTGGGAATCTGTGTCAAAACATTGTTAGGAATTATGTGATCCTTACTAGATGGAAGCAAGGGAGATGCGGCATGAAGTTATTTCTAGGAGTTGGACACATACCAAGTTTAGCTCAGTTCTGGGCATCTTTGAAATACCTATACGAACTTGTTCCTACATATTAACTTGCTACTTTGAATGAGAATGTGCTTGCTTACAGCAACGTGCTATATGTTCTGAATGCCCGAATTGGGAATCTGTGTCATAACTTTGTTAGGAATTATGTGATCCTTACTAGCTGGAAGTAAGGGAGTTGGGGCATGAAGTTATTTCTAGAGGTTGGACACATACCATGTTTAGCTCAGTTCTGGGCATCTTTGAAATACCTATACAAACTTGTTCCTACATAGTAACTTGCAACTTTGAATGAGAATGTGCTTGCTTACAGCAACGTGCTACATCTTCTGAATGCCCGAATTGGGAATCTGTGTCAAAACTTTGTTTGGAATTATGTGATCCTTACTAGCTGGAAGTAAGGGAGATGGGGCATGAAGATATTTCTAGGAGTTGGAGACATACCAAGTTTAGCTCAGTTCTGGGCATCTTTGAAATACCTATACAAACTTGTTCCTACATAGTAACTTGCAACTTTGAATGAGAATGTGCTTTCTTACAGCAACGTCCTACATGTTCTGAATGCCCGAATTGGGAATCTGTGTCAAAACTTTGTTAGGAATTATGTGATCCTTACTAGCTGGAAGTAAGGGAGATAGGGCATGAAGTTATTTCTAGGAGTTGGAGACATACAACGTTTAGCTCAGTTCTGGGCATCTTTGAAATACCTATACAAACTTGTTCCTACATAGTAACTTGCAACTTTGAATGAGAATGTGCTTGCTTACAGCAACGTGCTATATGTTCTGAATGCCCGAATTGGGAATCTGTGTCAAAACTTTGTTAGAAATTATGTGATCCATAATAGCTGGAAGTAAGTGAGATGGGGCATGAGGTTATTTCTAGAGGTTGGACACATACCAAGTTAAGCTCAGTTCTGGGCATCTTTGAAATACCTATACAAACTTGTTCCTACATAGTAACTTTCATCTTTGAATGAGAATGTGCTTGCTTACAGCAACGTGCTATATGTTCTGAATGCCCGAATTGGGAATCTGTGTCAAAACTTTGTTAGGAATTATGTGATCCTTACTAGCTGAAAGTAAGGGTGATGGGGCATGAAGTTCTTTCTAGGAGTTGGAGACATACCAAGTTTAGCTCAGTTCTGAGCATCTTTGAAATACCTTTACAAACTTGTTCCTACATAGTAACTTGCAACTTTGAATGAGAATGTGCTTGCTTACAGCAACGTGCTATATGTTCTGAATGCCCGAATTGGGAATCTGTGTCAAAACTTTGTTAGAAATTATGTGATCCTTACTAGATGGAAGTAAGGGAGATGGGGCATGAAGTTATTTCTAGGAGTTGGAGACATACAACGTTTAGCTCATTTCTGGGCATCTTTGAAATACCTATACAAACTTGTTCCTACATAGTAACTTGCAACTTTGAATGAGAATGTGCTTGCTTACAGCAACGTGCTATATGTTCTGAATGCCCGAATTGGGAATCTGTGTCAAAACTTTGTTAGGAATTATGTGATCCTTACTGGCTGGAAGTAAGGGAGTTGGGGCATGAAGTTATTTCTAGAGGTTGGACACATACCAAGTTTAGCTCAGTTCTGGGCATCTTTGAAATACCTGTACAAACTTGTTCCTACATAGTAACTTGCAACTTTGAATGAGAATGTGCTTGCTTACAGCAACGTCCTACATGTTCTGAATGCCCGAATTGGGAATCTGTGTCAAAACTTTGTTAGGAATTATGTGATCCTTTCTAGCTGGAAGTAAGGGAGATGGGGCATGAAGTTATTTCTAGGAGTTGGAGACATACCAAGTTTAGCTCAGTTCTGGGCATCTTTGAATATCCTATTCAAACTTGTTCCTACATAGTAACTTGCAACTTTGAATGAGAATGTGCTTGCTTACAGCAACGTGCTATATGTTCTGAATGCCCGAATTGGGAATCTGTGTCAAAACATTGTTAGGAATTATGTGATCCTTACTAGATGGAAGCAAGGGAGTTGCGGCATGAAGTTATTTCTAGGAGTTGGACACATACCAAGTTTAGCTCAGTTCTGGGCTTCTTTGAAATACCTATACGAACTTGTTCCTACATATTAACTTGCTACTTTGAATGAGAATGTGCTTGCTTACAGCAACGTGCTATATGTTCTGAATGGCCGAATTGGGAATCTGTGTCATAACTTTGTTAGGAATTATGTGATCCTTACTAGCTGGAAGTAAGGGAGTTGGGGCATGAAGTTATTTCTAGAGGTTGGACACATACCAAGTTTAGCTCAGTTCTGGGCATCTTTGTAATACCTATACAAACTTGTTCCTACATAGTAACTTGCAACTTTGAATGAGAATGTGCTTGCTTACAGCAACGTGCTACATGTTCTGAATGCACGAATTGGGAATCTGTGTCAAAACTTTGTTTGGAATTATGTGATCCTTACTAGCTGGAAGTAAGGGAGATGGGTCATGAAGTTATTTCTAGGAGTTGGAGACATACCAAGTTTAGCTCAGTTCTGGGCATCTTTGAAATACCTATACAAACTTGTTCCTACATAGTAACTTGCAACTTTGAATGAGAATGTGCTTTCTTACAGCAACGTCCTACATGTTCTGAATGCCCGAATTGGGAATCTGTGTCAAAACTTTGTTAGGAATTATGTGATCCTTACTAGCTGGAAGTAAGGGAGATGGGGCATGAAGTTATTTCTAGGAGTTGGAGACATACAACGTTTAGCTCAGTTCTGGGCATCTTTGAAATACCTATACAAACTTGTTCCTACATAGTAACTTGCAACTTTGAATGAGAATGTGCTTGCTTACAGCAACGTGCTATATGTTCTGAATGCCCGAATTGGGAATCTGTGTCAAAACTTTGTTAGAAATTATGTGATCCTTACTAGCTGTAAGTAAGGGAGTTGGGGCATTAAGTTATTTCTTGAGGTTGGACACATACCAAGTTTAGCTCAGTTCTGGGCATCTTTGAAATACCTATACAAACTTGTTCCTACATAGTAACTTGCAAATTTGAATGAGAATGTGCTTGCTTACAGCAACGTGCTATATGTTTGAATGCCCGAATTGGGAATCTGTGTCAAAACTTTGTTAGGAATTATGTGATCCTTACTAGTTGGAAGTAAGCGTGATGGGGCATGAAGTTATTTCTAGGAGTTGGAGACATACAACGTTTAGCTCAATTCTGGGCATCTTTGAAATACCTATACAAACTTGTTCCTACATAGTAACTTGCAACTTTGAATGAGAATGTCCTTGCTTACAGCAACGTGCTACATGTTCTGAATGCCCGAATTGGGAATCTGTGTCAAAAGTTTGTTAGGAATTATGTGATCCTTACTAGCTGGAAGTAAGGGAGATGGGGCATGAAGTTATTTCTGGGAGTTGGAGACATACCAAGTTTAGCTCAGTTCTGGGCATCTTTGAAATACCTATACAAACTTGTTCCTACATAGTAACTTGCAACTTTGAATGAGATTGTGCTTGCTTACAGCAACGTGCTATATGTTCTGAATGTCCGAATTGGGAATCTGTGTCAAAACTTTGTTAGGAATTATGTGATCCTTACTAGCTGGAAGTAAGGGAGTTGGGGCATGAAGTTATTTCTAGGAGTTGGAGACATACCAAGTTGAGCTCAGTTCTGGGCATCTTTGAAATACCTATACAAACTTGTTCCTACATAGTAACTTGCAACTTTGAATGAGAATGTGCTTGCTTACATCAACGTGCTCTATGTTCTGAATGCCCGAATTGGGAATCTGTGTTAAAACTTTGTTAGAAATTATGTGATCCTTACTAGCTGGAATTAAGGGAGATGGGGCATGAAGTTATTTCTAGGAGTTGGAGACATACAACCTTTAGCTCAGTTCTGGGCATCTTTGAAATACCTATACAAACTTGTTCCTACATAGTAACTTGCAACTTTGAATGAGAATGTGCTTGCTTACAGAAACGTGCTATATGTTCTGAATGCCCGAATTGGGAATCTGTGTCAAAACTTTGTTAGGAATTATGTGATCCTTACTAGCTGGATGTAAGGGAGATGGGGCATGAAGTTATTTTTAGGAGTTGGAGACATACAACGTTTAGCTCAGTTCTTGGCATCTTTGAAATACCTATACAAACTTGTTCCTACATATTAAGTAGCATCTTTGAATGAGAATGTGCTTGCTTACAGCAACGTGCTACATGTTCTGTATGCCCGAATTTGGAATCTGTGTCAAAACTTTGTTACGAATTATGTGATCCTTACTAGATGGAAGTAAGGGAGATGGGGCATGAAGTTATTTCTAGGAGTTGGAGACATACCAAGTTTAGCTCTGTTCTGGGCATCTTTGAAATACCTATACAAACTTGTTCCTACATAGTAACTTGCAACTTTGAATGAGAATGTGCTTGCTTACATAAACGTGCTATATGAACTGAATGCCCGAATTTTGAATCTGTGTCAAAACTTTGTTAGGAATTATGTGATCCTTACTAGCTGAAAGTAAGGGAGATGGGGCATGAAGTTATTTCTAGGAGTTGGAGACATACAACGTTTAGCTCACTTCTGGGCATCTTTGAAATACCTATACAAACTTGTTCCTCATAGTAACTTGCAACTTTTAATGAGAATGTGCTTGCTTACAGCAACGTCCTACATGTTCTGAATGCCCGAATTGGGAATCTGTGTCAAAACTTTGTTAGGAATTATGTGATCCTTTCTAGCTGGAAGTAAGGGAGATGGGGCATGAAGTTATTTCTAGGAGTTGGAGACATACCAAGTTTAGCTCAGTTCTGGGCATCTTTGAATATCCTATTCAAACTTGTTCCTACATAGTAACTTGCAACTTTGAATGAGAATGTGCTTGCTTACAGCAACGTGCTATATGTTCTGAATGGCCGAATTGGGAATCTGTGTCAAAACATTGTTAGGAATTATGTGATCCTTACTAGATGGAAGCAAGGGAGATGCGGCATGAAGTTATTTCTAGGAGTTGGACACATACCAAGTTTAGCTCAGTTCTGGGCATCTTTGAAATACCTATACGAACTTGTTCCTACATATTAACTTGCTACTTTGAATGAGAATGTGCTTGCTTACAGCAACGTGCTATATGTTCTGAATGCCCGAATTGGGAATCTGTGTCATAACTTTGTTAGGAATTATGTGATCCTTACTAGCTGGAAGTAAGGGAGTTGGGGCATGAAGTTATTTCTAGAGGTTGGACACATACCAAGTTTAGCTCAGTTCTGGGCATCTTTGAAATACCTATACAAACTTGTTCCTACATAGTAACTTGCAACTTTGAATGAGAATGTGCTTGCTTACAGCAACGTGCTACATGTTCTGAATGCCCGAATTGGGAATCTGTGTCAAAACTTTGTTAGGAATTATGTGATCCTTACTAGCTGGAAGTAAGGGAGATGGGGCATGAAGTTATTTCTAGGAGTTGGAGACATACCAAGTTTAGCTCAGTTCTGGGCATCTTTGAAATACCTATACAAACTTGTTCCTACATAGTAACTTGCAACTTTGAATGAGAATGTGCTTTCTTACAGCAACGTCCTACATGTTCTGAATGCCCGAATTGGGAATCTGTGTCAAAACTTTGTTAGGAATTATGTGATCCTTACTAGCTGGAAGTAAGGGAGATGGGGCATGAAGTTATTTCTAGGAGTTGGAGACATACAACGTTTAGCTCAGTTCTGGGCATCTTTGAAATACCTATACAAACTTGTTCCTACATAGTAACTTGCAACTTTGAATGAGAATGTGCTTGCTTACAGCAACGTGCTATATGTTCTGAATGCCCGAATTGGGAATCTGTGTCAAAACTTTGTTAGAAATTATGTGATCCATAATAGCTGGAAGTATTTGAGATGGGGCATGAGGTTATTTCTAGAGGTTGGACACATACCAAGTTAAGCTCAGTTCTGGGCATCTTTGAAATACCTATACAAACTTGTTCCTACATAGTAACTTTCATCTTTGAATGAGAATGTGCTTGCTTACAGCAACGTGCTATATGTTCTGAATGCCCGAATTGGGAATCTGTGTCAAAACTTTGTTAGGAATTATGTGATCCTTACTAGCTGAAAGTAAGGGTGATGGGGCATGAAGTTCTTTCTAGGAGTTGGAGACATACCAAGTTTAGCTCAGTTCTGAGCATCTTTGAAATACCTTTACAAACTTGTTCCTACATAGTAACTTGCAACTTTGAATGAGAATGTGCTTGCTTACAGCAACGTGCTATATGTTCTGAATGCCCGAATTGGGAATCTGTGTCAAAACTTTGTTAGAAATTATGTGATCCTTACTAGATGGAAGTAAGGGAGATGGGGCATGAAGTTATTTCTAGGAGTTGGAGACATACAACGTTTAGCTCAGTTCTGGGCATCTTTGAAATACCTATACAAACTTGTTCCTACACAGTAACTTGCAACTTTGAATGAGAATGTGCTTGCTTACAGCAACGTGCTATATGTTCTGAATGCCCGAATTGGGAATCTGTGTCAAAACTTTGTTAGGAATTATGTGATCCTTACTGGCTGGAAGTAAGGGAGTTGGGGCATGAAGTTATTTCTAGAGGTTGGACACATACCAAGTTTAGCTCAGTTCTGGGCATCTTTGAAATACCTATACAAACTTGTTCCTACATAGTATCTTGCAACTTTGAATGAGAATGTGCTTTCTTACAGCAACGTGCTATATGTTCTAAATGCCCGAATTGGGAATCTGTGTCAAAACTTTGTTAGGAATTATGTGATCCTTACAAGCTGGAAGTAAGGGTGATGGGGCATGAAGTTATTTCTAGGAGTTGGAGACATACAACGTTTAGCTCAGTTCTGGGCATCTTTGAAATACCTGTACAAACTTGTTCCTACATAGTAACTTGCAACTTTGAATGAGAATGTGCTTGCTTACAGCAACGTCCTACATGTTCTGAATGCCCGAATTGGGAATCTGTGTCAAAACTTTGTTAGGAATTATGTGATCCTTTCTAGCTGGAAGTAAGGGAGATGGGGCATGAAGTTATTTCTAGGAGTTGGAGACATACCAAGTTTAGCTCAGTTCTGGGCATCTTTGAATATCCTATTCAAACTTGTTCCTACATAGTAACTTGCAACTTTGAATGAGAATGTGCTTGCTTACAGCAACGTGCTATATGTTCTGAATGCCCGAATTGGGAATCTGTGTCAAAACATTGTTAGGAATTATGTGATCCTTACTAGATGGAAGCAAGGGAGTTGCGGCATGAAGTTATTTCTAGGAGTTGGACACATACCAAGTTTAGCTCAGTTCTGGGCTTCTTTGAAATACCTATACGAACTTGTTCCTACATATTAACTTGCTACTTTGAATGAGAATGTGCTTGCTTACAGCAACGTGCTATATGTTCTGAATGCCCGAATTGGGAATCTGTGTCATAACTTTGTTAGGAATTATGTGATCCCTACTAGCTGGAAGTAAGGGAGTTGGGGCATGAAGTTATTTCTAGAGGTTGGACACATACCAAGTTTAGCTCAGTTCTGGGCATCTTTGTAATACCTATACAAACTTGTTCCTACATAGTAACTTGCAACTTTGAATGAGAATGTGCTTGCTTACAGCAACGTGCTACATGTTCTGAATGCCCGAATTGGGAATCTGTGTCAAAACTTTGTTTGGAATTATGTGATCCTTACTAGCTGGAAGTAAGGGAGATGGGGCATGAAGTTATTTCTAGGAGTTGGAGACATACCAAGTTTAGCTCAGTTCTGGGCATCTTTGAAATACCTATACAAACTTGTTCCTACATAGTAACTTGCAACTTTGAATGAGAATGTGCTTTCTTACAGCAACGTCCTACATGTTCTGAATGCCCGAATTGGGAATCTGTGTCAAAACTTTGTTAGGAATTATGTGATCCTTACTAGATGGAAGTAAGGGAGATGGGGCATGAAGTTATTTCTAGGAGTTGGAGACATACAACGTTTAGCTCAGTTCTGGGCATCTTTGAAATACCTATACAAACTTGTTCCTACATAGTAACTTGCAACTTTGAATGAGAATGTGCTTGCTTACAGCAACGTGCTATATGTTCTGAATGCCCGAATTGGGAATCTGTGTCAAAACTTTGTTAGAAATTATGTGATCCATAATAGCTGGAAGTAAGTGAGATGGGGCATGAGGTTATTTCTAGAGGTTGGACACATACCAAGTTAAGCTCAGTTCTGGGCATCTTTGAAATACCTATACAAACTTGTTCCTACATACTAACTTTCATCTTTGAATGAGAATGTGCTTGCTTACAGCAACGTGCTATATGTTCTGAATGCCCGAATTGGGAATCTGTGTCAAAACTTTGTTAGGAATTATGTGATCCTTACTAGCTGAAAGTAAGGGTGATGGGGCATGAAGTTCTTTCTAGGAGTTGGAGACATACCAAGTTTAGCTCAGTTCTGAGCATCTTTGAAATACCTTTACAAACTTGTTCCTACATAGTAACTTGCAACTTTGAATGAGAATGTGCTTGCTTACAGCAACGTGCTATATGTTCTGAATGCCCGAATTGGGAATCTGTGTCAAAACTTTGTTAGAAATTATGTGATCCTTACTAGATGGAAGTAAGGGAGATGGGGCATGAAGTTATTTCTAGGAGTTGGAGACATACAACGTTTAGCTCAGTTCCGGGCATCTTTGAAATACCTATACAAACTTGTTCCTACATAGTAACTTGCAACTTTGAATGAGAATGTGCTTGCTTACAGCAACGTGCTATATGTTCTGAATGCCCGAACTGGGAATCTGTGTCAAAACTTTGTTAGGAATTATGTGATCCTTACTGGCTGGAAGTAAGGGAGTTGGGGCATGAAGTTATTTCTAGAGGTTGGACACATACCAAGTTTAGCTCAGTTCTGGGCATCTTTGAAATACCTATACAAACTTGTTCCTACATAGTATCTTGCAACTTTGAATGAGAATGTGCTTTCTTACAGCAACGTGCTATATGTTCTGAATGCCCGAATTGGGAATCTGTGTCAAAACTTTGTTAGGAATTATGTGATCCTTACAAGCTGGAAGTAAGGGTGATGGGGCATGAAGTTATTTCTAGGAGTTGGAGACATACAACGTTAGCTCAGTTCTGGGCATCTTTGAAATACCTGTACAAACTTGTTCCTACATAGTAACTTGCAACTTTGAATGAGAATGTGCTTGCTTACAGCAACGTCCTACATGTTCTGAATGCCCGAATTGGGAATCTGTGTCAAAACTTTGTTAGGAATTATGTGATCCTTTCTAGCTGGAAGTAAGGGAGATGGGGCATGAAGTTATTTCTAGGAGTTGGAGACATACCAAGTTTAGCTCAGTTCTGGGCATCTTTGAATATCCTATTCAAACTTGTTCCTACATAGTAACTTGCAACTTTGAATGAGAATGTGCTTGCTTACAGCAACGTGCTATATGTTCTGAATGCCCGAATTGGGAATCTGTGTCAAAACATTGTTAGGAATTATGTGATCCTTACTAGATGGAAGCAAGGGAGTTGCGGCATGAAGTTATTTCTAGGAGTTGGACACATACCAAGTTTAGCTCAGTTCTGGGCTTCTTTGAAATACCTATACGAACTTGTTCCTACATATTAACTTGCTACTTTGAATGAGAATGTGCTTGCTTACAGCAACGTGCTATATGTTCTGAATGCCCGAATTGGGAATCTGTGTC
Source organism: Diceros bicornis minor (assembly GCF_020826845.1). Taxonomy (NCBI): domain Eukaryota; kingdom Metazoa; phylum Chordata; class Mammalia; order Perissodactyla; family Rhinocerotidae; genus Diceros; species Diceros bicornis. Next base: position 525,508 of record NW_026690888.1, on the reverse strand, counting down.
ATAACTTTGTTAGGAATTATGTGATCCTTACTAGCTGGAAGTAAGGGAGTTGGGGCATGAAGTTATTTCTAGAGGTTGGACACATACCAAGTTTAGCTCAGTTCTGGGCATCTTTGTAATACCTATACAAACTTGTTCCTACATAGTAACTTGCAACTTTGAATGAGAATGTGCTTGCTTACAGCAACGTGCTATATGTTCTGAATGCCCGAATTGGGAATCTGTGTCAAAACTTTGTTTGGAATTATGTGATCCTTACTAGCTGGAAGTAAGGGAGATGGGCCATGAAGTTATTTCTAGGAGTTGGAGACATACCAAGTTTAGCTCAGTTCTGGGCATCTTTGAAATACCTATACAAACTTGTTCCTACATAGTAACTTGCAACTTTGAATGAGAATGTGCTTGCTTACAGCAACGTCCTACATGTTCTGAATGCCCGAATTGGGAATCTGTGTCAAAACTTTGTTAGGAATTATGTGATCCTTACTAGCTGGAAGTAAGGGAGATGGGGCATGAAGTTATTTCTAGGAGTTGGAGACATACAACGTTTAGCTCAGTTCTGGGCATCTTTGAAATACCTATACAAACTTGTTCCTACATAGTAACTTGCAACTTTGAATGAGAATGTGCTTGCTTACAGCAACGTGCTATATGTTCTGAATGCCCGAATTGGGAATCTGTGTCAAAACTTTGTTAGAAATTATGTGATCCATAATAGCTGGAAGTAAGTGAGATGGGGCATGAGGTTATTTCTAGAGGTTGGACACATACCAAGTTAAGCTCAGTTCTGGGCATCTTTGAAATACCTATACAAACTTGTTCCTACATAGTAACTTTCATCTTTGAATGAGAATGTGCTTGCTTACAGCAATGTGCTATATGTTCTGAATGCCCGAATTGGGAATCTGTGTCAAAACTTTGTTAGGAATTATGTGATCCTTACTAGCTGAAAGTAAGGGTGATGGGGCATGAAGTTCTTTCTAGGAGTTGGAGACATACCAAGTTTAGCTCAGTTCTGAGCATCTTTGAAATACCTTTACAAACTTGTTCCTACATAGTAACTTGCAACTTTGAATGAGAATGTGCTTGCTTACAGCAACGTGCTATATGTTCTGAATGCCCGAATTGGGAATCTGTGTCAAAACTTTGTTAGAAATTATGTGATCCTTACTAGATGGAAGTAAGGGAGATGGGGCATGAAGTTATTTCTAGGAGTTGGAGACATACAACGTTTAGCTCAGTTCTGGGCATCTTTGAAATACCTATACAAACTTGTTCCTACATAGTAACTTGCAACTTTGAATGAGAATGTGCTTGCTTACAGCAACGTGCTATATGTTCTGAATGCCCGAATTGGGAATCTGTGTCAAAACTTTGTTAGGAATTATGTGATCCTTACTGGCTGGAAGTAAGGGAGTTGGGGCATGAAGTTATTTCTAAGAGTTGGACACATACCAAGTTTAACTCAGTTCTGGGCATCTTTGAAATACCTATACAAACTTGTTCCTACATAGTATCTTGCAACTTTGAATGAGAATGTGCTTTCTTACAGCAACGTGCTATATGTTTTGAATGCCCGAATTGGGAATCTGTGTCAAAACTTTGTTAGGAATTATGTGATCCTTACTAGCTGGAAGTAAGGGTGATGGGGCATGAAGTTATTTCTAGGAGTTGGAGACATACAACGTTTAGCTCAGTTCTGGGCATCTTTGAAATACCTGTACAAACTTGTTCCTACATAGTAACTTGCAACTTTGAATGAGAATGTGCTTGCTCCCAGCAACGTGCTACATGTTCTGAGTGCCCGAATTGGGAATCTGTGTTAAAACTTTGTTAGAAATTATGTGATCCTTACTAGATGGAAGTAAGGGAGATGGGGCATGAAGTTATTTCTAGGAGTTGGAGACATACAACGTTTAGCTCAGTTCTGGGCATCTTTGAAATACCTATACAAACTTGTTCCTACATAGTAACTTGCAACTTTGAATGAGAATGTGCTTGCTTACAGCAACGTGCTATATGTTCTGAATGCCCGAATTGGGAATCTGTGTCAAAACTTTGTTAGGAATTATGTGATCCTTACTGGCTGGAAATAAGGGAGTTGGGGCATGAAGTTATTTCTAGAGGTTGGACACATACCAAGTTTAGCTCAGTTCTGGGCATCTTTGAAATACCTATACAAACTTGTTCCTACATAGTATCTTGCAACTTTGAATGAGAATGTGCTTTCTTACAGCAACGTGCTATAGGTTCTGAATGCCCGAATTGGGAATCTGTGTCAAAACTTTGTTAGGAATTATGTGATCATTACTGACTAGAAGTAAGGGTGATGGGGCATGAAGTTATTTCTAGGAGTTGATGACATACCAAGTTTAGCTCAGTTCTGTGCATCTTTGAAATACCTTTACAAACTTGTTCCTACATAGTAACTTGCAACTTTGAATGAGAATGTGCTTGCTCCCAGCAACGTGCTACATGTTCTGAATGCCCGAATTGGGAATCTGTGTTAAAACTTTGTTAGAAATTATGTGATCCTTACTAGATGGAAGTAAGGGAGATGGGGCATGAAGTTATTTTTGGAGTTGGAGACATACAAAGTTTAGCTCAGTTCTGGGCATCTTTGAAATACCTATACAAACTTGTTCCTACATAGTAACTTGCAACTTTGAATGAGAATGTGCTTGCTTACAGCAACGTGCTACATTTTCTGAACGCCCGAATTGGGAATCTGTGTCAAAACTTTGTTAGGAATTATGTGATCCTTACTAGCTGGAAGTAAGCGAGTTGGGGCATGAAGTCATTTCTAGAGGTTGCACACATACCAAGTTTAGCTCAGTTCTGGGCATCTTTGAAATACCTATACAAACTTGTTCCTACATAGTAACTTGCATCTTTGAATGAGAATGTGCTTGCTTACAGCAACGTGCTACATGTTCTGAATGCCCGAATAGGGAACCTGTGTCAAAACTTTGTTAGAAATTATGTGGTCCTTATTAGCTGGAAGTAACGGAGATTGGGCATGAAGTTATTTCTAGGAGTTGGAGACATACAACGTTTAGCTCAGTTCTGGGCATCTATGAAATACCTGTACAAACTTGTACCTACATAGTAACTTGCAACTTTGAATGAGAATGTGCTTGCTTACAGCAACGTGCTACATGTTCTGAATGCCCGAATTGGGAATCTGTGTCAAAACTTTGTTTGGAATTATGTGATCCTTACTAGCTGGAAGTAAGGGAGATGGGGCATGAAGTTATTTCTAGGAGTTGGAGACATACCAAGTTTAGCTCAGTTCTGGGCATCTTTGAAATACCTATACAAACTTGTTCCTACATAGTAACTTGCAACTTTGAATGAGAATGTGCTTGCTTACAGCAACGTCCTACATGTTCTGAATGCCCGAATTGGGAATCTGTGTCAAAACTTTGTTAGGAATTATGTGATCCTTACTAGCTGGAAGTAAGGGAGATGGGGCATGACGTTATTTCTAGGAGTTGGAGACATACAACGTTTAGCTCAGTTCTGGGCATCTTTGAAATACCTATACAAACTTGTTCCTACATAGTAACTTGCAACTTTGAATGAGAATGTGCTTGCTTACAGCAACGTGCTATATGTTCTGAATGCCCGAATTGGGAATCTGTGTCAAAACTTTGTTAGGAATTATGTGATCCTTACTGGCTGGAAGTAAGGGAGTTGGGGCATGAAGTTATTTCTAGAGGTTGGACACATACCAAGTTTAGCTCAGTTCTGGGCATCTTTGAAATACCTATACAAACTTGTTCCTACATAGTATCTTGCAACTTTGAATGAGAATGTGATTTCTTACAGCAACGTGCTATAGGTTCTGAATGCCCGAATTGGGAATCTGTGTTAAAACTTTGTTACGAATTATGTGATCATTACTGGCTGGAAGTAAGGGTGATGGGGCATGAAGTTATTTCTAGGAGTTGGAGACATACAACGTTTAGCTCAGTTCTGGGCATCTTTGAAATACCTTTACAAACTTGTTCCTACATAGTAACTTGCAACTTTGAATGAGAATGTGCTTGCTTACAGCAACGTGCTATATGTTCTGAATGCCCGAATTGGGAATCTGTGTCAAAACTTTGTTAGGAATTATGTGATCCTTACTAGCTGAAAGTAAGGGTGATGGGGCATGAAGTTATTTCTAGGAGTTGGAGACATACAACGTTTAGCTCAGTTCTGAGCATCTTTGAAATACCTTTACAAACTTGTTCCTACATAGTAACTTGCAACTTTGAATGAGAATGTGCTTGCTCCCAGCAACGTGCTACATGTTCTGAATGCCCGAATTGGGAATCTGTGTTAAAACTTTGTTAGAAATTATGTGATCCTTACTAGATGGAAGTAAGGGAGATGGGGCATGAAGTTATTTTTGGAGTTGGAGACATACAAAATTTAGCTCAGTTCTGGGCATCTTTGAAATACCTATACAAACTTGTTCCTACATAGTAACTTGCAACTTTGAATGAGAATGTGCTTGCTTACAGCAACGTGCTATATGTTCTGAATGCCCGAATTGGGTATCTGTGTCAAAACTTTGTTAGGAATTATGTGATCCTTACTAGCTGGAAGTAAGGGAGATGGGGCATGAAGTTATATCTAGGAGTTGGAGACATACAACGTTTAGCTCAGTTCTGGGCATCTTTGAAATACCTATACAAACTTGTTCCTACATAGTAACTTGCAACTTTGAATGAGAATGTGCTTGCTTGCAGCAACGTGCTATATGTTCTGAATGCCCGAATTGGGAATCTGTGTCAAAACTTTGTTAGGAATTATGTGATCCTTACTAGCTGGAAGTAAGGGAGATGGGGCATGAAGTTATTTCTAGGAGTTGGACACATACCAAGTTTAGCTCAGTTCTGGGCATCTTTGAAATACCTATACAAACTTGTTCCTACATACTAACTTGCAACTTTGAATGAGAATGTGCTTGCTTACAGCAACGTGCTATATGTTCTGAATGCCCGAATTGGGAATCTGTGTCAAAACTTTGTTAGGAATTATGTGATCCTTACTAGCTGAAAGAAAGGGAGATGGGGCATGAAGTTATTTCTAGGAGTTGGACACATACCAAGTTTAGCTCAGTTCTGGGCATCTTTGAAATACCTATACCAACTTGTTCCTACATAGTAACTTGCATCTTTGAATGAGAATGTGCTTGCTTACAGCAACGTGCTATATGTTCTGAATGCCCGAATTGGGAATCTGTGTCAAAACATTGTTAGGAATTATGTGATCCTTACTAGATGGAAGCAAGGGAGTTGCGGCATGAAGTTATTTCTAGGAGTTGGACACATACCAAGTTTAGCTCAGTTCTGGGCATCTTTGTAATACCTATACAAACTTGTTCCTACATAGTAACTTGCAACTTTGAATGAGAATGTGCTTGCTTACAGCAACGTGCTACATGTTCTGAATGCCCGAATTGGGAATCTGTGTCAAAACTTTGTTTGGAATTATGTGATCCTTACTAGCTGGAAGTAAGGGAGACGGGGCATGAAGTTATTTCTAGGAGTTGGAGACATACCAAGTTTAGCTCAGTTCTGGGCATCTTTGAAATACCTATACAAACTTGTTCCTACATAGTAACTTGCAACTTTGAATGAGAATGTGCTTTCTTACAGCAACGTCCTACATGTTCTGAATGCCCGAATTGGGAATCTGTGTCAAAACTTTGTTAGGAATTATGTGATCCTTACTAGATGGAAGTAAGGGAGATGGGGCATGAAGTTATTTCTAGGAGTTGGAGACATACAACGTTTAGCTCAGTTCTGGGCATCTTTGAAATACCTATACAAACTTGTTCCTACATAGTAACTTGCAACTTTGAATGAGAATGTGCTTGCTTACAGCAACGTGCTATATGTTCTGAATGCCCGAATTGGGAATCTGTGTCAAAACTTTGTTAGAAATTATGTGATCCATAATAGCTGGAAGTAAGTGAGATGGGGCATGAGGTTATTTCTAGAGGTTGGACACATACCAAGTTAAGCTCAGTTCTGGGCATCTTTGAAATACCTATACAAACTTGTTCCTACATACTAACTTTCATCTTTGAATGAGAATGTGCTTGCTTACAGCAACGTGCTATATGTTCTGAATGCCCGAATTGGGAATCTGTGTCAAAACTTTGTTAGGAATTATGTGATCCTTACTAGCTGAAAGTAAGGGTGATGGGGCATGAAGTTCTTTCTAGGAGTTGGAGACATACCAAGTTTAGCTCAGTTCTGAGCATCTTTGAAATACCTTTACAAACTTGTTCCTACATAGTAACTTGCAACTTTGAATGAGAATGTGCTTGCTTACAGCAACGTGCTATATGTTCTGAATGCCCGAATTGGGAATCTGTGTCAAAACTTTGTTAGAAATTATGTGATCCTTACTAGATGGAAGTAAGGGAGATGGGGCATGAAGTTATTTCTAGGAGTTGGAGACATACAACGTTTAGCTCAGTTCCGGGCATCTTTGAAATACCTATACAAACTTGTTCCTACATAGTAACTTGCAACTTTGAATGAGAATGTGCTTGCTTACAGCAACGTGCTATATGTTCTGAATGCCCGAATTGGGAATCTGTGTCAAAACTTTGTTAGGAATTATGTGATCCTTACTGGCTGGAAGTAAGGGAGTTGGGGCATGAAGTTATTTCTAGAGGTTGGACACATACCAAGTTTAGCTCAGTTCTGGGCATCTTTGAAATACCTATACAAACTTGTTCCTACATAGTATCTTGCAACTTTGAATGAGAATGTGCTTTCTTACAGCAACGTGCTATATGTTCTGAATGCCCGAATTGGGAATCTGTGTCAAAACTTTGTTAGGAATTATGTGATCCTTACAAGCTGGAAGTAAGGGTGATGGGGCATGAAGTTATTTCTAGGAGTTGGAGACATACAACGTTAGCTCAGTTCTGGGCATCTTTGAAATACCTGTACAAACTTGTTCCTACATAGTAACTTGCAACTTTGAATGAGAATGTGCTTGCTTACAGCAACGTCCTACATGTTCTGAATGCCCGAATTGGGAATCTGTGTCAAAACTTTGTTAGGAATTATGTGATCCTTTCTAGCTGGAAGTAAGGGAGATGGGGCATGAAGTTATTTCTAGGAGTTGGAGACATACCAAGTTTAGCTCAGTTCTGGGCATCTTTGAATATCCTATTCAAACTTGTTCCTACATAGTAACTTGCAACTTTGAATGAGAATGTGCTTGCTTACAGCAACGTGCTATATGTTCTGAATGCCCGAATTGGGAATCTGTGTCAAAACATTGTTAGGAATTATGTGATCCTTACTAGATGGAAGCAAGGGAGTTGCGGTATGAAGTTATTTCTAGGAGTTGGACACATACCAAGTTTAGCTCAGTTCTGGGCTTCTTTGAAATACCTATACGAACTTGTTCCTACATATTAACTTGCTACTTTGAATGAGAATGTGCTTGCTTACAGCAACGTGCTATATGTTCTGAATGCCCGAATTGGGAATCTGTGTCATAACTTTGTTAGGAATTATGTGATCCTTACTAGCTGGAAGTAAGGGAGTTGGGGCATGAAGTTATTTCTAGAGGTTGGACACATACCAAGTTTAGCTCAGTTCTGGGCATCTTTGTAATACCTATACAAACTTGTTCCTACATAGTAACTTGCAACTTTGAATGAGAATGTGCTTGCTTACAGCAACGTGCTATATGTTCTGAATGCCCGAATTGGGAATCTGTGTCAAAACTTTGTTTGGAATTATGTGATCCTTACTAGCTGGAAGTAAGGGAGATGGGGCATGAAGTTATTTCTAGGAGTTGGAGACATACCAAGTTTAGCTCAGTTCTGGGCATCTTTGAAATACCTATACAAACTTGTTCCTACATAGTAACTTGCAACTTTGAATGAGAATGTGCTTGCTTACAGCAACGTCCTACATGTTCTGAATGCCCGAATTGGGAATCTGTGTCAAAACTTTGTTAGGAATTATGTGATCCTTACTAGCTGGAAGTAAGGGAGATGGGGCATGAAGTTATTTCTAGGAGTTGGAGACATACAACGTTTAGCTCAGTTCTGGGCATCTTTGAAATACCTATACAAACTTGTTCCTACATAGTAACTTGCAACTTTGAATGAGAATGTGCTTGCTTACAGCAACGTGCTATATGTTCTGAATGCCCGAATTGGGAATCTGTGTCAAAACTTTGTTAGAAATTATGTGATCCATAATAGCTGGAAGTAAGTGAGATGGGGCATGAGGTTATTTCTAGATGTTGGACACATACCAAGTTAAGCTCAGTTCTGGGCATCTTTGAAATACCTATACAAACTTGTTCCTACATAGTAACTTTCATCTTTGAATGAGAATGTGCTTGCTTACAGCAATGTGCTATATGTTCTGAATGCCCGAATTGGGAATCTGTGTCAAAACTTTGTTAGGAATTATGTGATCCTTACTAGCTGAAAGTAAGGGTGATGGGGCATGAAGTTCTTTCTAGGAGTTGGAGACATACCAAGTTTAGCTCAGTTCTGAGCATCTTTGAAATACCTTTACAAACTTGTTCCTACATAGTAACTTGCAACTTTGAATGAGAATGTGCTTGCTTACAGCAACGTGCTATATGTTCTGAATGCCCGAATTGGGAATCTGTGTCAAAACTTTGTTAGAAATTATGTGATCCTTACTAGATGGAAGTAAGGGAGATGGGGCATGAAGTTATTTCTAGGAGTTGGAGACATACAACGTTTAGCTCAGTTCTGGGCATCTTTGAAATACCTATACAAACTTGTTCCTACATAGTAACTTGCAACTTTGAATGAGAATGTGCTTGCTTACAGCAACGTGCTACATTTTCTGAACGCCCGAATTGGGAATCTGTGTCAAAACTTTGTTAGGAATTATGTGATCCTTACTAGCTGGAAGTAAGCGAGTTGGGGCATGAAGTCATTTCTAGAGGTTGCACACATACCAAGTTTAGCTCAGTTCTGGGCATCTTTGAAATACCTATACAAACTTGTTCCTACATAGTAACTTGCATCTTTGAATGAGAATGTGCTTGCTTACAGCAACGTGCTACATGTTCTGAATGCCCGAATAGGGAACCTGTGTCAAAACTTTGTTAGAAATTATGTGGTCCTTATTAGCTGGAAGTAAGGGAGATTGGGCATGAAGTTATTTCTAGGAGTTGGAGACATACAACGTTTAGCTCAGTTCTGGGCATCTATGAAATACCTGTACAAACTTGTACCTACATAGTAACTTGCAACTTTGAATGAGAATGTGCTTGCTTACAGCAACGTGCTACATGTTCTGAATGCCCGAATTGGGAATCTGTGTCAAAACTTTGTTTGGAATTATGTGATCCTTACTAGCTGGAAGTAAGGGAGATGGGGCATGAAGTTATTTCTAGGAGTTGGAGACATACCAAGTTTAGCTCAGTTCTGGGCATCTTTGAAATACCTATACAAACTTGTTCCTACATAGTAACTTGCAACTTTGAATGAGAATGTGCTTGCTTACAGCAACGTCCTACATGTTCTGAATGCCCGAATTGGGAATCTGTGTCAAAACTTTGTTAGGAATTATGTGATCCTTACTAGCTGGAAGTAAGGGAGATGGGGCATGAAGTTATTTCTAGGAGTTGGAGACATACAACGTTTAGCTCAGTTCTGGGCATCTTTGAAATACCTATACAAACTTGTTCCTACATAGTAACTTGCAACTTTGAATGAGAATGTGCTTGCTTACAGCAACGTGCTATATGTTCTGAATGCCCGAATTGGGAATCTGTGTCAAAACTTTGTTAGGAATTATGTGATCCTTACTGGCTGGAAGTAAGGGAGTTGGGGCATGAAGTTATTTCTAGAGGTTGGACACATACCAAGTTTAGCTCAGTTCTGGGCATCTTTGAAATACCTATACAAACTTGTTCCTACATAGTATCTTGCAACTTTGAATGAGAATGTGATTTCTTACAGCAACGTGCTATAGGTTCTGAATGCCCGAATTGGGAATCTGTGTCAAAACTTTGTTACGAATTATGTGATCATTACTGGCTGGAAGTAAGGGTGATGGGGCATGAAGTTATTTCTAGGAGTTGGAGACATACAACGTTTAGCTCAGTTCTGGGCATCTTTGAAATACCTTTACAAACTTGTTCCTACATAGTAACTTGCAACTTTGAATGAGAATGTGCTTGCTTACAGCAACGTGCTATATGTTCTGAATGCCCGAATTGGGAATCTGTGTCAAAACTTTGTTAGGAATTATGTGATCCTTGCTAGCTGAAAGTAAGGGTGATGGGGCATGAAGTTATTTCTAGGAGTTGGAGACATACAACGTTTAGCTCAGTTCTGAGCATCTTTGAAATACCTTTACAAACTTGTTCCTACATAGTAACTTGCACCTTTGAATGAGAATGTGCTTGCTTACAGCAACGTGCTATATGTTCTGAATGCCCGAATTGGGAATCTGTGTCAAAACTTTGTTAGAAATTATGTGATCCTTACTAGATGGAAGTAAGGGAGATGGGGCATGAAGTTATTTCTAGGAGTTGGAGACATACAACGTTTAGCTCAGTTCTGGGCATCTTTGAAATACCTATACAAACTTGTTCCTACATAGTAACTTGCAACTTTGAATGAGAATGTGCTTGCTTACAGCAACGTGCTATATGTTCTGAATGCCCGAATTGGGAATCTGTGTCAAAACTTTGTTAGGAATTATGTGATCCTTACTGGCTGGAAGTAAGGGAGTTGGGGCATGAAGTTATTTCTAGAGGTTGGACACATACCAAGTTTAGCTCAGTTCTGGGCATCTTTGAAATACCTATACAAACTTGTTCCTACATAGTATCTTGCAACTTTGAATGAGAATGTGATTTCTTACAGCAACGTGCTATAGGTTCTGAATGCCCGAATTGGGAATCTGTGTCAAAACTTTGTTACGAATTATGTGATCATTACTGGCTGGAAGTAAGGGTGATGGGGCATGAAGTTATTTCTAGGAGTTGGAGACATACAACGTTTAGCTCAGTTCTGGGCATCTTTGAAATACCTTTACAAACTTGTTCCTACATAGTAACTTGCAACTTTGAATGAGAATGTGCTTGCTTACAGCAACGTGCTACATTTTCTGAATGCCCGAATTGGGAATCTGTGTCAAAACTTTGTTAGGAATTATGTGATCCTTACTAGCTGGAAGTAAGCGAGTTGGGGCATGAAGTCATTTCTAGAGGTTGGACACATACCAAGTTTAGCTCAGTTCTGGGCATCTTTGAAATACCTATACAAACTTGTTCCTACATAGTAACTTGCATCTTTGAATGAGAATGTGCTTGCTTACAGCAACGTGCTACATGTTCTGAATGCCCGAATAGGGAACCTGTGTCAAAACTTTGTTAGAAATTATGTGGTCCTTATTAGCTGGAAGTAAGGGAGATTGGGCATGAAGATATTTCTAGGAGTTGGAGACATACAACGTTTAGCTCAGTTCTGGGCATCTTTGAAATACCTGTACAAACTTGTTCCTACATAGTAACTTGCAACTTTGAATGAGAATGTGCTTGCTTACAGCAACGTGCTACATGTTCTGAATGCCCGAATTGGGAATCTGTGTCAAAACTTTGTTAGGAATTATGTGATCCTTACTAGCTGGAAGTAAGGGAGATGGGGCATGAAGTTATTTCTAGGAGTTGGACACATACCAAGTTTAGCTCAGTTCTGGGCATCTTTGAAATACCTATACAAACTTGTTCCTACATATTAACTTGCAACTTTGAATGAGAATGTGCTTGCTTTCAGCAACGTGCTATATGTTCTGAATGCCCGAATTGGGAATCTGTGTCAAAATTTGTTAGGAATTATGTGATCTTTACTAGCTGGAAGTAAGGGACTTGGGGCATGAAGGTATTTCTAGGACTTGGACACATACCAAGTTTAGCTCAGTTCTGGGCATCTTTGAAATACCTATACAAACTTGTTACTACATAGTAACTTGCAACTTTGAATGAGAATGTGCTTACTTACAGCAACGTGCTATATGTTCTGAATGCCCGAATTGGGAATCTGTGTCAAAACTTTTTAGGAATTATGTGATCCTTACCGGCTGGAAGTAAGGGAGTTGGGGCATGAAGTTACTTCTAGGAGTTGGAGACATACAACGTTTAGCTCACTTCTGTGCATCTTTGAAATACCTATACAAACTTGTTCCTACATAGTAACTTGCAACTTTGAATGAGAATGTGCTTGCTTACAGCAACGTGCTACATGTTCTGAATGCCCGAATTGGGAATCTGTGTCAAAACTTTGTTAGAAATTATGTGATCCTTATTAGCTTCAAGTAAGGGAGATTGGGCATGAAGTTATTTCTAGGAGTTGGAGACATACAACGTTTAGCTCAGTTCTGGGAATCCTTGAAATACCTGTGCAAACTTGTTCATACATAGTAACTTGCAACTTTGAATGAGAATGTGCTTGCTTACAGCAACGTGCTACATGTTCTGAATGCCCGAATTGGGAATCTGTGTCAAAACTTTGTTAGGAATTATGTGATCCTTACTAGCTGGAAGTAAGGGAGATGGGGCATGAAGTTATTTCTAGGAGTTGGAGACATACCCAGTTTAGCTCAGTTCTGGGCATCTTTGAAATACCTATACAAACTTGTTCCTACATAGTAACTTGCATCTTTCAATGAGAATGTGCTTGCTTACAGCAACGTGCGATATGTTCTGAATGCCTGAATTGGGAATCTGTGTCAAAACTTTGTTAGGAATTATGTGATCCTTACTAGCTGGAAGTAAGGGAGATGGGACATGAAGATATTTCTAGGAGTTGGAGACATACCAAGTTTAGCTCAGTTCTGGGCATCTTTGAAAGTCCTATTCAAACTTGTTCCTACATAGTAATTTGCAACTTTGAATGAGAATGTGCTTGCTTACAGCACCGTGCTATATGTTCTGAATGCCCGAATTGGGAATCTGTGTCAAAATTTTATTAGGAATTATGTGATCCTTACTAGCTGGAAGTAAGGGAGATGGGGCATGGAGTTATTTCTAGGAGTTGGACACATACCAAGTTTAGCTCAATTCTGGGCATCTTTGAAATTCCTATTCAAACTTGTTCCTACATAGTAACTTGCAACTTTGAATGAGAATGTGCTTGCTTACAGCAACGTGCTATATGTTCTGAATGCCCGATTTGGGAATCTGTGTCAAAACTTTGTTAGGAATTATGTGATCCTTACTAGCTGGAAGTAAGGGAGTTTGGGGCATGAAGTTATTTCTAGGAGATGGACACACACCAAGTTTAGTTCACTTTTGGGCATCTTTGAAATACCTATACAAACTTGTCCCTACATAGTAACTTGCAACTTTGAATGAAAATGTGCTTGCTTACAGCAACGTGCGATATGTTCTGAATGCCCGTATTGGGAATCTGTGTCAAAACTTTTTAGGAATTATGTGATCCTTACTGGCTGGAAGTAAGGGAGTTGGGGCATGAAGTTATTTCTAGGAGTTGGAGACATACAACGTTTAGCTCACTTCTGGGCATCTTTGAAATACCTATACAAACTTGTTCCTACATAGTAACTTGCAACTTTGAATGAGAATGTGCTTGCTTACAGCAACGTGCTACATGTTCTGAATGCCCGAATTGGGAAACTGTGTCAAAACTTTGTGAGAAATTATGTGATCCTTATTAGCTGGAAGTAAGGGAGATTGGGCATGAAGTTATTTCTAGGAGTTGGAGACATACAACGTTTAGCTCAGTTCTGGGAATCCTTGAAATACCTGTACAAACTTGTTCCTACATAGTAACTTGCAACTTTGAATGAGAATGTGCTTGCTTACAGCAACGTGCTACATGTTCTGAATGCCCGAATTGGGTATCTGTGTCAAAACTTTGTTAGGAATTATGTGATCCTTACTAGCTGGAAGTAAGGGAGATGGGGCATGAAGTTATTTCTAGGAGTTGGACACATACTATGTTTAGCTCAGTTCTGGGCATCTTTGAAATACCTATACAAACTTGTTCCTACATAGTAACTTGCAACTTTGAATGAGAATGTGCTTGCTTACAGCAACGTGCTATATGTTCTGAATGCCCGAATTGGGAATCTATGTCAAAATTTGTTAGGAATTATGTGAATCTTACTAGCTGGAAGTAAGGGAGTTGGGGCATGAAGGTTTTTCTAGGAGTTGGACACATACCAAGTTTAGAACAGTTCTGGGCATCTTTGAAATACCTATACAAACTTGTTCCTACATAGTAACTTGCAACTTTGAATGAAAATGTGCTTGCTTACAGCAACGTGCGATATATTCTGAATGCCCTAATTGGGAACCTGTGTCAAAACTGTGTTAGAAATTATGTGATCCTTATTAGCTGGAAGTAAGGGAGATGGGGCATGGAGTTATTTCTAGGAGTTGGAGACATACAACGTTTAGCTCAGTTCTGGGCATCTTTGAAATTCCTATTCAAACTTGTTCCTACATACTAACTTGCAACTTTGAATGAGAATGTGCTTGCTTACATCAACGTGCTCTATGTTCTGAATGCCCGAATTGGGAATCTGTGTTAAAACTTTGTTAGGAATTATGTGATCCTTACTAGCTGGAAGTAAGGGAGATGGGGCATGAAGTTATTTCTTCGAGTTGGAGACATGCAACGTTTAGCTCAGTTCTCGGCATCTTTGAAATACCTATACAAACTTGTTCCTACATAGTAACTTGAAACTTTGAATGAGAATGTGCTTGCTTACAGCAACATGCGATATATTCTGAATGCCCGAATTGGGAATCTGTGTCAAAACTTTGTTAGGAATTATGTGATCCTTACTAGCTGGAAGTAAGGGAGTTGGGGCATGGAGTTATTTCTAGGAGTTGGACACATACCAAGTTTAGCTGAGTTCTGGGCATCTTTGAAATTCCTATTCAACCTTGTTCCTACATAGTAACTTGCAACTTTGAATTAGAATGTGCTTGCTTACGGCAACGTGCTATATGATCTGAATGCCCGAATTGGGAATCTGTGTCAAAACTTTGTTAGGAATTATGTGATCCTTACTAGATGGAAGTAAGGGAGTTTGGGGCATGAAGTTATTTCTAGGAGATGGACACATACCAAGTTTAGCTCAGTTCTGGGCATCTTTGAAATACCTATACAAACTTGTTCCTACATAGTAACTTGCCACTTTGAATGAGAATGTGCTTGCTTACAGCAACGTGCGATATGTTCTGAATGCCCGAATTGGGAATCTGTGTCAAAACTTTGTTAGGAATTATGTGATCCTTACTAGCTGGAAGTAAGGGAGATGGGGCATGAAGTTATTTCTAGGAGTTGGAGACATACGAAGTTTAGCTCAGTTCTGGGCATCTTTGAAATACCTATACAAACTTGTTCCTACATAGTAACTTGCAACTTTGAATGAGAATGTGCTTGCTTACATCAACGTGCTATATGAACTGAATGCCCGAATTTTGAATCTGTGTCAAAACTTTGTTAGGAATTATGTGATCCTTACCAGGTGGAAGTAAGGGAGATGGGGCATGAAGTTATTTCTAGGAGTTGGACACATACTATGTTCAGCTCAGTGCTGGGCATCTTTGAAATACCTATACAAACTTGTTCCTACATAGTAACTTGCAACTTTGAATGAGAATGTGCTTGCTTACAGCAACGTGCTATATGTTCTGAATGCCCGAATTGGGAATCTGTGTCAAAATTTGTTAGGAATTATGTGAATCTTACTAGCTGGAAGTAAGGGAGTTGGGGCATGAAGTTATTACTAGAGGTTGGACACATACCAAGTTTAACTCAGTTCTGGGCATCTTTGAAATACCTATACAAACTTGTTCCTACATAGTAACTTGCAACTTTGAATGAGAATGTGCTTGCTTACATCAACGTGCTATATGAACTGAATGCCCGAATTGGGAATCTGTGTCAAAACTTTGTTAGGAATTATGTGATCCTTACTAGCTGGAAGTAAGGGAGATGGGGCATGAAGTTATTTCTAGGAGTTGGAGACATACAACGTTTAGCTCAGTTCTGGGCATCTTTGAAATACCTATACAAACTTGTTTCTACATAGTAACTTGCAACTCTGAATGAGAATGTGCTTGCTTACAGTAACGTGCTATATATTCTGAATGCCCGAATTGGGAATCTGTGTCAAAATTTTCTTAGGAATTATGTGATCCTTACTACCTGGAAGTAAGGGAGATGGGGCATGAAGTTATTTCTAGGAGTTGGACACATACCAAGTTTAGCTCAGTTCTGGGCATCTTTGAAATACCTATACAAACTTGTTCCTACATAGTAACTTGCAACTTTGAATGAGAATGTGCTTGCTTACAGCAATGTGCTATATGTTCTGAATGCCCGAATTGGGATTCTGTGTCAAAACTTTGTTAGGAATTATGTGATCCTTACTAGATGGAAGCAAGGGAGATGGGGCATGAAGTTATTTCTAGGAGTTCGACACATACCAAGTTTAGCTCAGTTCTGGGCATCTTTGAAATACCTATACAAACTTGTTCCTACATAGTAACTTGCAACTTTGTATGAGAATGTGCTTGCTTACAGCAACGTGCTATATGTTCTGAATGCCCGAATTGGGAATCTGTGTCAAAATTTGTTAGGAATTATGTGATCCTTATCAGCTGGAAACAAGGGAGATGGGGCATGAAGGAATTTCTAGGAGTTGGACACATACCAAGTTTAGCACAGTTCTGGGCATCTTTGAAATACCTATACGAACTTGTTCCTACATAGTAACTTGCAACTTTGAATGAGAATGTGCTTGCTTACAGCAACGTGCGATATGTTCTGAATGCCCGAATTGGGAATCTGTGTCAAAACTTTGTTAGGAATTATGTGATCCTTACTAGCTGGAAGTAAGGGAGTTGGGGCATGAAGTTATTTCTAGGAGTTGGAGACATACCAAGTTTAGCACAGTTCTGGGCATCTTTGAAAGTCCTATTCAAACTTGTTCCTACATAGTAACTTGCAACTTTGAATGAGAATGTGCTTGCTTACAGCAACGTGCTATATGTTCTGAATGCCCGAATTGGGAATCTGAGTCAAATCTTTGTTGGGAATTATGTGGTCCTTACTAGCTGGAAGTAAGGGAGTTGGGGCATGAAGTTATTTCTAGGAGTTGGAGACATACAACCTTTAGCTCAGTTCTGGGCATCTTTGAAATACCTATACAAACTTGTTCCTACATAGTAACTTGCAACTTTGAATGAGAGTGTGCTTGCTTACAGTAACGTGCTACATGTTCTGAATGCCCGAATTGGGAATCTGTGTCAAAACTTTGTTAGGAATTATGTAATCCTTACTAGCTGGAAGTAAGGGAGATGGCGCATAAAGTTATTTCTAGGAGTTGGAGACATTTCAAGTTTAGCTCAGTTCTGAGCATCTTTGAAACACCTATACAAACTTGTTCCTACATAGTAACTTGCAACTTTGAATGAGAATGTGCTTGCTTACAGCAACGTGCTATATGTTCTGAATGCCCGAATTGGGAATCTGTGTCAAAATTTGTTAGGAATTATGTGATCCTTACTAGCTGGAAGTAAGGGAGACGGGGCATGGAGTTATTTCTAGGAGTTGGACACATACCAAGTTTAGCTGAGTTCTGGGCATCTTTGAAATTCCTATTCAACCTTGTTCCTACATAGTAACTTGCAACTTTGAATTAGAATGTGCTTGCTTACGGCAACGTGCTATATGATCTGAATGCCCGAATTGGGAATCTGTGTCAAAACTTTGTTAGGAATTATGTAATCCTTACTAGCTGGAAGTAAGGGAGTTTGGGGCATGAAGTTATTTCTAGGAGATGGACACATACCAAGTTTAGCTCAGATCTGGGCATCTTTGAAACACCTATACAAACTTGTTCCTACATAGTAACTTGCAACTTTGAATGAGAATGTGCTTGCTTACAGCAACGTGCGATATGTTCTGAATGCCCGAATTGGGAATCTGTGTCAAAACTTTGTTAGGAATTATGTGATCCTTACTAGCTGGAAGTAAGGGAGATGGGGCATGAAGTTATTTCTAGGAGTTGGAGACATACCAAGTTTAGCTCAGTTCTGGGCATCTTTGAAATACCTATACAAACTTGTTCCTACATAGTAACTTGCAACTTTGAATGAGAATGTGCTTGCTTACATCAACGTGCTATATGTTCTGAATGACCGAAATGGGAATCTGTGTCAAAACTTTGTTAGAAATTATGTGATCCTTACTAGCTGGAAGTAAGGGAGATGGGGCATGAAGTTATTTCTAGGAGTTGGAGACATACAGCCTTTAGCTCAGTTCTGGGCATCATTGAAATACCTATACAAACTTGTTCCTACATAGTAACTTGCAACTTTGAATGAGAATGTGCTTGCTTACAGCAACGTGCTACATGTTCTGAAGGCCCGAATTGGGGATCTGTGTCAAAACTTTGTTAGGAATTATGTGATCCTTACTAGCTGGAAGTAAGGGAGATGGGGCATGAAGTTATTTCTAGGAGTTGGAGACATACCAAGATTAGCTCAGTTCTGGGCATCTTTGAAATACCTATACAAACTTGTTCCTACATAGTTACTTGAAACTTTGAATGAGATTGTGCTTGCTTACAGCAACGTGCTATATGTTCTGAATGCCCGAATTGGGAATCTGTTTCAAAACTTTGTTAGGAATTATGTGATCCTTACTAGGTGGTAGTAAGGGAGATGGGGCATGAAGTTATTTCTAGGAGTTGGAGACATACAAAGTTTAGCTCAGTTCTGGGCATCTTTGAAATACCTATACAAACTTGTTCCTACATAGTAACTTGCAACTTTGAATGAGAATGTGCTTGCTTACAGCAACTTGCTATATGTTCTGAATGCCCGAATTGGGAATCTCTGTCAAAACATTGTTAGGAATTATGTGATCCTTACTAGCTGGAAGTAAGGGAGTTGGGGCATGAAGTTATTTCTTGAGGTTGGACACATACCAAGTTTAGCTCAGTTCTGGGCATCTTTGAAATACCTATACAAACTTGTTCCTACATAGTAACTTGCAAATTTGAATGAGAATGTGCTTGCTTACAGCAATGTGCTATATGTTTGAATGCCCGAATTGGGAATCTGTGTCAAAACTTTGTTAGGAATTATGTGATCCTTACTAGTTGGAAGTAAGGGTGATGGGGCATGAAGTTATTTCTAGGAGTTGGAGACATACAACCTTTAGCTCAGTTCTGGACATCTTTGAAATACCTATACAAACTTGTTCCTACATAGTAACTTGCAACTTTGAATGAGAATGTGCTTGCTTACAGCAACGTGCTACATGTTCTGAATGCCCGAATTGGGAATCTGTGTCAAAACTTTGTTAGGAATTATGTGATCCTTACTAGTTGGAAGTAAGGGTGATGGGGCATGTAGTTATTTCTAGGAGTTGGAGACATACAACGTTTAGCTCAGTTCTGGGCATCTTTGAAATACCTATACAAACTTGTTCCTACATAGTAACTTGCAACTTTGAATGAGAATGTGCTTGCTTACAGCAACGTGCTACATGTTCTGTATGCCCGAATTGGGAATCTGTGTCAAAACTTTGTTAGGAATTATGTGATCCTTACTAGCTGGAATTAAGGGAGATGGGGCATGAAGTTATTTCTGGGAGTTGGAGACATACAACGTTTATCTCAGTTCTGGGCATCTTTGAAATACCTATACAAACTTGTTCCTACATAGTAACTTGCAACTTTGAATGAGAATGTGCTTGCTTACAGCAACGTGCTATATGTTCTGAATGCCCGAATTGGGAATCTGTGTCAAAACTTTGTTAGGAATTATGTGATCCTTACTAGCTAGAAGTAAGGGAGTTGGGGCATGAAATTATTTCTAGGAGTTGGAGACATACCAAGTTTAGCTCAGTTCTGGGCATCTTTGAAATACCTATACAAACTTGTTCCTACATAGTAACTTGCAACTTTGAATGAGAATGTGCTTGCTTACATCAACGTGCTCTATGTTCTGAATGCCCGAATTGTGAATCTGTGTTAAAACTTTGTTAGAAATTATGTGATCCTTACTAGCTGGAATTAAGGGAGATGGGGCATGAAGTTATTTCTAGGAGTTGGAGACATACAACGTTTAGCTCAGTTCTGGGCATCTTTGAAATACCTATACAAACTTGTTCCTACATAGTAACTTGCAACTTTGAATGAGAATGTGCTTCCTTACAGAAACGTGCTATATGTTCTGAATGCCCGAATTGGGAATCTGTGTCAAAACTTTGTTAGGAATTATGTGATCCTTACTAGCTGGAAGTAAGGGAGATGGGGCATGAAGTTATTTCTAGGAGTTGGAGACATACAACGTTTAGCTCAGTTCTTGGCATCTTTGAAATACCTATACAAACTTGTTCCTACATATTAAGTAGCAACTTTGAATGAGTATGTGCTTGCTTACAGCAACGTGCTATATGTTCTGAATGCCCGAATTGGGAATCTGTGTCAAAACTTTGTTAGGAATTATGTGATCCTTACTAGCTGGAAGTAAGGGAGTTGGGGCATGAAGTTATTTCTAGAGGTTGGACACATACCAAGTTTAACTCAGTTCTGGGCATCTTTGAAATACCTATACAAACTTGTTCCTACATAGTAACTTGCAACTTTGAATGAGAATGTGCTTGCTTACATCAACGTGCTATATGAACTGAATGCCCGAATTGGGAATCTGTGTCAAAACTTTGTTAGGAATTATGTGATCCTTACTAGCTGGAAGTAAGGGAGATGGGGCATGAAGTTATTTCTAGGAGTTGGAGACATACAACGTTTAGCTCAGTTCTGGGCATCTTTGAAATACCTATACAAACTTGTTTCTACATAGTAACTTGCAACTCTGAATGAGAATGTGCTTGCTTACAGTAACGTGCTATATATTCTGAATGCCCGAATTGGGAATCTGTGTCAAAATTTTCTTAGGAATTATGTGATCCTTACTACCTGGAAGTAAGGGAGATGGGGCATGAAGTTATTTCTAGGAGTTGGACACATACCAAGTTTAGCTCAGTTCTGGGCATCTTTGAAATACCTATACAAACTTGTTCCTACATAGTAACTTGCAACTTTGAATGAGAATGTGCTTGCTTACAGCAATGTGCTATATGTTCTGAATGCCCGAATTGGGAATCTGTGTCAAAACTTTGTTAGGAATTATGTGATCCTTACTAGATGGAAGCAAGGGAGATGGGGCATGAAGTTATTTCTAGGAGTTGGACACATACCAAGTTTAGCTCAGTTCTGGGCATCTTTGAAATACCTATACAAACTTGTTCCTACATAGTAACTTGCAACTTTGTATGAGAATGTGCTTGCTTACAGCAACGTGCTATATGTTCTGAATGCCCGAATTGGGAATCTGTGTCAAAATTTGTTAGGAATTATGTGATCCTTATCAGCTGGAAACAAGGGAGATGGGGCATGAAGGAATTTCTAGGAGTTGGACACATACCAAGTTTAGCACAGTTCTGGGCATCTTTGAAATACCTATACGAACTTGTTCCTACATAGTAACTTGCAACTTTGAATGAGAATGTGCTTGCTTACAGCAACGTGCGATATGTTCTGAATGCCCGAATTGGGAATCTGTGTCAAAACTTTGTTAGGAATTATGTGATCCTTACTAGCTGGAAGTAAGGGAGTTGGGGCATGAAGATATTTCTAGGAGTTGGAGACATACCAAGTTTAGCACAGTTCTGGGCATCTTTGAAAGTCCTATTCAAACTTGTTCCTACATAGTAACTTGCAACTTTGAATGAGATTGTGCTTGCTTACAGCAACGTGCTATATGTTCTGAATGCCCGAATTGGGAATCTGAGTCAAATCTTTGTTGGGAATTATATGATCCTTACTAGCTGGAAGTAAGGGAGTTGGGGCATGAAGTTATTTCTAGGAGTTGGAGACATACAACCTTTAGCTCAGTTCTGGGCATCTTTGAAATACCTATACAAACTTGTTCCTACATAGTAACTTGCAACTTTGAATGAGAGTGTGCTTGCTTACAGTAACGTGCTACATGTTCTGAATGCCCGAATTGGGAATCTGTGTCAAAACTTTGTTAGGAATTATGTAATCCTTACTAGCTGGAAGTAAGGGAGATGGCGCATAAAGTTATTTCTAGGAGTTGGAGACATTTCAAGTTTAGCTCAGTTCTGAGCATCTTTGAAACACCTATACAAACTTGTTCCTACATAGTAACTTGCAACTTTGAATGAAAATGTGCTTGCTTACAGCAACGTGCTATATGTTCTGAATGCCCGAATTGGGAATCTGTGTCAAAACTTTGTTAGGAATTATGTGATCCTTACTAGCTGGAAGTAAGTGAGTTGGGGCATGAAGGTATTTCTAGGAGTTGGACACATACCAAGTTTAGCACAGTTCTGGGCATCTTTGAAATACCTATACAAACTTGTTCCTACATAGTAACTTGCAACTTTGAATGAGAATGTGCTTGCTTGCAGCAACGTGCTATATGTTCTGAATGCCCGAATTGGGAATCTGTGTCAAAACTATGTTAGGTATTATGTGATCCTTACTAGCTGGAAGTAAGTGAGATGGGGCATGAAGTTATTTCTAGGAGTTGGAGACATACAACGTTTAGCTCAGTTCTGGGCATCTTTGAAATACCTATACAAACTTGTTCCTACATAGTAACTTGCAACTTTGAATGAGAATGTGCTTGCTTGCAGCAACGTGCTATATGTTCTGAATGCCCGAATTGGGAATCTGTGTCAAAACTTTGTTAGGAATTATGTGATCCTTACTAGCTGGAGGTAAGGAAGATGGAGCATGAAGTTATTTCTAGGAGTTCGACACATACCAAGTTTAGCTCAGTTCTGGGCATCTTTGAAATACCTATACAAACTTGTTCCTACATAGTAACTTGCATCTATGAATGAGAATGTGCTTGCTTACAGCAACGTGCTATATGCTCTGAATGCCCGAAAAGGGAATCTGTGTCAAAACTTTGTTAGGAATTATGTGATCCTTACTAGCTGGAAGTAAGTGAGATGGGGCATGAAGTTATTTCTAGGAGTTGAAGACATACAACGTTTAACTCAGTTCTGGGCATGTTTGAAATACCTATACAAACTTGTTCCTACATAGTAACTTGCAACTTTGAATGAGAATGTGCTTGCTTACAGCAACGTGCTACATGATCTGAATGCCCGAATTGGGAATCTGTGTCAAAACTTTCTTAGGAATTATGTGATCCTTACTAGGTGGAAGTAAGGGAGATGGGGCATGAAGTTATTTCTAGGAGTTGGACACATACCAAGTTTAGCTCAGTTCTGGGCATCTTTGAAATACCTCTACAAACTTGTTCCTA
This sequence comes from Diceros bicornis minor, assembly GCF_020826845.1. NCBI lineage: Eukaryota > Metazoa > Chordata > Mammalia > Perissodactyla > Rhinocerotidae > Diceros > Diceros bicornis. Next base: position 502,120 of record NW_026690888.1, on the reverse strand, counting down.
CATAGTAACTTGCAACTTTGAATGAGAATGTGCTTGCTTACAGCAACGTGCTATATGTTCTGAATGCCCGAATTGGGAATCTGTGTCAAAACTTTGTTAGGAATTATGTGATCCTTACTGGCTGGAAGTAAGGGAGTTGGGGCATGAAGTTATTTCTAGAGGTTGGACACATACCAAGTTTAGCTCAGTTCTGGGCATCTTTGAAATACCTATACAAACTTTTTCCTACATAGTAACTTGCAACTTTGAATGAGAATGTGCTTGCTAACAGCAACGTGCTATATGTTCTGAATGCCCGAATTGGGAATCTGAGTTAAAACTTTGTTAGAAATTATGTGATCGTTACTAGATGGAAGTAAGGGAGATGGGGCATGAAGTTATTTCTAGGAGTTTGAGACATACAACGTTTAGCTCAGTTCTGGGCATCTTTGAAATACCTATACAAACTTGTTCCTACATAGTAACTTGCAACTTTGAATGAGAATGTGCTTGCTTACAGCAACGTGCGATATGTTCTGAATGCCCGAATTGGGAATCTGTGTCAAAACTTTGTTAGGAATTATGTGATCCTTACTGGCTGGAAGTAAGGGAGATGGGGCATGAAGTTATTTCTAGGAATTGGAGACATACCAAGTTTAGCTCAGTTCTGGGCATCTTTGAAATACCTATACAAACTTGTTCCTACATAGTAACTTGCAACTTTGAATGAGAATGTGCTTGCTTACATCAACGTGCTATATGTTCTGAATGCCCGAATTGGGAATCTGTGTCAAAACTTTGTTAGAAATTATGTGATCCTTACTAGCTGGAAGTAAGGGAGATGGGGCATGAAGTTATTTCTAGGAGTTGGAGACATACAACCTTTAGCTCAGTTCTGGGCATCATTGAAATACCTATACAAACTTGTTCCTACATAGTAACTTGCAACTTTGAATGAGAATGTGCTTGCTTACAGCAACGTGCTATATGTTCTGAATGCCCGAATTGGGAATCTGTGTCAAAACTTTGTTAGGAATTATGTGATCCTTACTAGCTGGAAGTAAGGGAGATGGGGCATGAAGTTATTTCTAGGACTTGGAGACATACCAAGATTAGCTCAGTTCTGCGCATCTTTGAAATACCTATACAAACTTGTTCCTACATAGTTACTTGCAACTTTGAATGAGATTGTGCTTGCTTACAGCAACGTTCTATATGTTCTGAATGCCCGAATTGGGAATCTGTTTCAAAACTTTGTTAGGAATTATGTGATCCTTACTAGGTGGAAGTAAGGGAGATGGGGCATGAAGTTATTTCTAGGAGTTGGAGACATACAAAGTTTAGCTCAGTTCTGGGCATCTTTGAAATACCTATACAAACTTGTTCCTACATAGTAACTTGCAACTTTGAATGAGAATGTGCTTGCTTACAGCAACTTGCTATATGTTCTGAATGCCCGAATTGGGAATCTCTGTCAAAACTTTGTTAGGAATTATGTGATCCTTACTAGCTGGAAGTAAGGGAGTTGGGGCATGAAGTTATTTCTTGAGGATGGACACATACGAAGTTTAGCTCAGTTCTGGGCATCTTTGAAATACCTATACAAACTTGTTCCTACATAGTAACTTGCAAATTTGAATGAGAATGTGCTTGCTTACAGCAATGTGCTATATGTTTGAATGCCCGAATTGGGAATCTGTGTCAAAACTTTGTTAGGAATCATGTGATCCTTACTAGTTGGAAGTAAGGGTGATGGGGCATGAAGTTATTTCTAGGAGTTGGAGACATACAACGTTTATCTCAGTTCTGGGCATCTTTGAAATACCTATACAAACTTGTTCCTACATAGTAACTTGCAACTTTGAATGAGAATGTGCTTGCTTACAGCAACGTGCTACATGTTCTGAATGCCCGATTTGGGAATCTGTGTCAAAACTTTGTTAGGAATTATGTGATCCTTACGAGCTGGAAGTAAGGGAGTTGGGGCATGAAGATATTTCCAGAGGTTGGACACATACCAAGTTTAGCTCAGTTCTGGGCATCTTTGAAATACCTATACAAACTTGTTCCTACATAGTAACTGGCAACTTTGAATGAGAATGTGCTTGCTTACAGCAACGTGCTATATGTTCTGAATTCCCGAATTGGGAATCTGTGTCAAAACTTTGTTAGGAATTATGTGATCCTTACTAGCTGGAAGTAAGGGAGATGGGGCATGAAGTTATTTCTAGGAGTTGGAGACATACAACGTTTAGCTCAGTTCTGGGCATCTTTGAAATACCTATACAAACTTGTTCATACATAGTAACTTGCAACTTTGAATGAGAATGTGCTTGCTTACAGCAACGTGCTACATGTTCTGAATGCCCGAATTGGGAATCTGTGTCAAATCTTTGTTAGGAATTATGTGATCCTTATTAGATGGAAGTAAGGGAGATGGGGCATGAAGTTATTTCTAGGAGTTGGAGACATACCAAGTTTAGCTCAGTTCTGGGCATCTTTGAAATACCTATACAAACTTGTTCCTACATAGTAACTTGCAACTTTGAATGAGAATGTGCTTGCTTACATCAACGTGCTCTATGTTCTGAATGCCCGAATTGTGAATCTGTGTTAAAACTTTGTTAGAAATTATGTGATCCTTACTAGCTGGAATTAAGGGAGATGGGGCATGAAGTTATTTCTAGGAGTTGGAGACATACAACGTTTAGCTCAGTTCTGGGCATCTTTGAAATACCTATACAAACTTGTTCCTACATAGTAACTTGCAACTTTGAATGAGAATGTGCTTGCTTACAGCAACGTGCTACATGTTCTGAATGCCCGAATTGGGAATCTGTGTCAAAACTTTCTTAGGCATTATGTGATCCTTACTAGGTGGAAGTAAGGGAGATGGGGCATGAAGTTATTTCTAGGAGTTGGACACATACCAAGTTTAGCTCAGTTCTGGGCATCTTTGAAATACCTCTACAAACTTGTTCCTACATAGTAACTTGCAACTTTGAATGAGAATGTGCTTGCTTACAGCAACGTGCTATATGTTCTGAATGCCCGAATTGGGAATCTGTGTCAAAACTTTGTTAGGAATTATGTGATCCTTACTGGCTGGAAGTAAGGGAGTTGGGGCATGAAGTTATTTCTAGAGGTTGGACACATACCAAGTTTAGCTCAGTTCTGGGCATCTTTGAAATACCTATACAAACTTTTTCCTACATAGTAACTTGCAACTTTGAATGAGAATGTGCTTGCTAACAGCAACGTGCTATATGTTCTGAATGCCCGAATTGGGAATCTGTGTTAAAACTTTGTTAGAAATTATGTGATCGTTACTAGATGGAAGTAAGGGAGATGGGGCATGAAGTTATTTCTAGGATTTTGAGACATACAACGTTTAGCTCAGTTCTGGGCATCTTTGAAATACCTATACAAACTTGTTCCTACATAGTAACTTGCAACTTTGAATGAGAATGTGCTTGCTTACAGCAACGTGCGATATGTTCTGAATGCCCGAATTGGGAATCTGTGTCAAAACTTTGTTAGGAATTATGTGATCCTTACTAGCTGGAAGTAAGGGAGATGGGGCATGAAGTTATTTCTAGGAATTGGAGACATACCAAGTTTAGCTCAGTTCTGGGCATCTTTGAAATACCTATACAAACTTGTTCCTACATAGTAACTTGCAACTTTGAATGAGAATGTGCTTGCTTACATCAACGTGCTATATATTCTGAATGCCCGAATTGGGAATCTGTGTCAAAACTTTGTTAGAAATTATGTGATCCTTACTAGCTGGAAGTAAGGGAGATGGGGCATGAAGTTATTTCTAGGAGTTGGAGACATACAACCTTTAGCTCAGTTCTGGGCATCATTGAAATACCTATACAAACTTGTTCCTACATAGTAACTTGCAACTTTGAATGAGAATGTGCTTGCTTACAGCAACGTGCTATATGTTCTGAATGCCCGAATTGGGAATCTGTGTCAAAACTTTGTTAGGAATTATGTGATCCTTACTAGCTGGAAATAAGGGAGATGGGGCATGAAGTTATTTCTAGGACTTGGAGACATACCAAGATTAGCTCAGTTCTGCGCATCTTTGAAATACCTATACAAACTTGTTCCTACATAGTTACTTGCAACTTTGAATGAGATTGTGCTTGCTTACAGCAACGTGCTATATGTTCTGAATGCCCGAATTGGGAATCTGTTTCAAAACTTTGTTAGGAATTATGTGATCCTTACTAGGTGGAAGTAAGGGAGATGGGGCATGAAGTTATTTCTAGGAGTTGGAGACATACAAAGTTTAGCTCAGTTCTGGGCATCTTTGAAATACCTATACAAACTTGTTCCTACATAGTAACTTGCAACTTTGAATGAGAATGTGCTTGCTTACAGCAACTTGCTATATGTTCTGAATGCCCGAATTGGGAATCTCTGTCAAAACTTTGTTAGGAATTATGTGATCCTTACTAGCTGGAAGTAAGGGAGTTGGGGCATGAAGTTATTTCTTGAGGATGGACACATACGAAGTTTAGCTCAGTTCTGGGCATCTTTGAAATACCTATACAAACTTGTTCCTACATAGTAACTTGCAAATTTGAATGAGAATGTGCTTGCTTACAGCAATGTGCTATATGTTTGAATGCCCGAATTGGGAATCTGTGTCAAAACTTTGTTAGGAATTATGTGATCCTTACTAGCTGGAAGTAAGGGAGTTGGGGCATGAAGTTATTTCTAGGAGTTGGAGACATACCAAGTTTAGCACAGTTCTGGGCATCTTTGAAAGTCCTATTCAAACTTGTTCCTACATAGTAACTTGCAACTTTGAATGAGAATGTGCTTGCTTACAGCAACGTGCTATATGCTCTGAATGCCCGAAAAGGGAATCTGTGTCAAAACTTTGTTAGGAATTATGTGATCCTTACTAGCTGGAAGTAAGTGAGATGGGGCATGAAGTTATTTCTAGGAGTTGGAGACATACAACGTTTAGCTCAGTTCTGGGCATCTTTGAAATACCTATACAAACTTGTTCCTACATAGTAACTTGCAACTTTGAATGAGAATGTGCTTGCTTACATAAACGTGCTCTATGTTCTGAATGCCCGAATTGGGAATCTGTGTTAAAACTTTGTTAGAAATTATGTGATCCTTACTAGCTGGAATTAAGGGAGATGGGGCATGAAGTTATTTCTAGGAGTTGGAGATATACAGCGTTTAGCTCAGTTCTGGGCATCTTTGAAATACCTATACAAACTTGTTCCTACATAGTAACTTGCAACTTTGAATGAGAATGTGCTTGCTTACAGAAACGTGCTATGTGTTCTGAATGCCCGAATTGGGAATCTGTGTCAAAACTTTGTTAGGAATTATGTGATCCTTACTAGCTGGAAGTAAGGGAGATGGGGCATGATGTTATTTCTAGGAGTTGGAGACATACAACGTTTAGCTCAGTTCTTGGCATCCTTGAAATACCTATACAAACTTGTTCCTACATATTAAGTAGCAACTTTGAATGAGAATGTGCTTGCTTACAGCAACGTGCTATATGTTCTGAATGCCCGAATTGGGAATCTGTGTCAAAACTTTGTTAGGAATTATGTGATCCTTACTAGCTGGAAGTAAGGGAGTTGGGGCATGAAGTTATTTCTAGAGGTTGGACACATACCAAGTTTAACTCAGTTCTGGGCATCTTTGAAATACCTATACAAACTTGTTCCTACATAGTAACTTGCAACTTTGAATGAGAATGTGATTGCTTACAGCAACGTGCGATATGTTCTGAATGCCCGAATTCGGAATCTGTGTCAAAACTTTGTTAGGAATTATGTGATCCTTAGTAGCTGGAAGTAAGGGAGATGGGGCATGAAGTTATTTCTAGGAGTTGGAGACATACCAAGTTTAGCTCAGTTCTGGACATCTTTGAAATACCTATACAAACTTGTTCCTACATAGTAACTTGCAACTTTGAATGAGAATGTGCTTGCTTACAGCAACGTGCTACATGTTCTGAATGCCCGAATTGGGAATCTGTGTCAAAACTTTGTTAGGAATTATGTGATCCTTACTAGCTGGAAGTAAGTGAGATGGGGCATGAAGTTATATCTAGGAGTTGGAGACATACAACGTTTAGCTCAGTTCTGGGCATCTTTGAAATACCTATACAAACTTGTTCCTACATAGTAACTTGTAACTTTGAATGAGAATGTGCTTGCTTGCAGCAACGTGCTACATGTTCTGAATGCCCGAATTGGGAATCTGTGTAAAATCGTTGTTAGGAATTATGTGATCCTTACTAGCTGGAAGTAAGGGAGATGGGGCATGAAGTTATTTCTAGGAGTTGGACACATACCAAGTTTAGCTCAGTTCTGGGCATCTTGGAATACCTATACAAACTTGTTCCTACATAGTAACTTGCAACTTTGAATGAGAATGTGCTTGCTTACAGCAACGTGCTATATGTTCTGAATGCCCGAATTGGGAATCTGTGTCAAAATTTGTTAGGAATTATGTGATCCTTACTAGATGGAAGTAAGGGAGTTGGGGCATGAAGGTATTTCTAGGAGTTGGAGACATACAATGTTTAGCTCAGTTCTGGGCATCTTTGAAATACCTATACAAACTTGTTCCTACATAGTAACTTGCAACTTTGAATGAGAATGTGCTTGCTTACAGCAACGTGCTATATGTTCTGAATGCCCGAATTGGGAATCTGTGTCAAAACTTTGTTAGGAATTATGTGATCCTTACTAGCTGGAAGTATGGGAGATGGGGCATGAAGTTATTTCTAGGAGTTGGAGACATACAACGTTTAGCTCAGTTCTGGGCATCTTTGAAATACCTATACAAACTTGTTCCTACATAGTAACTTGCAACTTTGAATGAGAATGTGCTTGCTTACAGCCACGTGCTACATGTTCTGAATGCCCGAATTGGGAATCTGTGTCAAAACTTTGTTAGGAATTATGTAATACTTACTAGCTGGAAGTAAGGGAGATGGGGCATAAAGTTATTTCTAGGAGTTGGAGACATTTCAAGTTTAGCTCAGTTCTGAGCATCTTTGAAATACCTATACAAACTTGTTCCTACATAGTAACTTGCAACTTTGAATGAGAATGTGCTTGCTTACAGCAACGTGCTATATGTTCTGAATGCCCGAATTGGGAATCTGTGTCAAAACTTTGTTAGGAATTATGTGATCCTTACTAGCTGGAAGTAAGTGAGTTGGGACATGAAGCTATTTCTAGGAATTGGACACATACCAAGTTTAGCACAGTTCTGGGCATCTTTGAAATACCTATACAAACTTGTTCCTACATAGTAACTTGCAACTTTGAATGAGAATGTGCTTGCTTACAGCAACGTGCTATATGCTCTGAATGCCCGAATTGGGAATCTGTGTCAAAACTTTGTTAGGAATTATGTGATGCTTACTAGCTGGAAGTAAGTGAGATGGGGCATGAAGTTATTTCTAGGAGTTGGAGACATACAACGTTGAGCTCAGTTCTGGGCATCTTTGAAATACCTATACAAACTTGTTCCTACATAGTAACTGGCAACTTTGAATGAGAATGTGCTTGCTTACAGCAACGTGCTATATGTTCTGAATGCCCGAATTGGGAATCTGTGTCAAAACTTTGTTAGGAATTATGTGATCCTTACTAGCTGGAAGTTAGAAGGATGGGGCATGAAGTTATTTCTAGGAGTTGGAGACATACAACGTTTAGCTCAGTTCTGGGCTTCTTTGAAATACCTATACAAACTTGTTCCTACATAGTAACTTGCAACTTTGAATGAGAATGTGCTTGCTTACAGCAACGTGCTACATGTTCTGAATGCCCGAATTGGGAATCTGTGTCAAAACTTTGTTAGGAATTATGTGATCCTTATTAGATGGAAGTAAGGGAGATGGGGCATGAAGTTATTTCTAGGAGTTGGAGACATACCAAGTTTAGCTCAGTTCTGGGCATCTTTGAAATACCTATACAAACTTGTTCCTACATAGTAACTTGCAACTTTGAATGAGAATGTGCTTGCTTACATCAACGTGCTCTATGTTCTGAATGCCCGAATTGGGAATCTGTGTTAAAACTTTGTTAGAAATTATGTGATCCTTACTAGCTGGAATTAAGGGAGATGGGGCATGAAGTTATTTCTAGGAGTTGGAGATATACAACGTTTAGCTCAGTTCTGGGCATCTTTGAAATACCTATACAAACTTGTTCCTACATAGTAACTTGCAACTTTGAATGAGAATGTGCTTGCTTACAGAAACGTGCTATGTGTTCTGAATGCCCGAATTGGGAATCTGTGTCAAAACTTTGTTAGGAATTATGTGATCCTTACTAGCTGGAAGTAAGGGAGATGGGGCATGATGTTATTTCTAGGAGTTGGAGACATACAACGTTTAGCTCAGTTCTTGGCATCTTTGAAATACCTATACAAACTTGTTCCTACATATTAAGTAGCAACTTTGAATGAGAATGTGCTTGCTTACAGCAACGTGCGATATGTTCTGAATGCCCGAATTGGGAATCTGTGTCAAAACTTTGTTAGGAATTATGTGATCCTTACTAGCTGGAAGTAAGGGAGTTGGGGCATGAAGTTATTTCTAGGAGTTGGAGACATACCAAGTTTAGCACAGTTCTGGGCATCTTTGAAAGTCCTATTCAAACTTGTTCCTACATAGTAACTTGCAACTTTGAATGAGAATGTGCTTGCTTACAGCAACGTGCTATATGTTCTGAATGCCCGAATTGGGAATCTGAGTCAAATCTTTGTTGGGAATTATGTGATCCTTACTAGCTGGAAGAAAGGGAGTTGGGGCATGAAGTTATTTCTAGGAGTTGGAGACATACAACATTTAGCTCAGTTCTGGGCATCTTTGAAATACCTATACAAACTTGTTCCTACATAGTAACTTGCAACTTTGAATGAGAATGTGCTTGCTTACAGCAACGTGCTACATGTTCTGAATGCCCGAATTGGGAATCTGAGTCAAAACTTTGTTAGGAATTATGTAATACTTACTAGCTGGAAGTAAGGGAGATGGGGCATAAAGTTATTTCTAGGAGTTGGAGACATTTCAAGTTTAGCTCAGTTCTGAGCATCTTTGAAATACCTATACAAACTTGTTCCTACATAGTATCTTGCAACTTTGAATGAGAATGTGCTTGCTTACAGCAACGTGCTATATGTTCTGAATGCCCGAATTGGGAATCCGTGTCAAAACTTTGTTAGGAATTATGTGATCCTTACTAGCTGGAAGTAAGTGAGTTGGGGCATGAAGGTATTTCTAGGAGTTGGACACATACCAAGTTTAGCACAGTTCTGGGCATCTTTGAAATACCTATACAAACTTGTTCCTACATAGTAACTTGCAACTTTGAATGAGAATGTGCTTGCTTACAGCAACGTGCTATATGTTCTGAATGCCCGAATTGGGAATCTGTGTCAAAATTTGTTAGGAATTATGTGATCCTTACTAGATGGAAGTAAGGGAGTTGGGGCATGAAGGTATTTCTAGGAGTTGGAGACATACAACGTTTAGCTCAGTTCTGGGCATCTTTGAAATACCTATACAAACTTGTTCCTACATAGTAACTTGCAACTTTGAATGAGAATGTGCTTGCTTACAGCAACGTGCGATATGTTCTGAATGCCCGAATTGGGAATCTGTGTCAAAACATTGTTAGAAATTATGTGATCCTTACTAGCTGGAAGTAAGGAAGATGGAGCATGAAGTTATTTCTAGGAGTTCGACACATACCAAGTTTAGCTCAGTTCTGGGCATCTTTGAAATACCTATACAAACTTGTTCCTACATAGTAACTTGCATCTTTGAATGAGAATGTGCTTGCTTACAGCAACGTGCTATATGTTCTGAATGCCCGAATTGGGAATCTGTGTCAAAATTTGTTAGGAATTATGTGATCCTTACTAGCTGGAAGTAAGGGAGTTGGGGCATGAAGGTATTTCCAGGAGTTGGACACATACCAAGTTTAGCACAGTTCTGGGCATCTTTGAAATACCTATACAAACTTGTTCCTACATAGTAACTTGCAACTTTGAATGAGAATGTGCTTGCTTACAGCAACGTGCTATATGCTCTGAATGCCCGAATTGGGAATCTGTGTCAAAACTTTGTTAGGAATTATGTGATCCTTACTAGCTGGAAGTAAGTGAGGTGGGGCATGAAGTTATTTCTAGGAGTTGGAGACATACAACGTTGAGCTCAGTTCTGGGCATCTTTGAAATACCTATACAAACTTGTTCCTACATAGTAACTGGCAACTTTGAATGAGAATGTGCTTGCTTACAGCAACGTGCTATATGTTCTGAATGCCCGAATTGGGAATCTGTGTCAAAACTTTGTTAGGAATTATGTGATCCTTACTAGCTGGAAGTTAGAAGGATGGGGCATGAAGTTATTTCTAGGAGTTGGAGACATACAACGTTTAGCTCAGTTCTGGGCTTCTTTGAAATACCTATACAAACTTGTTCCTACATAGTAACTTGCAACTTTGAATGAGAATGTGCTTGCTTACAGCACCGTGCTACATGTTCTGAATGCCCGAATTGGGAATCTGTGTCAAAACTTTGTTAGGAATTATGTGATCCTTATTAGATGGAAGTAAGGGAGATGGGGCATGAAGTTATTTCTAGGAGTTGGAGACATACCAAGTTTAGCTCAGTTCTGGGCATCTTTGAAATACCTATACAAACTTGTTCCTACATAGTAACTTGCAACTTTGAATGAGAATGTGCTTGCTTACATCAACGTGCTCTATGTTCTGAATGCCCGAATTGGGAATCTGTGTTAAAACTTTGTTAGAAATTATGTGATCCTTACTAGCTGGAATTAAGGGAGATGGGGCATGAAGTTATTTCTAGGAGTTGGAGATATACAACGTTTAGCTCAGTTCTGGGCATCTTTGAAATACCTATACAAACTTGTTCCTACATAGTAACTTGCAACTTTGAATGAGAATGTGCTTGCTTACAGAAACGTGCTATGTGTTCTGAATGCCCGAATTGGGAATCTGTGTCAAAACTTTGTTAGGAATTATGTGATCCTTACTAGCTGGAAGTAAGGGAGATGGGGCATGATGTTATTTCTAGGAGTTGGAGACATACAACGTTTAGCTCAGTTCTTGGCATCTTTGAAATACCTGTACAAACTTGTTCCTACATATTAAGTAGCAACTTTGAATGAGAATGTGCTTGCTTACAGCAACGTGCGATATGTTCTGAATGCCCGAATTGGGAATCTGTGTCAAAACTTTGTTAGGAATTATGTGATCCTTACTAGCTGGAAGTAAGGGAGATGGGGCATGAAGTTATTTCTAGGAGTTGGAGACATACCAAGTTTAGCACAGTTCTGGGCATCTTTGAAATACCTATACAAACTTGTTCCTACATAGTAACTTGCAACTTTGAATGAGAATGTGCTTGCTTACAGCAACGTGCTATATGTTCTGAATGCCCGAATTGGGAATCTGTGTCAAAATTTGTTAGGAATTATGTGATCCTTACTAGATGGAAGTAAGGGAGTTGGGGCATGAAGGTATTTCTAGGAGTTGGAGACATACAACGTTTAGCTCAGTTCTGGGCATCTTTGAAATACCTATACAAACTTGTTCCTACATAGTAACTTGCAACTTTGAATGAGAATGTGCTTGCTTACAGCAACGTGCTATATGTTCTGAATGCCCGAATTGGGAATCTGTGTCAAAACTTTGTTAGGAATTATGTGATCCTTACTAGCTGGAAGTATGGGAGATGGGGCATGAAGTTATTTCTAGGAGTTGGAGACATACAACGTTTAGCTCAGTTCTGGGCATCTTTGAAATACCTATACAAACTTGTTCCTACATAGTAACTTGCAACTTTGAATGAGAATGTGCTTGCTTACAGCCACGTGCTACATGTTCTGAATGCCCGAATTGGGAATCTGTGTCAAAACTTTGTTAGGAATTATGTAATACTTACTAGCTGGAAGTAAGGGAGATGGGGCATAAAGTTATTTCTAGGAGTTGGAGACATTTCAAGTTTAGCTCAGTTCTGAGCATCTTTGAAATACCTATACAAACTTGTTCCTACATAGTAACTTGCAACTTTGAATGAGAATGTGCATGCTTACAGCAACGTGCTATATGTTCTGAATGCCCGAATTGGGAATCTGTGTCAAAACTTTGTTAGGAATTATGTGATCCTTACTAGCTGGAAGTAAGTGAGTTGGGACATGAAGCTATTTCTAGGAATTGGACACATACCAAGTTTAGCACAGTTCTGGGCATCTTTGAAATACCTATACAAACTTGTTCCTACATAGTAACTTGCAACTTTGAATGAGAATGTGCTTGCTTACAGCAACGTGCTATATGCTCTGAATGCCCGAATTGGGAATCTGTGTCAAAACTTTGTTAGGAATTATGTGATCCTTACTAGCTGGAAGTAAGTGAGATGGGGCATGAAGTTATTTCTAGGAGTTGGAGACATACAACGTTGAGCTCAGTTCTGGGCATCTTTGAAATACCTATACAAACTTGTTCCTACATAGTAACTGGCAACTTTGAATGAGAATGTGCTTGCTTACAGCAACGTGCTATATGTTCTGAATGCCCGAATTGGGAATCTGTGTCAAAACTTTGTTAGGAATTATGTGATCCTTACTAGCTGGAAGTTAGAAGGATGGGGCATGAAGTTATTTCTAGGAGTTGGAGACATACAACGTTTAGCTCAGTTCTGGGCTTCTTTGAAATACCTATACAAACTTGTTCCTACATAGTAACTTGCAACTTTGAATGAGAATGTGCTTGCTTACAGCAACGTGCTACATGTTCTGAATGCCCGAATTGGGAATCTGTGTCAAAACTTTGTTAGGAATTATGTGATCCTTATTAGATGGAAGTAAGGGAGATGGGGCATGAAGTTATTTCTAGGAGTTGGAGACATACCAAGTTTAGCTCAGTTCTGGGCATCTTTGAAATACCTATACAAACTTGTTCCTACATAGTAACTTGCAACTTTGAATGAGAATGTGCTTGCTTACATCAACGTGCTCTATGTTCTGAATGCCCGAATTGGGAATCTGTGTTAAAACTTTGTTAGAAATTATGTGATCCTTACTAGCTGGAATTAAGGGAGATGGGGCATGAAGTTATTTCTAGGAGTTGGAGATATACAACGTTTAGCTCAGTTCTGGGCATCTTTGAAATACCTATACAAACTTGTTCCTACATAGTAACTTGCAACTTTGAATGAGAATGTGCTTGCTTACAGAAACGTGCTTGTGTTCTGAATGCCCGAATTGGGAATCTGTGTCAAAACTTTGTTAGGAATTATGTGATCCTTACTAGCTGGAAGTAAGGGAGATGGGGCATGATGTTATTTCTAGGAGTTGGAGACATACAACGTTTAGCTCAGTTCTTGGCATCTTTGAAATACCTATACAAACTTGTTCCTACATATTAAGTAGCAACTTTGAATGAGAATGTGCTTGCTTACAGCAACGTGCGATATGTTCTGAATGCCCGAATTGGGAATCTGTGTCAAAACTTTGTTAGGAATTATGTGATCCTTACTAGCTGGAAGTAAGGGAGTTGGGGCATGAAGTTATTTCTAGGAGTTGGAGACATACCAAGTTTAGCACAGTTCTGGGCATCTTTGAAAGTCCTATTCAAACTTGTTCCTACATAGTAACTTGCAACTTTGAATGAGAATGTGCTTGCTTACAGCAACGTGCTATATGTTCTGAATGCCCGAATTGGGAATCTGAGTCAAATCTTTGTTGGGAATTATGTGATCCTTACTAGCTGGAAGAAAGGGAGTTGGGGCATGAAGTTATTTCTAGGAGTTGGAGACATACAACATTTAGCTCAGTTCTGGGCATCTTTGAAATACCTATACAAACTTGTTCCTACATAGTAACTTGCAACTTTGAATGAGAATGTGCTTGCTTACAGCAACGTGCTACATGTTCTGAATGCCCGAATTGGGAATCTGAGTCAAAACTTTGTTAGGAATTATGTAATACTTACTAGCTGGAAGTAAGGGAGATGGGGCATAAAGTTATTTCTAGGAGTTGGAGACATTTCAAGTTTAGCTCAGTTCTGAGCATCTTTGAAATACCTATACAAACTTGTTCCAACATAGTATCTTGCAACTTTGAATGAGAATGTGCTTGCTTACAGCAACGTGCTATATGTTCTGAATGCCCGAATTGGGAATCCGTGTCAAAACTTTGTTAGGAATTATGTGATCCTTACTAGCTGGAAGTAAGTGAGTTGGGGCATGAAGGTATTTCTAGGAGTTGGACACATACCAAGTTTAGCACAGTTCTGGGCATCTTTGAAATACCTATACAAACTTGTTCCTACATAGTAACTTGCAACTTTGAATGAGAATGTGCTTGCTTACAGCAACGTGCTATATGTTCTGAATGCCCGAATTGGGAATCTGTGTCAAAACTTTGTTAGGAATTATGTGATCCTTACTAGCTGGAAATAAGTGAGATGGGGCATGAAGTTATTTCTAGGAGTTGGAGACATACAACGTTTAGCTCAGTTCTGGGCATCTTTGAAATACCTATACAAACTTGTTCCTACATAGTAACTTGCAACTTTGAATGAGAATGTGCTTGCTTACAGCAACGTGCGATATGTTCTGAATGCCCGAATTGGGAATCTGTGTCAAAACATTGTTAGAAATTATGTGATCCTTACTAGCTGGAAGTAAGGAAGATGGAGCATGAAGTTATTTCTAGGAGTTCGACACATACCAAGTTTAGCTCAGTTCTGGGCATCTTTGAAATACCTATACAAACTTGTTCCTACATAGTAACTTGCATCTTTGAATGAGAATGTGCTTGCTTACAGCAACGTGCTATATGTTCTGAATGCCCGAATTGGGAATCTGTGTCAAAATTTGTTAGGAATTATGTGATCCTTACTAGCTGGAAGTAAGGGAGTTGGGGCATGAAGGTATTTCCAGGAGTTGGACACATACCAAGTTTAGCACAGTTCTGGGCATCTTTGAAATACCTATACAAACTTGTTCCTACATAGTAACTTGCAACTTTGAATGAGAATGTGCTTGCTTACAGCAACGTGCTATATGCTCTGAATGCCCGAATTGGGAATCTGTGTCAAAACTTTGTTAGGAATTATGTGATCCTTACTAGCTGGAAGTAAGTGAGATGGGGCATGAAGTTATTTCTAGGAGTTGGAGACATACAACGTTGAGCTCAGTTCTGGGCATCTTTGAAATACCTATACAAACTTGTTCCTACATAGTAACTGGCAACTTTGAATGAGAATGTGCTTGCTTACAGCAACGTGCTATATGTTCTGAATGCCCGAATTGGGAATCTGTGTCAAAACTTTGTTAGGAATTATGTGATCCTTACTAGCTGGAAGTTAGAAGGATGGGGCATGAAGTTATTTCTAGGAGTTGGAGACATACAACGTTTAGCTCAGTTCTGGGCTTCTTTGAAATACCTATACAAACTTGTTCCTACATAGTAACTTGCAACTTTGAATGAGAATGTGCTTGCTTACAGCAACGTGCTACATGTTCTGAATGCCCGAATTTGGAATCTGTGTCAAAACTTTGTTAGGAATTATGTGATCCTTATTAGATGGAAGTAAGGGAGATGGGGCATGAAGTTATTTCTAGGAGTTGGAGACATACCAAGTTTAGCTCAGTTCTGGGCATCTTTGAAATACCTATACAAACTTGTTCCTACATAGTAACTTGCAACTTTGAATGAGAATGTGCTTGCTTACATCAACGTGCTCTATGTTCTGAATGCCCGAATTGGGAATCTGTGTTAAAACTTTGTTAGAAATTATGTGATCCTTACTAGCTGGAATTAAGGGAGATGGGGCATGAAGTTATTTCTAGGAGTTGGAGATATACAACGTTTAGCTCAGTTCTGGGCATCTTTGAAATACCTATACAAACTTGTTCCTACATAGTAACTTGCAACTTTGAATGAGAATGTGCTTGCTTACAGAAACGTGCTATGTGTTCTGAATGCCCGAATTGGGAATCTGTGTCAAAACTTTGTTAGGAATTATGTGATCCTTACTAGCTGGAAGTAAGGGAGATGGGGCATGATGTTATTTCTAGGAGTTGGAGACATACAACGTTTAGCTCAGTTCTTGGCATCTTTGAAATACCTATACAAACTTGTTCCTACATATTAAGTAGCAACTTTGAATGAGAATGTGCTTGCTTACAGCAACGTGCTATATGTTCTGAATGCCCGAATTGGGAATCTGTGTCAAAACTTTGTTAGGAATTATGTGATCCTTACTAGCTGGAAGTAAGGGAGTTGGGGCATGAAGTTATTTCTAGAGGTTGGACACATACCAAGTTTAACTCAGTTCTGGGCATCTTTGAAATACCTATACAAACTTGTTCCTACATAGTAACTTGCAACTTTGAATGAGAATGTGATTGCTTACAGCAACGTGCGATATGTTCTGAATGCCCGAATTCGGAATCTGTGTCAAAACTTTGTTAGGAATTATGTGATCCTTACTAGCTGGAAGTAAGGGAGATGGGGCATGAAGTTATTTCTAGGAGTTGGAGACATACCAAGTTTAGCTCAGTTCTGGACATCTTTGAAATACCTATACAAACTTGTTCCTACATAGTAACTTGCAACTTTGAATGAGAATGTGCTTGCTTACATCAACGTGCGATATGTTCTGAATGCCCGAATTGGGAATCTGTGTCAAAACTTTGTTAGGAATTATGTGATCCTTACTAGCTGGAAGTAAGGGAGTTGGGGCATGAAGTTATTTCTAGGAGTTGGAGACATACAACCTTTAGCTCAGTTCTGGGCATCTTTGAAATACCTATACAAACTTGTTCCTACATAGTAACTTGCAACTTTGAATGAGAATGTGCTTGCTTACAGCAACGTGCTACATGTTCTGAATGCCCGAATTGGGAATCTGTGTCAAAACTTTGTTAGGAATTATGTAATACTTACTAGCTGGAAGTAAGGGAGATGGGGCATAAAGTTATTTCTAGGAGTTGGAGACATTTCAAGTTTAGCTCAGTTCTGAGCATCTTTGAAATACCTATACAAACTTGTTCCTACATAGTAACTTGCAACTTTGAATGAGAATGAGCTTGCTTACAGCAACGTGCTATATGTTCTGAATGCCCGAATTGGGAATCTGTGTCAAAACTTTGTTAGTAATTATGTGATCCTTACAAGCTGGAAGTAAGTGAGTTGGGGCATGAAGGTATTTCTAGGAGTTGGACACATACCAAGTTTAGCACAGTTCTGGGCATCTTTGAAATACGTATACAAACTTGTTCCTACATAGTAACTTGCAACTTTGAATGAGAATGTGCTTGCTTACAGCAACGTTCTGTTGCTATATGTTCTGAATGCCCGAATTGGAAATCTGTGTCAAAACTTTGTTAGGAATTATGTGATCCTTACTAGCTGGAAGTAAGGGAGATGGGGCATGAAGTTATTTCTAGGAGTTGGAGACATACCAAGTTTAGCTCAGTTCTGGGCATCTTTGAAATACCTATACAAACTTGTTCCTACATAGTAACTTGCAACTTTGAATGAGAATGTGCTTGCTTACAGCAACGTGCTATATGCTCTGAATGCCCGAATTGGGAATCTGTGTCAAAACTTTGTTAGGAATTATGTGATCCTTACTAGCTGGAAGTAAGTGAGATGGGGCATGAAGTTATTTCTAGGAGTTGGAGACATACAACGTTTAGCTCAGTTCTGGGCATCTTTGAAATACCTATACAAACTTGTTCCTACATAGTAACTTGCAACTTTGAATGAGAATGTGCTTGCTTACAGCAACGTGCTATATGTTCTGAATGCCCGAATTGGGAATCTGTGTCAAAACTTTGTTAGGAATTATGTGATCCTTACTAGCTGGAAGTAAGGGAGATGGGGCATGAAGTTATTTCTGGGAGTTGGAGACATACAACGTTTAGCTCAGTTCTGGGCATCTTTGAAATACCTATACAAACTTGTTCCTACATAGTAACTTGCAACTTTGAATGAGAATGTGCTTGCTTACAGCAACGTGCTATATGTTCTGAATGCCCGAAAAGGGAATCTGTGTCAAAACTTTGTTAGGAATTATGTGATCCTTACTAGCTCTAAGTAAGTGAGATGGGGCATGAAGTTATTTCTAGGTGTTGGACACATACCAAGTTTAGCTCAGTTCTGGGCATCTTTGAAATACCTATACAAACTAGTTCCTACATAGTAACTTGCCACTTTGAATGAGAATGTGCTTGCTTACAGCAACGTGCTATATGATCTGAATGCCCGAATTGGGAATCTGTGTCAAAACTTTGTTAGGAATTATGTGATCCTTACTAGCTGGAAGTAAGGGAGATGGGGCATGAAGTTATTTCTAGGAGTTGGACACATACCAAGTTTAGCTCAGTTCTGGGCATCTTTGAAATACCTACACAAACTTGTTCCTACATAGTAACTTGCAACTTTAAATGAGAATGTGCTTGCTTACAGCAACGTGCTATATGTTCTGAATGCCCGAAAGGGAATCTGTGTCAAAACTTTGTTAGGAATTATGTGATCCTTACTAGCTGGAAGTAAGTGAGATGGGGCATGAAGTTATTTCTAGGAGTTGGAGACATACAACGTTTAGCTCAGTTCTGGGCATTTTTGAAATACCTATACAAACTTGTTCCTACATAGTAACTTGCAACTTTGAATGAGAATGTGCTTGCTTGCAGCAACGTGCTATATGTTCTGAATGCCCGAATTGGGAATCTGTGTCAAAACTTTGTTAGGAATTATGTGATCCTTACTAGCTGGAATAAGGGCGATGGGGCATGAAGTTATTTCTAGGAGTTGGACACATACCAAGTTTAGCTCAGTTCTGGGCATCTTTGAAATACCTATACAAACTTGTTCCTACATAGTAACTTGCAACTTTGAATGAGAATGTGCTTGCTTACAGCAACGTGCTATATGTTCTGAATGCCCGAATTGGGAATCTGTGTCAAAATTTGTTAGGAATTATGTGATCCTTACTAGCCCGAAGTAAGGGAGTTCGGGCTTGAAGGTATTTCTAGGAGTTGGACACATACCAAGTTTAGCTCAGTTCTGGGCATATTTGAAATACCTATACAAACTTGTTCCTACATAGTAACTTTCATCTTTGAATGAGAATGTGCTTGCTTACAGCAACGTGCTATATGTTCTGTATGCCCGAATTGGAAATCTGTATCAAAATTTGTTAAGAATTATGTGATCCTTACTAGCTGGAAGTAAGGGAGTTGGGGCATGAAGGTATTTCTAGGAGTTGGACACATACCAAGTTTAGCAGAGTTCTGGGCATCTTTGAAATACCTATACAAACTTGTTCCTACATAGTAACTTGCAACTTTGAATGAGAATGTGCTTGTTTACAGCAACGTGCCATATGCTCTGAATGCCCGAATTGGGAATCTGTGTCAAAATTTGTTAGGAATTATGTGATCCTTACTAGCTGGAAGTAAGTGAGATGGGGCATGAAGTTATTTCTAGGAGTTGGAGACATACAACGTTTAGCTCAGTTCTGGTCATCTTTGAAATACCTATACAAACTTGTTCCTACATAGTAACTTGCAACTTTGAATGAGAATGTGCTTGCTTACAGCAACGTGCGATATTTTCTGAATGCCCGAATTGGGAATCTGTGTCAAAACTTTGTTAGGAATTCTGTGATCCTTACTAGCTGGAAGTAAGTGAGATGGGGCATGAAGTTATTTCTAGGAGTTGGACACATACCAAGTTTAGCTCAGTTCTGGGAATCTTTGAAATACCTATACAAACTTGTTCCTACATAGTAACTTGCAACTTTGAATGAGAATGTGCTTGCTTACAGCAAGGTGCTATATGTTCTATATGCCCGAATTGGGAATCTGTGTCAAAACTTTGTTAGGAATTATGTGATCCTTACTAGCTGGAAGTAAGGGAGATGGGGCATGAAGTTATTTCTAGGAGTTGGACACATACCAAGTTTAGCTCAGTTCTGGGCATCTTTGAAATACCTATACAAACTTGTTCCTACATCGTAACTTGCAACTTTGAATGAGAATGTGCTTGCTTACAGCAACGTGCTATATGTTCTGAATGCCCGAATTGGGAATCTGTGTCAAAATTTGTTAGGAATTATGTGATCCTTACTAGATGGAAGTAAGGGAGTTGGGGCATGAAGGTATTTCTAGGAGTTGGAGACATACAACGTTTAGCTCAGTTCTGGGCATCTTTGAAATACCTATACAAACTTGTTCCTACATAGTAACTTGCAACTTTAAATGAGAATGTGCTTGCTTACAGCAACGTGCTATATGTTCTGAATGCCCGAATTGGGAATCTGTGTCAAAACTTTGTTAGGAATTATGTGATCCTTACTAGCTGGAAGTATGGGAGATGGGGCATGAAGTTATTTCTAGGAGGTGGAGACATACAACGTTTAGCTCAGTTCTGGGCATCTTTGAAATACCTATACAAACTTCTTCCTACATAGTAACTTGCAACTTTGAATGAGAATGTGCTTGCTTACAGCAACGTGCTATATGTTCTGAATGCCCGAATTGGGAATCTGTGTCAAAACTTTGTTAGGAATTATGTGATCCTTACTAGCTGGAAGTAAGGGAGATGGGGCATGAAGTTATTTCTAGGAGTTGGACACATACCAAGTTTAGCTCAGTTCTGGGCATCTTTGAAATACCTATACAAACTTGTTCCTACATAGTAACTTGCAACTTTGAATGAGAATGTGCTTGCTTACAGCAACGTGCTATATGTTCTGAATGCCCGAATTGGGAATCTGTGTCAAAATTTGTTAGGAATTATGTGATCCTTACTAGATGGAAGTAAGGGAGTTGGGGCATGAAGGTATTTCTAGGAGTTGGAGACATACAACGTTTAGCTCAGTTCTGGGCATCTTTGAAATACCTATACAAACTTGTTCCTACATAGTAACTTGCAACTTTAAATGAGAATGTGCTTGCTTACAGCAACGTGCTATATGTTCTGAATGCCCGAATTGGGAATCTGTGTCAAAACTTTGTTAGGAATTATGTGATCCTTACTAGCTGGAAGTATGGGAGATGGGGCATGAAGTCATTTCTAGGAGGGGGAGACATACAACGTTTAGCTCAGTTCTGGGCATCTTTGAAATACCTATACAAACTTGTTCCTACATAGTAACTTGCAACTTTGAATGAGAATGTGCTTGCTTACAGCTACGTGCTATATGATCTGAATGCCCGAATTGGGAATCTGTGTCAAAACTTTGTTAGGAATTATGTGATCCTTACTAGCTGGAAGTAAGGGACATGGGGCATGAAGTTATTTCTAGGAGTTGGACACATACCAAGTTTAGCTCAGTTCTGGGCATCTTTGAAATACCTACACAAACTTGTTCCTACATAGTAACTTGCAACTTTAAATGAGAATGTGCTTGCTTACAGCAACGTGCTATATGTTCTGAATGCCCGAAAAGGGAATCTGTGTCAAAACTTTGTTAGGAATTATGTGATCCTTACTAGCTGGAAGTAAGTGAGATGGGGCATGAAGTTATTTCTAGGAGTTGGAGACATACAACGTTTAGCTCAGTTCTGGGCATTTTTGAAATACCTATACAAACTTGTTCCTACATAGTAACTTGCAACTTTGAATGAGAATGTGCTTGCTTGCAGCAACGTGCTATATGTTCTGAATGCCCGAATTGGGAATCTGTGTCAAAACTTTGTTAGGAATTATGTGATCCTTACTAGCTGGAAGTAAGGGCGATGGGGCATGAAGTTATTTCTAGGAGTTGGACACATACCAAGTTTAGCTCAGTTCTGGGCATCTTTGAAATACCTATACAAACTTGTTCCTACATAGTAACTTGCAACTTTGAATGAGAATGTGCTTGCTTACAGCAACGTGCTATATGTTCTGAATGCCCGAATTGGGAATCTGTGTCAAAATTTGTTAGGAATTATGTGATCCTTACTAGCCCGAAGTAAGGGAGTTCGGGCTTGAAGGTATTTCTAGGAGTTGGACAGATACCAAGTTTAGCTCAGTTCTGGGCATCTTTGAAATACCTATACAAACTTGTTCCTACATAGTAACTTGCAACTTTGAATGAGAATGTGCTTGCTTACAGCAACGTGCTATATGTTCTGAATGCCCGAATTGGGAATCTGAGTCAAATCTTTGTTGGGAATTATGTGATCCTTACTAGCTGGAAGTAAGGGAGTTGGGGCATGAAGTTATTTCTAGGAGTTGGAGACATACAACCTTTAGCTCAGTTCTGGGCATCTTTGAAATACCTATACAAACTTGTTCCTACATAGTAACTTGCAACTTTGAATGAGAATGTGCTTGCTTACAGCAACGTGCTACATGTTCTGAATGCCCGAATTGGGAATCTGTGTCAAAACTTTGTTAGGAATTATGTAATACTTACTAGCTGGAAGTAAGGGAGATGGGGCATAAAGTTATTTCTAGGAGTTGGAGACATTTCAAGTTTAGCTCAGTTCTGAGCATCTTTGAAATACCTATACAAACTTGTTCCTACATAGTAACTTGCAACTTTGAATGAGAATGAGCTTGCTTACAGCAACGTGCTATATGTTCTGAATGCCCGAATTGGGAATCTGTGTCAAAACTTTGTTAGTAATTATGTGATCCTTACTAGCTGGAAGTAAGTGAGTTGGGGCATGAAGGTATTTCTAGGAGTTGGACACATACCAAGTTTAGCACAGTTCTGGGCATCTTTGAAATACGTATACAAACTTGTTCCTACATAGTAACTTGCAACTTTGAATGAGAATGTGCTTGCTTACAGCAACGTTCTGTTGCTATATGTTCTGAATGCCCGAATTGGAAATCTGTGTCAAAACTTTGTTAGGAATTATGTGATCCTTACTAGCTGGAAGTAAGGGAGATGGGGCATGAAGTTATTTCTAGGAGTTGGAGACATACCAAGTTTAGCTCAGTTCTGGGCATCTTTGAAATACCTATACAAACTTGTTCCTACATAGTAACTTGCAACTTTGAATGAGAATGTGCTTGCTTACAGCAACGTGCTATATGCTCTGAATGCCCGAATTGGGAATCTGTGTCAAAACTTTGTTAGGAATTATGTGATCCTTACTAGCTGGAAGTAAGTGAGATGGGGCATGAAGTTATTTCTAGGAGTTGGAGACATACAACGTTTAGCTCAGTTCTGGGCATCTTTGAAATACCTATACAAACTTGTTCCTACATAGTAACTTGCAACTTTGAATGAGAATGTGCTTGCTTACAGCAACGTGCTATATGTTCTGAATGCCCGAATTGGGAATCTGTGTCAAAACTTTGTTAGGAATTATGTGATCCTTACTAGCTGGAAGTAAGGGAGATGGGGCATGAAGTTATTTCTGGGAGTTGGAGACATACAACGTTTAGCTCAGTTCTGGGCATCTTTGAAATACCTATACAAACTTGTTCCTACATAGTAACTTGCAACTTTGAATGAGAATGTGCTTGCTTACAGCAACGTGCTATATGTTCTGAATGCCCGAAAAGGGAATCTGTGTCAAAACTTTGTTAGGAATTATGTGATCCTTACTAGCCCGAAGTAAGGGAGTTCGGGCTTGAAGGTATTTCTAGGAGTTGGACACATACCAAGTTTAGCTCAGTTCTGGGCATATTTGAAATACCTATACAAACTTGTTCCTACATAGTAACTTTCATCTTTGAATGAGAATCTGCTTGCTTACAGCAACGTGCTATATGTTCTGTATGCCCGAATTGGAAATCTGTATCAAAATTTGTTAAGAATTATGTGATCCTTACTAGCTGGAAGTAAGGGAGTTGGGGCATGAAGGTATTTCTAGGAGTTGGACACATACCAAGTTTAGCAGAGTTCTGGGCATCTTTGAAATACCTATACAAACTTGTTCCTACATAGTAACTTGCAACTTTGAATGAGAATGTGCTTGTTTACAGCAACGTGCCATATGCTCTGAATGCCCGAATTGGGAATCTGTGTCAAAATTTGTTAGGAATTATGTGATCCTTACTAGCTGGAAGTAAGTGAGATGGGGCATGAAGTTATTTCTAGGAGTTGGAGACATACAACGTTTAGCTCAGTTCTAGTCATCTTTGAAATACCTATACAAACTTGTTCCTACATAGTAACTTGCAACTTTGAATGAGAATGTGCTTGCTTACAGCAACGTGCGATATTTTCTGAATGCCCGAATTGGGAATCTGTGTCAAAACTTTGTTAGGAATTCTGTGATCCTTACTAGCTGGAAGTAAGTGAGATGGGGCATGAAGTTATTTCTAGGAGTTGGACACATACCAAGTTTAGCTCAGTTCTGGGAATCTTTGAAATACCTATACAAACTTGTTCCTACATAGTAACTTGCAACTTTGAATGAGAATGTGCTTGCTTACAGCAAGGTGCTATATGTTCTGAATGCCCGAATTGGGAATCTGTGTCAAAACTTTGTTAGGAATTATGTGATCCTTACTAGCTGGAAGTAAGGGAGATGGGGCATGAAGTTATTTCTAGGAGTTGGACACATACCAAGTTTAGCTCAGTTCTGGGCATCTTTGAAATACCTATACAAACTTGTTCCTACATCGTAACTTGCAACTTTGAATGAGAATGTGCTTGCTTACAGCAACGTGCTATATGTTCTGAATGCCCGAAAAGGGAATCTGTGTCAAAATTTGTTAGGAATTATGTGATCCTTACTAGCCCGAAGTAAGGGAGTTCGGGCTTGAAGGTATTTCTAGGAGTTGGACACATACCAAGTTTAGCTCAGTTCTGGGCATCTTTGAAATACCTATACAAACTTGTTCCTACATAGTAATTTTCATCTTTGAATGAGAATGTGCTTGCTTACAGCAACGTGCTATATGTTCTGTATGCCCGAATTGGAAATCTGTGTCAAAATTTGTTAAGAATTTTGTGATCCTTACTAGCTGGAAGTAAGGGAGTTGGGGCATGAAGATATTTCTAGGAGTTGGACACATACCAAGTTTAGCAGAGTTCTGGGCATCTTTGAAATACCTATACAAACTTGTTCCTACATAGTAACTTGCAACTTTGAATGAGAATGTGCTTGTTTATAGCAACGTGCCATATGCTCTGAATGCCCGAATTGGGAATCTGTGTCAAAATTTGTTAGGAATTATGTGATCCTTACTAGCTGGAAGTAAGTGAGATGGGGCATGAAGTTATTTCTAGGAGTTGGAGACATACAACGTTTAGCTCAGTTCTGGGCATCTTTGAAATACCTATACAAACTTGTTCCTACATAGTAACTTGCAACTTTGAATGAGAATGTGCTTGCTTACAGCAACGTGCGATATGTTCTGAATGCCCGAATTGGGAATCTGTGTCAAAACTTTGTTAGGAATTATGTGATCCTTACTAGCTGGAAGTAAGGGAGATGGGGCATGAAGTTATTTCTAGGAGTTGGACACATACCAAGTTTAGCTCAGTTCTGGGCATCTTTGAAATACCTATACAAACTTGTTCCTACATAGTAACTTGCAACTTTGAATGAGAATGTGCTTGCTTGCAGCAACGTGCTATATGTTCTGAATGCCCGAATTGGGAATCTGTGTCAAAACTTTGTTAGGAATTATGTGATCCTTACTAGCTGGAAGTAAGGGAGATGGGGCATGAAGTTATATCTAGGAGTTGGAGACATACAACGTTTAGCTCAGTTCTGGGCATCTTTGAAATACCTATACAAACTTGTTCCTACATAGTAACTTGCAACTTTGAATGAGAATGTGCTTGCTTGCAGCAACGTGCTATATGTTCTGAATGCCCGAAAGGGAATCTGTGTCAAAACTTTGTTAGGAATTATGTGATCCTTACTAGCTGGAAGTAAGTGAGATGGGGCATGAAGTTATTTCTAGGAGTTGGAGACATACAACGTTTAGCTCAGTTCTGGGCATTTTTGAAATACCTATACAAACTTGTTCCTACATAGTAACTTGCAACTTTGAATGAGAATGTGCTTGCTTGCAGCAACGTGCTATATGTTCTGAATGCCCGAATTGGGAATCTGTGTCAAAACTTTGTTAGGAATTATGTGATCCTTACTAGCTGGAAGTAAGGGCGATGGGGCATGAAGTTATTTCTAGGAGTTGGACACATACCAAGTTTAGCTCAGTTCTGGGCATCTTTGAAATACCTATACAAACTTGTTCCTACATAGTAACTTGCAACTTTGAATGAGAATGTGCTTGCTTACAGCAACGTGCTATATGTTCTGAATGCCCGAATTGGGAATCTGTGTCAAAATTTGTTAGGAATTATGTGATCCTTACTAGCCCGAAGTAAGGGAGTTCGGGCTTGAAGGTATTTCTAGGAGTTGGACACATACCAAGTTTAGCTCAGTTCTGGGCATATTTGAAATACCTATACAAACTTGTTCCTACATAGTAACTTTCATCTTTGAATGAGAATGTGCTTGCTTACAGCAACGTGCTATATGTTCTGTATGCCCTAATTGGAAATCTGTATCAAAATTTGTTAAGAATTATGTGATCCTTACTAGCTGGAAGTAAGGGAGTTGGGGCATGAAGGTATTTCTAGGAGTTGGACACATACCAAGTTTAGCAGAGTTCTGGGCATCTTTGAAATACCTATACAAACTTGTTCCTACATAGTAACTTGCAACTTTGAATGAGAATGTGCTTGTTTACAGCAACGTGCCATATGCTCTGAATGCCCGAATTGGGAATCTGTGTCAAAATTTGTTAGGAATTACGTGATCCTTACTAGCTGGAAGTAAGTGAGATGGGGCATGAAGTTATTTCTAGGAGTTGGAGACATACAACGTTTAGCTCAGTTCTAGTCATCTTTGAAATACCTATACAAACTTGTTCCTACATAGTAACTTGCAACTTTGAATGAGAATGTGCTTGCTTACAGCAACGTGCGATATTTTCTGAATGCCCGAATTGGGAATCTGTGTCAAAACTTTGTTAGGAATTCTGTGATCCTTACTAGCTGGAAGTAAGTGAGATGGGGCATGAAGTTATTTCTAGGAGTTGGACACATACCAAGTTTAGCTCAGTTCTGGGAATCTTTGAAATACCTATACAAACTTGTTCCTACATAGTAACTTGCAACTTTGAATGAGAATGTGCTTGCTTACAGCAAGGTGCTATATGTTCTGAATGCCCGAATTGGGAATCTGTGTCAAAACTTTGTTAGGAATTATGTGATCCTTACTAGCTGGAAGTAAGGGAGATGGGGCATGAAGTTATTTCTAGGAGTTGGACACATACCAAGTTTAGCTCAGTTCTGGGCATCTTTGAAATACCTATACAAACTTGTTCCTACATCGTAACTTGCAACTTTGAATGAGAATGTGCTTGCTTACAGCAACGTGCTATATGTTCTGAATGCCCGAATTGGGAATCTGTGTCAAAATTTGTTAGGAATTATGTGATCCTTACTAGATGGAAGTAAGGGAGTTGGGGCATGAAGGTATTTCTAGGAGTTGGAGACATACAACGTTTAGCTCAGTTCTGGGCATCTTTGAAATACCTATACAAACTTGTTCCTACATAGTAACTTGCAACTTTAAATGAGAATGTGCTTGCTTACAGCAACGTGCTATATGTTCTGAATGCCCGAATTGGGAATCTGTGTCAAAACTTTGTTAGGAATTATGTGATCCTTACTAGCTGGAAGTATGGGAGATGGGGCATGAAGTTATTTCTAGGAGGTGGAGACATACAACGTTTAGCTCAGTTCTGGGCATCTTTGAAATACCTATACAAACTTCTTCCTACATAGTAACTTGCAACTTTGAATGAGAATGTGCTTGCTTACAGCAACGTGCTATATGTTCTGAATGCCCGAATTGGGAATCTGTGTCAAAACTTTGTTAGGAATTATGTGATCCTTACTAGCTGGAAGTAAGTGAGATGGGGCATGAAGTTATTTCTAGGAGTTGGACACATACCAAGTTTAGCTCAGTTCTGGGCATCTTTGAAATACCTATACAAACTTGTTCCTACATAGTAACTTGCAACTTTGAATGAGAATGTGCTTGCTTACAGCAACGTGCTATATGTTCTGAATGCCCGAATTGGGAATCTGTGTCAAAATTTGTTAGGAATTATGTGATCCTTACTAGATGGAAGTAAGGGAGTTGGGGCATGAAGGTATTTCTAGGAGTTGGAGACATACAACGTTTAGCTCAGTTCTGGGCATCTTTGAAATACCTATACAAACTTGTTCCTACATAGTAACTTGCAACTTTAAATGAGAATGTGCTTGCTTACAGCACCGTGCTATATGTTCTGAATGCCCGAATTGGGAATCTGTGTCAAAACTTTGTTAGGAATTATGTGATCCTTACTAGCTGGAAGTATGGGAGATGGGGCATGAAGTCATTTCTAGGAGGTGGAGACATACAACGTTTAGCTCAGTTCTGGGCATCTTTGAAATACCTATACAAACTTGTTCCTACATAGTAACTTGCAACTTTGAATGAGAATGTGCTTGCTTACAGCAACGTGCTATATGTTCTGAATGCCCGAAAAGGGAATCTGTGTCAAAACTTTGTTAGGAATTATGTGATCCTTACTAGCTGGAAGTAAGTGAGATGGGGCATGAAGTTATTTCTAGGTGTTGGACACATACCAAGTTTAGCTCAGTTCTGGGCATCTTTGAAATACCTATACAAACTAGTTTCTACATAGTAACTTGCAACTTTGAATGAGAATGTGCTTGCTTACAGCAACGTGCTATATGATCTGAATGCCCGAATTGGGAATCTGTGTCAAAACTTTGTTAGGAATTATGTGATCCTTACTAGCTGGAAGTAAGGGAGATGGGGCATGAAGTTATTTCTAGGAGTTGGAGACATACAACGTTTAGCTCAGTTCTGGGCATTTTTGAAATACCTATACAAACTTGTTCCTACATAGTAACTTTCATCTTTGAATGAGAATGTGCTTGCTTACAGCAACGTGCTATATGTTCTGTATGCCCGAATTGGAAATCTGTATCAAAATTTGTTAAGAATTATGTGATCCTTACTAGCTGGAAGTAAGGGAGTTGGGGCATGAAGGTATTTCTAGGAGTTGGACACATACCAAGTTTAGCAGAGTTCTGGGCATCTTTGAAATACCTATACAAACTTGTTCCTACATAGTAACTTGCAACTTTGAATGAGAATGTGCTTGTTTACAGCAACGTGCCATATGCTCTGAATGCCCGAATTGGGAATCTGTGTCAAAATTTGTTAGGAATTATGTGATCCTTACTAGCTGGAAGTAAGTGAGATGGGGCATGAAGTTATTTCTAGGAGTTGGAGACATACAACGTTTAGCTCAGTTCTAGTCATCTTTGAAATACCTATACAAACTTGTTCCTACATAGTAACTTGCAACTTTGAATGAGAATGTGCTTGCTTACAGCAACGTGCGATATTTTCTGAATGCCCGAATTGGGAATCTGTGTCAAAACTTTGTTAGGAATTCTGTGATCCTTACTAGCTGGAAGTAAGTGAGATGGGGCATGAAGTTATTTCTAGGAGTTGGACACATACCAAGTTTAGCTCAGTTCTGGGAATCTTTGAAATACCTATACAAACTTGTTCCTACATAGTAACTTGCAACTTTGAATGAGAATGTGCTTGCTTACAGCAAGGTGCTATATGTTCTGAATGCCCGAATTGGGAATCTGTGTCAAAACTTTGTTAGGAATTATGTGATCCTTACTAGCTGGAAGTAAGGGAGATGGGGCATGAAGTTATTTCTAGGAGTTGGACACATACCAAGTTTAGCTCAGTTCTGGGCATCTTTGAAATACCTATACAAACTTGTTCCTACATCGTAACTTGCAACTTTGAATGAGAATGTGCTTGCTTACAGCAACGTGCTATATGTTCTGAATGCCCGAATTGGGAATCTGTGTCAAAATTTGTTAGGAATTATGTGATCCTTACTAGATGGAAGTAAGGGAGTTGGGGCATGAAGGTATTTCTAGGAGTTGGAGACATACAACGTTTAGCTCAGTTCTGGGCATCTTTGAAATACCTATACAAACTTGTTCCTACATAGTAACTTGCAACTTTAAATGAGAATGTGCTTGCTTACAGCAACGTGCTATATGTTCTGAATGCCCGAATTGGGAATCTGTGTCAAAACTTTGTTAGGAATTATGTGATCCTTACTAGCTGGAAGTATGGGAGATGGGGCATGAAGTTATTTCTAGGAGGTGGAGACATACAACGTTTAGCTCAGTTCTGGGCATCTTTGAAATACCTATACAAACTTCTTCCTACATAGTAACTTGCAACTTTGAATGAGAATGTGCTTGCTTACAGCAACGTGCTATATGTTCTGAATGCCCGAATTGGGAATCTGTGTCAAAACTTTGTTAGGAATTATGTGATCCTTACTAGCTGGAAGTAAGGGAGATGGGGCATGAAGTTATTTCTAGGAGTTGGACACATACCAAGTTTAGCTCAGTTCTGGGCATCTTTGAAATACCTATACAAACTTGTTCCTGCATAGTAACTTGCAACTTTGAATGAGAATGTGCTTGCTTACAGCAACGTGCTATATGTTCTGAATGCCCGAATTGGGAATCTGTGTCAAAATTTGTTAGGAATTATGTGATCCTTACTAGATGGAAGTAAGGGAGTTGGGGCATGAAGGTATTTCTAGGAGTTGGAGACATACAACGTTTAGCTCAGTTCTGGGCATCTTTGAAATACCTATACAAACTTGTTCCTACATAGTAACTTGCAACTTTGAATGAGAATGTGCTTGCTTACAGCAACGTGCTATATGTTCTGAATGCCCGAAAAGGGAATCTGTGTCAAAACTTTGTTAGGAATTATGTGATCCTTACTAGCTGGAAGTAAGTGAGATGGGGCATGAAGTTATTTCTAGGTGTTGGACACATACCAAGTTTAGCTCAGTTCTGGGCATCTTTGAAATACCTATACAAACTAGTTTCTACATAGTAACTTGCAACTTTGAATGAGAATGTGCTTGCTTACAGCAACGTGCTATATGATCTGAATGCCCGAATTGGGAATCTGTGTCAAAACTTTGTTAGGAATTATGTGATCCTTACTAGCTGGAAGTAAGGGAGATGGGGCATGAAGTTATTTCTAGGAGTTGGACACATACCAAGTTTAGCTCAGTTCTGGGCATCTTTGAAATACCTACACAAACTTGTTACTACATAGTAACTTGCAACTTTAAATGAGAATGTGCTTGCTTACAGCAACGTGCTATATGTTCTGAATGCCCGAAAAGGGAATCTGTGTCAAAACTTTGTTAGGAATTATGTGATCCTTACTAGCTGGAAGTAAGTGAGATGGGGCATGAAGTTATTTCTAGGAGTTGGAGACATACAACGTTTAGCTCAGTTCTGGGCATTTTTGAAATACCTATACAAACTTGTTCCTACATAGTAACTTGCAACTTTGAATGAGAATGTGCTTGCTTGCAGCAACGTGCTATATGTTCTGAATGCCCGAATTGGGAATCTGTGTCAAAACTTTGTTAGGAATTATGTGATCCTTACTAGCTGGAAGTAAGGGCGATGGGGCATGAAGTTATTTCTAGGAGTTGGACACATACCAAGTTTAGCTCAGTTCTGGGCATCTTTGAAATACCTATACAAACTTGTTCCTACATAGTAACTTGCAACTTTGAATGAGAATGTGCTTGCTTACAGCAACGTGCTATATGTTCTGAATGCCCGAATTGGGAATCTGTGTCAAAATTTGTTAGGAATTATGTGATCCTTACTAGCCCGAAGTAAGGGAGTTCGGGCTTGAAGGTATTTCTAGGAGTTGGACACATACCAAGTTTAGCTCAGTTCTGGGCATCTTTGAAATACCTATACAAACTTGTTCCTACATAGTAATTTTCATCTTTGAATGAGAATGTGCTTGCTTACAGCAACGTGCTATATGTTCTGTATGCCCGAATTGGAAATCTGTGTCAAAATTTGTTAAGAATTTTGTGATCCTTACTAGCTGGAAGTAAGGGAGTTGGGGCATGAAGATATTTCTAGGAGTTGGACACATACCAAGTTTAGCAGAGTTCTGGGCATCTTTGAAATACCTATACAAACTTGTTCCTACATAGTAACTTGCAACTTTGAATGAGAATGTGCTTGTTTATAGCAACGTGCCATATGCTCTGAATGCCCGAATTGGGAATCTGTGTCAAAATTTGTTAGGAATTATGTGATCCTTACTAGCTGGAAGTAAGTGAGATGGGGCATGAAGTTATTTCTAGGAGTTGGAGACATACAACGTTTAGCTCAGTTCTGGGCATCTTTGAAATACCTATACAAACTTGTTCCTACATAGTAACTTGCAACTTTGAATGAGAATGTGCTTGCTTACAGCAACGTGCGATATGTTCTGAATGCCCGAATTGGGAATCTGTGTCAAAACTTTGTTAGGAATTATGTGATCCTTACTAGCTGGAAGTAAGGGAGATGGGGCATGAAGTTATTTCTAGGAGTTGGACACATACCAAGTTTAGCTCAGTTCTGGGCATCTTTGAAATACCTATACAAACTTGTTCCTACATAGTAACTTGCAACTTTGAATGAGAATGTGCTTGCTTGCAGCAACGTGCTATATGTTCTGAATGCCCGAATTGGGAATCTGTGTCAAAACTTTGTTAGGAATTATGTGATCCTTACTAGCTGGAAGTAAGGGAGATGGGGCATGAAGTTATATCTAGGAGTTGGAGACATACAACGTTTAGCTCAGTTCTGGGCATCTTTGAAATACCTATACAAACTTGTTCCTACATAGTAACTTGCAACTTTGAATGAGAATGTGCTTGCTTGCAGCAACGTGCTATATGTTCTGAATGCCCGAAAGGGAATCTGTGTCAAAACTTTGTTAGGAATTATGTGATCCTTACTAGCTGGAAGTAAGTGAGATGGGGCATGAAGT
The DNA here is from genome assembly GCF_020826845.1 of Diceros bicornis minor. Lineage (NCBI taxonomy): Eukaryota > Metazoa > Chordata > Mammalia > Perissodactyla > Rhinocerotidae > Diceros > Diceros bicornis. The sequence goes on along the minus strand of NW_026690888.1, from coordinate 469,162 downwards.
TATTTCTAGGAGTTGGAGACATACAACGTTTAGCTCAGTTCTGGGCATTTTTGAAATACCTATACAAACTTGTTCCTACATAGTAACTTGCAACTTTGAATGAGAATGTGCTTGCTTGCAGCAACGTGCTATATGTTCTGAATGCCCGAATTGGGAATCTGTGTCAAAACTTTGTTAGGAATTATGTGATCCTTACTAGCTGGAAGTAAGGGCGATGGGGCATGAAGTTATTTCTAGGAGTTGGACACATACCAAGTTTAGCTCAGTTCTGGGCATCTTTGAAATACCTATACAAACTTGTTCCTACATAGTAACTTGCAACTTTGAATGAGAATGTGCTTGCTTACAGCAACGTGCTATATGTTCTGAATGCCCGAATTGGGAATCTGTGTCAAAATTTGTTAGGAATTATGTGATCCTTACTAGCCCGAAGTAAGGGAGTTCGGGCTTGAAGGTATTTCTAGGAGTTGGACACATACCAAGTTTAGCTCAGTTCTGGGCATATTTGAAATACCTATACAAACTTGTTCCTACATAGTAACTTTCATCTTTGAATGAGAATGTGCTTGCTTACAGCAACGTGCTATATGTTCTGTATGCCCGAATTGGAAATCTGTATCAAAATTTGTTAAGAATTATGTGATCCTTACTAGCTGGAAGTAAGGGAGTTGGGGCATGAAGGTATTTCTAGGAGTTGGACACATACCAAGTTTAGCAGAGTTCTGGGCATCTTTGAAATACCTATACAAACTTGTTCCTACATAGTAACTTGCAACTTTGAATGAGAATGTGCTTGTTTACAGCAACGTGCCATATGCTCTGAATGCCCGAATTGGGAATCTGTGTCAAAATTTGTTAGGAATTATGTGATCCTTACTAGCTGGAAGTAAGTGAGATGGGGCATGAAGTTATTTCTAGGAGTTGGAGACATACAACGTTTAGCTCAGTTCTAGTCATCTTTGAAATACCTATACAAACTTGTTCCTACATAGTAACTTGCAACTTTGAATGAGAATGTGCTTGCTTACAGCAACGTGCGATATTTTCTGAATGCCCGAATTGGGAATCTGTGTCAAAACTTTGTTAGGAATTCTGTGATCCTTACTAGCTGGAAGTAAGTGAGATGGGGCATGAAGTTATTTCTAGGAGTTGGACACATACCAAGTTTAGCTCAGTTCTGGGAATCTTTGAAATACCTATACAAACTTGTTCCTACATAGTAACTTGCAACTTTGAATGAGAATGTGCTTGCTTACAGCAAGGTGCTATATGTTCTGAATGCCCGAATTGGGAATCTGTGTCAAAACTTTGTTAGGAATTATGTGATCCTTACTAGCTGGAAGTAAGGGAGATGGGGCATGAAGTTATTTCTAGGAGTTGGACACATACCAAGTTTAGCTCAGTTCTGGGCATCTTTGAAATACCTATACAAACTTGTTCCTACATCGTAACTTGCAACTTTGAATGAGAATGTGCTTGCTTACAGCAACGTGCTATATGTTCTGAATGCCCGAATTGGGAATCTGTGTCAAAATTTGTTAGGAATTATGTGATCCTTACTAGATGGAAGTAAGGGAGTTGGGGCATGAAGGTATTTCTAGGAGTTGGAGACATACAACGTTTAGCTCAGTTCTGGGCATCTTTGAAATACCTATACAAACTTGTTCCTACATAGTAACTTGCAACTTTAAATGAGAATGTGCTTGCTTACAGCAACGTGCTATATGTTCTGAATGCCCGAATTGGGAATCTGTGTCAAAACTTTGTTAGGAATTATGTGATCCTTACTAGCTGGAAGTATGGGAGATGGGGCATGAAGTTATTTCTAGGAGGTGGAGACATACAACGTTTAGCTCAGTTCTGGGCATCTTTGAAATACCTATACAAACTTCTTCCTACATAGTAACTTGCAACTTTGAATGAGAATGTGCTTGCTTACAGCAACGTGCTATATGTTCTGAATGCCCGAATTGGGAATCTGTGTCAAAACTTTGTTAGGAATTATGTGATCCTTACTAGCTGGAAGTAAGTGAGATGGGGCATGAAGTTATTTCTAGGAGTTGGACACATACCAAGTTTAGCTCAGTTCTGGGCATCTTTGAAATACCTATACAAACTTGTTCCTACATAGTAACTTGCAACTTTGAATGAGAATGTGCTTGCTTACAGCAACGTGCTATATGTTCTGAATGCCCGAATTGGGAATCTGTGTCAAAATTTGTTAGGAATTATGTGATCCTTACTAGATGGAAGTAAGGGAGTTGGGGCATGAAGGTATTTCTAGGAGTTGGAGACATACAACGTTTAGCTCAGTTCTGGGCATCTTTGAAATACCTATACAAACTTGTTCCTACATAGTAACTTGCAACTTTAAATGAGAATGTGCTTGCTTACAGCACCGTGTTATATGTTCTGAATGCCCGAATTGGGAATCTGTGTCAAAACTTTGTTAGGAATTATGTGATCCTTACTAGCTGGAAGTATGGGAGATGGGGCATGAAGTCATTTCTAGGAGGTGGAGACATACAACGTTTAGCTCAGTTCTGGGCATCTTTGAAATACCTATACAAACTTGTTCCTACATAGTAACTTGCAACTTTGAATGAGAATGTGCTTGCTTACAGCAACGTGCTATATGTTCTGAATGCCCGAAAAGGGAATCTGTGTCAAAACTTTGTTAGGAATTTTGTGATCCTTACTAGCTGGAAGTAAGTGAGATGGGGCATGAAGTTATTTCTAGGTGTTGGACACATACCAAGTTTAGCTCAGTTCTGGGCATCTTTGAAATACCTATACAAACTAGTTTCTACATAGTAACTTGCAACTTTGAATGAGAATGTGCTTGCTTACAGCAACGTGCTATATGATCTGAATGCCCGAATTGGGAATCTGTGTCAAAACTTTGTTAGGAATTATGTGATCCTTACTAGCTGGAAGTAAGGGAGATGGGGCATGAAGTTATTTCTAGGAGTTGGACACATACCAAGTTTAGCTCAGTTCTGGGCATCTTTGAAATACCTACACAAACTTGTTACTACATAGTAACTTGCAACTTTAAATGAGAATGTGCTTGCTTACAGCAACGTGCTATATGTTCTGAATGCGCGAAAAGGGAATCTGTGTCAAAACTTTGTTAGGAATTATGTGATCCTTACTAGCTGGAAGTAAGTGAGATGGGGCATGAAGTTATTTCTAGGAGTTGGAGACATACAACGTTTAGCTCAGTTCTGGGCATTTTTGAAATACCTATACAAACTTGTTCCTACATAGTAACTTGCAACTTTGAATGAGAATGTGCTTGCTTGCAGCAACGTGCTATATGTTCTGAATGCCCGAATTGGGAATCTGTGTCAAAACTTTGTTAGGAATTATGTGATCCTTACTAGCTGGAAGTAAGGGCGATGGGGCATGAAGTTATTTCTAGGAGTTGGACACATACCAAGTTTAGCTCAGTTCTGGGCATCTTTGAAATACCTATACAAACTTGTTCCTACATAGTAACTTGCAACTTTGAATGAGAATGTGCTTGCTTACAGCAACGTGCTATATGTTCTGAATGCCCGAATTGGGAATCTGTGTCAAAATTTGTTAGGAATTATGTGATCCTTACTAGCCCGAAGTAAGGGAGTTCGGGCTTGAAGGTATTTCTAGGAGTTGGACACATACCAAGTTTAGCTCAGTTCTGGGCATCTTTGAAATACCTATACAAACTTGTTCCTACATAGTACTTTTCATCTTTGAATGAGAATGTGCTTGCTTACAGCAACGTGCTATATGTTCTGTATGCCCGAATTGGAAATCTGTGTCAAAATTTGTTAAGAATTATGTGATCCTTACTAGCTGGAAGTAAGGGAGATGGGGCATGAAGTTATTTCTAGGAGTTGGAGACATACCAAGTTTAGCTCAGTTCTGGGCATCTTTGAAATACCTATACAAACTTGTTCCTACATACTAACTTGCAACTTTGAATGAGAATGTGCTTGCTTACAGCAACGTGCTATATGTTCTGAATGCCCGAATTGGGAATCTGTGTCAAAACTTTGTTAGGAATTATGTGATCCTTACTAGCTGAAAGAAAGGGAGATGGGGCATGAAGTTATTTATAGGAGTTGGACACATACCAAGTTTAGCTCAGTTCTGGGCATCTTTGAAATACCTATACCAACTTGTTCCTACATAGTAACTTGCATCTTTGAATGAGAATGTGCTTGCTTACAGCAACGTGCTATATGTTCTGAATGCCCGAAAAGGGAATATGTGTCAAAACTTTGTTAGGAATTATGTGATCCTTACTAGCTGGAAGTAAGTGAGATGGGGCATGAAGTTATTTCTAGGTGTTGGACACATACCAAGTTTAGCTCAGTTCTGGGCATCTTTGAAATACCTATACAAACTTGTTCCTACATAGTAACTTGCAACTTTGAATGAGAATGTGCTTGCTTACAGCTACGTGCTATATGATCTGAATGCCCGAATTGGGAATCTGTGTCAAAACTTTGTTAGGAATTATGTGATCCTTACTAGCTGGAAGTAAGGGAGATGGGGCATGAAGTTATTTCTAGGAGTTGGACACATACCAAGTTTAGCTCAGTTCTGGGCATCTTTGAAATACCTACACAAACTTGTTCCTACATAGTAACTTGCAACTTTAAATGAGAATGTGCTTGCTTACAGCAACGTGCTATATGTTCTGAATGCCCGAAAAGGGAATCTGTGTCAAAACTTTGTTAGGAATTATGTGATCCTTACTAGCTGGAAGTAAGTGAGATGGGGCATGAAGTTATTTCTAGGAGTTGGAGACATACAACGTTTAGCTCAGTTCTGGGCATTTTTGAAATACCTATACAAACTTGTTCCTACATAGTAACTTGCAACTTTGAATGAGAATGTGCTTGCTTGCAGCAACGTGCTATATGTTCTGAATGCCCGAATTGGGAATCTGTGTCAAAACTTTGTTAGGAATTATGTGATCCTTACTAGCTGGAAGTAAGGGCGATGGGGCATGAAGTTATTTCTAGGAGTTGGACACATACCAAGTTTAGCTCAGTTCTGGGCATCTTTGAAATACCTATACAAACTTGTTCCTACATAGTAACTTGCAACTTTGAATGAGAATGTGCTTGCTTACAGCAACGTGCTATATGTTCTGAATGCCCGAATTGGGAATCTGTGTCAAAATTTGTTAGGAATTATGTGATCCTTACTAGTCCGAAGTAAGGGAGTTTGGGCTTGAAGGTATTTCTAGGAGTTGGACAGATACCAAGTTTAGCTCAGTTCTGGGCATCTTTGAAATACCTATACAAACTTGTTCCTACATAGTAACTTGCAACTTTGAATGAGAATGTGCTTGCTTGCAGCAACGTGCTATATGTTCTGAATACCCGAATTGGGAATCTGTGTCAAAACTTTGTTAGGAATTATGTGATCCTTACTAGCTGGAAGTAAGGGAGATGGGGCATGAAGTTATTTCTAGGAGTTGGAGACATACAACGTTTAGCTCAGTTCTGGGCATCTTTGAAATACCTATACAAACTTGTTCTTACATAGTAACTTACAACTTTGAATGAGAATGTGCTTGCTTACAGCAACGTGCTATATGTTCTGAATGCCCGAATTGGGAATCTGTGTCATAACTTTGTTAGGAATTATGTGATCCTTACTAGCTGGAAGTAAGGGAGATGGGGCATGAAGTTATTTCTAGGAGTTGGAGACATACCAAGTTTAGCTCAGTTCTGGGCATCTTTGAAATACCTATACAAACTTGTTCCTACATAGTAACTTGCAACTTTGAATGAGAATGTGCTTGCTTACAGCAACGTGCTATATGTTCTGAATGCCCGAATTGGGAATCTGTGTCAAAACTTTGTTAGGAATTATGTGATCCTTTCCAGCTGGAAGTAAGGGAGATGGGGCATGAAGGTATTTCTAGGAGTTGGACACATACCAAGTTTAGCTCAGTTCTGGGCATCTTTGAAATACCTATACAAACTTGTTCCTACATAGTAACTTGCATCTTTGAATGAGAATGTGCTTGCTTACAGCAACGTGCTATATGTTCTGAATGCCCGAATTGGGAATATGTGTCAAAACTTTGTTAGGAATTATGTGATCCTTACTAGCTGGAAGTAAGGGAGATGGGGCATGAAGTTATTTCTAGGAGTTGGACACATACCAAGTTTAGCTCAGTTCTGGGCATCTTTGAAATACCTATACAAACTTGTTCTTACATAGTAACTTGCAACTTTGAATGAGAATGTGCTTGCTTACAGCAACGTGCTATATGTTCTGAATGCCCGAATTGGGTATCTGTGTCAAAACTTTGTTAGGAATTATGTTATCCTTACTAGCTGGAAGTAAGGGAGATGGGGCATGAAGTTATTTCTTGGAGTTGGAGACATACAACGTTTAGCTCAGTTCTGGGCATCTTTGAAATACCTATACAAACTTGTTCCTACATAGTAACTTGCAACTTTGAATGAGAATGTGCTTGCTTGCAGCAAGGTGCTATATGTTCTGAATGCTCGAAATGGGAATCTGTGTCAAAACTTTGTTAGGAATTATGTTATCCTTACTAGCTGGAAGTAAGGGAGATGGAGCATGAAGTTATTTCTAGGAGTTGGACACATACCAAGTTTAGCTCAGTTCTGGGCATCTTTGAAATACCTATACAAACTTGTTCCTACATAGTAACTTGCATCTTTGAATGAGAATGTGCTTGCTTACAGCAACGTGCTATATGTTCTGAATGCCCGAATTGGGAATCTGTGTCAAAATTTGTTAGGAATTATGTGATCCTTACTAGCTGGAAGTAAGGGAGTTGGGGCATGAAGGTATTTCTAGGAGTTGGACACATACCAAGTTTAGCTCAGTTCTGGGCATCTTTGAAATACCTATACAAACTTGTTCCTACATAGTAACTTGCAACTTTGAATGAGAATGTGCTTGCTTACAGCAATGTGCTATATGTTCTGAATGCCCGAATTGGGAATCTGTGTCAAATCTTTGTTAGGAATTATGTGATCCTTACTAGCTGGAAGTAAGGGAGATGGGGCATGAAGTTATTTCTAGGAGTTGGAGACATACAACGTTTAGCTCAGTTCTGGGCATCTTTGAAATACCTATACAAACTTGTTCTTACATAGTAACTTACAACTTTGAATGAGAATGTGCTTGCTTACAGCAACGTGCTATATGTTCTGAATGCCCGAATTGGGAATCTGTGTCAAAACTTTGTTAGGAATTATGTGATCCTTACTAGCTGGAAGTAAGGGAGATGGGGCATGAAGTTATTTCTAGGAGTTGGAGACATACCAAGTTTAGCTCAGTTCTGGGCATCTTTGAAATACCTATACAAACTTGTTCCTACATAGTAACTTGCAACTTTGAATGAGAATGTGCTTGCTTACAGCAACGTGCTATATGTTCTGAATGCCCGAATTGGGAATCTGTGTCAGAATTTGTTAGGAATTATGTGATACTTACTAGCTGGAATTAAGGGAGTTGGGGCATGAAGCTATTTCTAGGAGTTGGACACAAACCAAGTTTAGCACAGTTCTGGGCATCTTAGAAATACGTATACAAACTTGTTCCTACATAGTAACTTGCAACTTTGAATGAGAATTGCTTGCTTACAGCAACGTGCTATATGCTCTGAATGCCCGAAAAGGGAATCTGTGTCAAAACTTTGTTAGCAATTATGTGATCCTTACTAGCTGGAAGTAAGGGAGATGGGGCATGAAATTATTTCTAGGAGTTGGACACATACCAAGTTTAGCTCAGTTCTAGGCATCTTTGAAATACCTATACAAACTTGTTCCTACATAGTAACTTGCAACTTTGAATGAGAATGTGCTTGCTTACAGCAACGTGCTATATGTTCTGAATGCCCGAATAGGGAATCTGTGTCAAAACTGTTAGAAATTATGTGATCCTTACTAGATGGAAGTAAGGGAGTTGGGGCATGAAGGTATTTCTAGGAGTTAGACACATACCAAGTTTAGCACAGTTCTGGGCATCTTTGAAATACCTATACAAACTTGTTCCTACATAGTAACTTGCAACTTTGAATGAGAATGTGCTTGCTTACAGCAACGTGCTATATGTTCTGAATGCCCGAATTGGGAATCTGTGTCAAAACTTTGTTAGGAATTATGTGATCCTTACTAGCTGGAAGTAAGGGAGATGGGGCATGAAGGTATTTCTAGGAGTTAGACACATACCAAGTTTAGCACAGTTCTGGGCATCTTTGAAATACCTATACAAACTTGTTCTTACATAGTATCTTGCAACTTTGAATGAGAATGTGCTTGCTTACAGCAACGTGCTATATGTTCTGAATGCCCGAATTGGGAATCAGTGTCAAAACTTTATTAGGAATTATGTGATCCTTACTAGCTGGAAGTAAGGGAGTTGGGGCAGTTTGGGCATGAAGGTATTTCTAGGAGTTGGACACATACAACATTTAGCTCAGTTCTGGGCATCTTTGAAATACCTATACAAACTTGTTCCTACATAGTAACTTGCAACTATGAATGAGAATGTGCTTGCTTGCAGCAACGTGCTTTATGTTCTGAATGCCCGAATTGGGAATCTGTGTCAAAACTTTGTTAGGAATTATGTGATCCTTACTACCTGGAAGCAAGGGAGATGGAGCATGAAGATATTTCTAGGAGTTGGACACATACCAAGTTTAGCTCAGTTCTGGGCATCTTTGAAATACCTATACAAACTTGTTCCTACATAGTAACTTGCAACTTTGAATGAGAATGTGCTTGCTTACAGCAACGTGCTATATGTTCTGAATGCCCGAATTGGGAATCTGTGTCAAAACTTTGTTAGGAATTATGTGATCCTTACTAGCTGGAAGTAAGTGAGATGGGGCATGAAGTTATATCTAGGAGTTGGAGACATACAACGTTTAGCTCAGTTCTGGGCATCTTTGAAATACCTATACAAACTTGTTCCTACATAGTAACTTGCAACTTTGAATGAGAATGTGCTTGCTTGCAGCAACGTGCTATATGTTCTGAATGCCCGAATTGGGAATCTGTGTAAAAACTTTGTTAGGAATTATGTGATCCTTACTAGCTGGAAGTAAGGGAGATGGGGCATGAAGTTATTTCTAGGAGTTGGAGACATACCAAGTTTAGCTCAGTTCTGGGCATCTTTGAAATACCTATACAAACTTGTTCCTACATACTAACTTGCAACTTTGAATGAGAATGTGCTTGCTTACAGCAACGTGCTATATGTTCTGAATGCCCGAATTGGGAATCTGTGTCAAAACTTTGTTAGGAATTATGTGATCCTTACTAGCTGAAAGAAAGGGAGATGGGGCATGAAGTTATTACTAGGAGTTGGACACATACCAAGTTTAGCTCAGTTCTGGGCATCTTTGAAATACCTATACCAACTTGTTCCTACATAGTAACTTGCATCTTTGAATGAGAATGTGCTTGCCTACAGCAACGTGCTATATGTTCTGAATGCCCGAAAAGGGAATATGTGTCAAAACTTTGTTAGGAATTATGTGATCCTTACTAGCTGGAAGTAAGTGAGATGGGGCATGAAGTTATTTCTAGGTGTTGGACACATACCAAGTTTAGCTCAGTTCTGGGCATCTTTGAAATACCTATACAAACTTGTTCCTACATAGTAACTTGCAACTTTGAATGAGAATGTGCTTGCTTACAGCTACGTGCTATATGATCTGAATGCCCGAATTGGGAATCTGTGTCTAAACTTTGTTAGGAATTATGTCATCCTTACTAGCTGGAAGTAAGGGAGATGGGGCATGAAGTTATTTCTAGGAGTTGGACACATACCAAGTTTAGCTCAGTTCTGGGCATCTTTGAAATACCTACACAAACTTGTTCCTACATAGTAACTTGCAACTTTAAATGAGAATGTGCTTGCTTACAGCAACGTGCTATATGTTCTCAATGCCCGAAAAGGGAATCTGTGTCAAAACTTTGTTAGGAATTATGTGATCCTTACTAGCTGGAAGTAAGTGAGATGGGGCATGAAGTTATTTCTAGGAGTTGGAGACATACAACGTTTAGCTCAGTTCTGGGCATTTTTGAAATACCTATACAAACTTGTTCCTACATAGTAACTTGCAACTTTGAATGAGAATGTGCTTGCTTGCAGCAACGTGCTATATGTTCTGAATGCCCGAATTGGGAATCTGTGTCAAAACTTTGTTAGGAATTATGTGATCCTTACTAGCTGGAAGTAAGGGCGATGGGGCATGAAGTTATTTCTAGGAGTTGGACACATACCAAGTTTAGCTCAGTTCTGGGCATCTTTGAAATACCTATACAAACTTGTTCCTACATAGTAACTTGCAACTTTGAATGAGAATGTGCTTGCTTATAGCAACGTGCTATATGTTCTGAATGCCCGAATTGGGAATCTGTGTCAAAATTTGTTAGGAATTATGTGATCCTTACTAGCCCGAAGTAAGGGAGTTCGGGCTTGAAGGTATTTCTAGGAGTTGGACAGATACCAAGTTTAGCTCAGTTCTGGGCATCTTTGAAATACCTATACAAACTTGTTCCTACATAGTAACTTGCAACTTTGAATGAGAATGTGCTTGCTTGCAGCAACGTGCTATATGTTCTGAATGCCCGAATTGGGAATCTGTGTCAAAACTTTGTTAGGAATTATGTGATCCTTACTAGCTGGAAGTAAGGGAGATGGGGCATGAAGTTATTTCTAGGAGTTGGAGACATACAACGTTTAGCTCAGTTCTGGGCATCTTTGAAATACCTATACAAACTTGTTCTTACATAGTAACTTACAACTTTGAATGAGAATGTGCTTGCTTACAGCAACGTGCTATATGTTCTGAATGCCCGAATTGGGAATCTGTGTCAAAACTTTGTTAGGAATTATGTGATCCTTACTAGCTGGAAGTAAGGGAGATGGGGCATGAAGTTATTTCTAGGAGTTGGAGACATACCAAGTTTAGCTCAGTTCTGGGCATCTTTGAAATACCTATACAAACTTGTTCCTACATAGTAACTTGCAACTTTGAATGAGAATGTGCTTTCTTACAGCAACGTGCTATATGTTCTGAATGCCCGAATTGGGAATCTGTGTCAAAACTTTGTTAGGAATTATGTGATCCTTACTAGCTGGAAGTAAGGGAGATGGGGCATGAAGTTATTTCTAGGAGTTGGACACATACCAAGTTTAGCTCAGTTCTGGGCATCTTTGAAATACCTACACAAACTTGTTCCTACATAGTAACTTGCAACTTTAAATGAGAATGTGCTTGCTTACAGCAACGTGCTATATGTTCTGAATGCCCGAAAAGGGAATCTGTGTCAAAACTTTGTTAGGAATTATGTGATCCTTACTAGCTGGAAGTAAGTGAGATGGGGCATGAAGTTATTTCTAGGAGTTGGAGACATACAACGTTTAGCTCAGTTCTGGGCATTTTTGAAATACCTATACAAACTTGTTCCTACATAGTAACTTGCAACTTTGAATGAGAATGTGCTTGCTTGCAGCAACGTGCTATATGTTCTGAATGCCCGAATTGGGAATCTGTGTCAAAACTTTGTTAGGAATTATGTGATCCTTACTAGCTGGAAGTAAGGGCGATGGGGCATGAAGTTATTTCTAGGAGTTGGACACATACCAAGTTTAGCTCAGTTCTGGGCATCTTTGAAATACCTATACAAACTTGTTCCTACATAGTAACTTGCATCTGTGAATGAGAATGTGCTTGCTTACAGCAACGTGCTATATGTTCTGAATGCCCGAATTGGGAATCTGTGTCAAAATTTGTTAGGAATTATGTGATCCTTACTAGCTGGAAATAAGGGAGTTGGGGCATGAAGGTATTTCTAGGAGTTGGACACATACCAAGTTTAGCTCAGTTCTGGGCATCTTTGAAATACCTATACAAACTTGTTCCTACATAGTAACTTGCAACTTTGAATGAGAATGTGCTTGCTTACAGCAATGTGCTATATGTTCTGAATGCCCGAATTGGGAATCTGTGTCAAATCTTTGTTAGGAATTATGTGATCCTTACTAGCTGGAAGTAAGGGAGATGGGGCATGAAGTTATTTCTAGGAGTTGGAGACATACAACGTTTAGCTCAGTTCTGGGCATCTTTGAAATACCTATACAAACTTGTTCTTACATAGTAACTTACAACTTTGAATGAGAATGTGCTTGCTTACAGCAACGTGCTATATGTTCTGAATGCCCGAATTGGGAATCTGTGTCAAAACTTTGTTAGGAATTATGTGATCCTTACTAGCTGGAAGTAAGGGAGATGGGGCATGAAGTTATTTCTAGGAGTTGGAGACATACCAAGTTTAGCTCAGTTCTGGGCATCTTTGAAATACCTATACAAACTTGTTCCTACATAGTAACTTGCAACTTTGAATGAGAATGTGCTTGCTTACAGCAACGTGCTATATGTTCTGAATGCCCGAATTGGGAATCTGTGTCAGAATTTGTTAGGAATTATGTGATCCTTACTAGCTGGAATTAAGGGAGTTGGTGCATGAAGCTATTTCTAGGAGTTGGACACAAACCAAGTTTAGCACAGTTCTGGGCATCTTAGAAATACGTATACAAACTTGTTCCTACATAGTAACTTGCAACTTTGAATGAGAATTGCTTGCTTACAGCAACGTGCTATATGCTCTGAATGCCCGAAAAGGGAATCTGTGTCAAAACTTTGTTAGGAATTATGTGATCCTTACTAGCTGGAAGTAAGGGAGATGGGGCATGAAATTATTTCTAGGAGTTGGACACATACCAAGTTTAGCTCAGTTCTAGGCATCTTTGAAATACCTATACAAACTTGTTCCTACATAGTAACTTGCAACTTTGAATGAGAATGTGCTTGCTTACAGCAACGTGCTATATGTTCTGAATGCCCGAATAGGGAATCTGTGTCAAAACTGTTAGAAATTATGTGATCCTTACTAGATGGAAGTAAGGGAGTTGGGGCATGAAGGTATTTCTAGGAGTTAGACACATACCAAGTTTAGCACAGTTCTGGGCATCTTTGAAATACCTATACAAACTTGTTCCTACATAGTAACTTGCAACTTTGAATGAGAATGTGCTTGCTTACAGCAACGTGCTATATGTTCTGAATGCCCGAATTGGGAATCTGTGTCAAAACTTTGTTAGGAATTATGTGATCCTTACTAGCTGGAAGTAAGGGAGATGGGGCATGAAGGTATTTCTAGGAGTTGGAGACATACCAAGTTTAGCTCAGTTCTGGGCATCTTTGAAACACCTATACAAACTTGTTCTTACATAGTATCTTGCAACTTTGAATGAGAATGTGCTTGCTTACAGCAACGTCCTATATGTTCTGAATGCCCGAATTGGGAATCAGTGTCAAAACTTTATTAGGAATTATGTGATCCTTACTAGCTGGAAGTAAGGGAGTTGGGGCAGTTTGGGCATGAAGGTATTTCTAGGAGTTGGACACATACAACGTTTAGCTCAATTCTGGGCATCTTTGAAATACCTATACAAACTTGTTCCTACATAGTAACTTGCAACTTTGAATGAGAATGTGCTTGCTTGCAGCAACGTGCTTTATGTTCTGAATGCCCGAATTGGGAATCTGTGTCAAAACTTTGTTAGGAATTATGTGATCCTTACTACCTGGAAGCAAGGGAGATGGAGCATGAAGATATTTCTAGGAGTTGGACACATACCAAGTTTAGCTCAGTTCTGGGCATCTTTGAAATACCTATACAAACTTGTTCCTACATAGTAACTTGCAACTTTGAATGAGAATGTGCTTGCTTACAGCAACGTGCTATATGTTCTGAATGCCCGAATTGGGAATCTGTGTCAAAACTTTGTTAGGAATTATGTGATCCTTACTAGCTGGAAGTAAGTGAGATGGGGCATGAAGTTATATCTAGGAGTTGGAGACATACAACGTTTAGCTCAGTTCTGGGCATCTTTGAAATACCTATACAAACTTGTTCCTACATAGTAACTTGCAACTTTGAATGAGAATGTGCTTGCTTGCAGCAACGTGCTATATGTTCTGAATGCCCGAATTGGGAATCTGTGTAAAAACTTTGTTAGGAATTATGTGATCCTTACTAGCTGGAAGTAAGGGAGATGGGGCATGAAGTTATTTCTAGGAGTTGGAGACATACCAAGTTTAGCTCAGTTCTGGGCATCTTTGAAATACCTATACAAACTTGTTCCTACATACTAACTTGCAACTTTGAATGAGAATGTGCTTGCTTACAGCAACGTGCTATATGTTCTGAATGCCCGAATTGGGAATCTGTGTCAAAACTTTGTTAGGAATTATGTGATCCTTACTAGCTGAAAGAAAGGGAGATGGGGCATGAAGTTATTTCTAGGAGTTGGACACATACCAAGTTTAGCTCAGTTCTGGGCATCTTTGAAATACCTATACCAACTTGTTCCTACATAGTAACTTGCATCTTTGAATGAGAATGTGCTTGCTTACAGCAACGTGCTATATGTTCTGAATGCCCGAAAAGGGAATATGTGTCAAAACTTTGTTAGGAATTATGTGATCCTTACTAGCTGGAAGTAAGTGAGATGGGGCATGAAGTTATTTCTAGGTGTTGGACACATACCAAGTTTAGCTCAGTTCTGTGCATCTTTGAAATACCTATACAAACTTGTTCCTACATAGTAACTTGCAACTTTGAATGAGAATGTGCTTGCTTACAGCTACGTGCTATATGATCTGAATGCCCGAATTGGGAATCTGTGTCAAAACTTTGTTAGGAATTATGTGATCCTTACTAGATGGAAGTAAGGGAGATGGGGCATGAAGTTATTTCTAGGAGTTGGACACATACCAAGTTTAGCTCAGTTCTGGGCATCTTTGAAATACCTACACAAACTTGTTCCTACATAGTAACTTGCAACTTTAAATGAGAATGTGCTTGCTTACAGCAACGTGCTAGATGTTCTGAATGCCCGAAAAGGGAATCTGTGTCAAAACTTTGTTAGGAATTATGTGATCCTTACTAGCTGGAAGTAAGTGAGATGGGGCATGAAGTTATTTCTAGGAGTTGGAGACATACAACGTTTAGCTCAGTTCTGGGCATTTTTGAAATACCTATACAAACTTGTTCCTACATTAACTTGCAACTTTGAATGAGAATGTGCTTGCTTGCAGCAACGTGCTATATGTTCTGAATGCCCGAATTGGGAATCTGTGTCAAAACTTTGTTAGGAATTATGTGATCCTTACTAGCTGGAAGTAAGGGCGATGGGGCATGAAGTTATTTCTAGGAGTTGGACACATACCAAGTTTAGCTCAGTTCTGGGCATCTTTGAAATACCTATACAAACTTGTTCCTACATAGTAACTTGCAACTTTGAATGAGAATGTGCTTGCTTACAGCAACGTGCTATATGTTCTGAATGCCCGAATTGGGAATCTGTGTCAAAATTTGTTAGGAATTATGTGATCCTTACTAGCCCGAAGTAAGGGAGTTCGGGCTTGAAGGTATTTCTAGGAGTTGGACAGATACCAAGTTTAGCTCAGTTCTGGGCATCTTTGAAATACCTATACAAACTTGTTCCTACATAGTAACTTGCAACTTTGAATGAGAATGTGCTTGCTTGCAGCAACGTGCTATATGTTCTGAATGCCCGAATTGGGAATCTGTGTCAAAACATTGTTAGGAATTATGTGATCCTTACTAGCTGGAAGTAAGGGAGATGGGGCATGAAGTTATTTCTAGGAGTTGGAGACATACAACGTTTAGCTCAGTTCTGGGCATCTTCGAAATACCTATACAAACTTGTTCTTACATAGTAACTTACAACTTTGAATGAGAATGTGCTTGCTTACAGCAACGTGCTATATGTTCTGAATGCCCGAATTGGGAATCTGTGTCAAAACTTTGTTAGGAATTATGTGATCCTTACTAGCTGGAAGTAAGGGAGATGGGGCATGAAGTTATTTCTAGGAGTTGGAGACATACCAAGTTTAGCTCAGTTCTGGGCATCTTTGAAATACCTATACAAACTTGTTCCTACATAGTAACTTGCAACTTTGAATGAGAATGTGCTTGCTTACAGCAACGTGCTATATGTTCTGAATGCCCGAATTGGGAATCTGTGTCAAAACTTTGTTAGGAATTATGTGATCCTTTCCAGCTGGAAGTAAGGGAGATGGGGCATGAAGGTATTTCTAGGAGTTGGACACATACCAAGTTTAGCTCAGTTCTGGACATCTTTGAAATACCTATACAAACTTGTTCCTACATAGTAACTTGCATCTTTGAATGAGAATGTGCTTGCTTACAGCAACGTGCTATATGTTCTGAATGCCCGAATTGGGAATATGTGTCAAAACTTTGTTAGGAATTATGTGATCCTTACTAGCTGGAAGTAAGGGAGATGGGGCATGAAGTTATTTCTAGGAGTTGGACACATACCAAGTTTAGCTCAGTTCTGGGCATCTTTGAAATACCTATACAAACTTGTTCTTACATAGTAACTTGCAACTTTGAATGAGAATGTGCTTGCTTACAGCAACGTGCTATATGTTCTGAATGCCCGAATTGGGTATCTGTGTCAAATCTTTGTTAGGAATTATGTGATCCTTACTAGCTGGAAGTAAGGGAGATGGGGCATGAAGTTATATCTAGGAGTTGGAGACATACAACGTTTAGCTCAGTTCTGGGCATCTTTGAAATACCTATACAAACTTGTTCCTACATAGTAACTTGCAACTTTGAATGAGAATGTGCTTGCTTGCAGCAACGTGCTATATGTTCTGAATGCCCGAATTGGGAATCTGTGTAAAAACTTTGTTAGGAATTATGTGATCCTTACTAGCTGGAAGTAAGGGAGATGGGGCATGAAGTTATTTCTAGGAGTTGGACACATACCAAGTTTAGCTCAGTTCTGGGCATCTTTGAAATACCTATACAAACTTGTTCCTACATACTAACTTGCAACTTTGAATGAGAATGTGCTTGCTTACAGCAACGTGCTATATGTTCTGAATGCCCGAATTGGGAATCTGTGTCAAAACTTTGTTAGGAATTATGTGATCCTTACTAGCTGAAAGAAAGGGAGATGGGGCATGAAGTTATTTCTAGGAGTTGGACACATACCAAGTTTAGCTCAGTTCTGGGCATCTTTGAAATACCTATACCAACTTGTTCCTACATAGTAACTTGCATCTTTGAATGAGAATGTGCTTGCTTACAGCAACGTGCTATATGTTCTGAATGCCCGAAAAGGGAATATGTGTCAAAACTTTGTTAGGAATTATGTGATCCTTACTAGCTGGAAGTAAGTGAGATGGGGCATGAAGTTATTTCTAGGTGTTGGACACATACCAAGTTTAGCTCAGTTCTGGGCATCTTTGAAATACCTATACAAACTTGTTCCTACATAGTAACTTGCAACTTTGAATGAGAATGTGCTTGCTTACAGCTACGTGCTATATGATCTGAATGCCCGAATTGGGAATCTGTGTCAAAACTTTGTTAGGAATTATGTGATCCTTACTAGCTGGAAGTAAGGGAGATGGGGCATGAAGTTATTTCTAGGAGTTGGACACATACCAAGTTTAGCTCAGTTCTGGGCATCTTTGAAATACCTACACAAACTTGTTCCTACATAGTAACTTGCAACTTTAAATGAGAATGTGCTTGCTTACAGCAACGTGCTATATGTTCTGAATGCCCGAAAAGGGAATCTGTGTCAAAACTTTGTTAGGAATTATGTGATCCTTACTAGCTGGAAGTAAGTGAGATGGGGCATGAAGTTATTTCTAGGAGTTGGAGACATACAACGTTTAGCTCAGTTCTGGGCATTTTTGAAATACCTATACAAACTTGTTCCTACATAGTAACTTGCAACTTTGAATGAGAATGTGCTTGCTTGCAGCAACGTGCTATATGTTCTGAATGCCCGAATTGGGAATCTGTGTCAAAACTTTGTTAGGAATTATGTGATCCTTACTAGCTGGAAGTAAGGGCGATGGGGCATGAAGTTATTTCTAGGAGTTGGACACATACCAAGTTTAGCTCAGTTCTGGGCATCTTTGAAATACCTATACAAACTTGTTCCTACATAGTAACTTGCATCTGTGAATGAGAATGTGCTTGCTTACAGCAACGTGCTATATGTTCTGAATGCCCGAATTGGGAATCTGTGTCAAAATTTGTTAGGAATTATGTGATCCTTACTAGCTGGAAGTAAGGGAGTTGGGGCATGAAGGTATTTCTAGGAGTTGGACACATACCAAGTTTAGCTCAGTTCTGGGCATCTTTGAAATACCTATACAAACTTGTTCCTACATAGTAACTTGCAACTTTGAATGAGAATGTGCTTGCTTACAACAATGTGCTATATGTTCTGAATGCCCGAATTGGGAATCTGTGTCAAATCTTTGTTAGGAATTATGTGATCCTTACTAGCTGGAAGTAAGGGAGATGGGGCATGAAGTTATTTCTAGGAGTTGGAGACATACAACGTTTAGCTCAGTTCTGGGCATCTTTGAAATACCTATACAAACTTGTTCTTACATAGTAACTTACAACTTTGAATGAGAATGTGCTTGCTTACAGCAACGTGCTATATGTTCTGAATGCCCGAATTGGGAATCTGTGTCAAAACTTTGTTAGGAATTATGTGATCCTTACTAGCTGGAAGTAAGGGAGATGGGGCATGAAATTATTTCTAGGAGTTGGACACATACCAAGTTTAGCTCAGTTCTGGGCATCTTTGAAATACCTATACAAACTTGTTCCTACATAGTAACTTGCAACTTTGAATGAGAATGTGCTTGCTTACAGCAACGTGCTATATGTTCTGAATGCCCGAATAGGGAATCTGTGTCAAAACTGTTAGAAATTATGTGATCCTTACTAGATGGAAGTAAGGGAGTTGGGGCATGAAGGTATTTCTAGGAGTTAGACACATACCAAGTTTAGCACAGTTCTGGGCATCTTTGAAATACCTATACAAACTTGTTCCTACATAGTAACTTGCAACTTTGAATGAGAATGTGCTTGCTTACAGCAACGTGCTATATGTTCTGAATGCCCGAATTGGGAATCTGTGTCAAAACTTTGTTAGGAATTATGTGATCGTTACTAGATGGAAGTAAGGGAGATGGGGCATGAAGGTATTTCTAGGAGTTGGAGACATACCAAGTTTAGCTCAGTTCTGGGCATCTTTGAAATACCTATACAAACTTGTTCTTACATAGTATCTTGCAACTTTGAATGAGAATGTGCTTGCTTACAGCAACGTCCTATATGTTCTGAATGCCCGAATTGGGAATCAGTGTCAAAACTTTATTAGGAATTATGTGATCCTTACTAGCTGGAAGTAAGGGAGTTGGGGCAGTTTGGGCATGAAGGTATTTCCAGGAGTTGGACACATACAACGTTTAGCTCAGTTCTGGGCATCTTTGAAATACCTATACAAACTTGTTCCTACATAGTAACTTGCAACTTTGAATGAGAATGTGCTTGCTTGCAGCAACGTGCTTTATGTTCTGAATGCCCGAATTGGGAATCTGTGTCAAAACTTTGTTAGGAATTATGTGATCCTTACTACCTGGAAGCAAGGGAGATGGAGCATGAAGATATTTCTAGGAGTTGGACACATACCAAGTTTAGCTCAATTCTGGGCATCTTTGAAATACCTATACAAACTTGTTCCTACATAGTAACTTGCAACTTTGAATGAGAATGTGCTTGCTTACAGCAACGTGCTATATGTTCTGAATGCACGAAATGGGAATCTGTGTCAAAATTTGTTAGGAATTATGTGATCCTTACTAGCCCGAAGTAAGGGAGTTCGGGCTTGAAGGTATTTCTAGGAGTTGGACACATACCAAGTTTAGCTCAGTTCTGGGCGTCTTTGAAATACCTATACAAACTTGTTCCTACATAGTAACTTTCATCTTTGAATGAGAATGTGCTTGCTTACAGCAACGTGCTATATGTTCTGTATGCCCGAATTGGAAATCTGTGTCAAATTTGTTAAGAATTTTGTGATCCTTACTAGCTGGAAGTAAGGGAGTTGGGGCATGAAGGTATTTCTAGGAGTTGGACACATACCAAGTTTAGCAGAGTTCTGGGCATCTTTGAAATACCTATACAAACTTGTTCCTACATAGTAACTTGCAACTTTGAATGAGAATGTGCTTGTTTACAGCAACGTGCCATATGCTCTGAATGCCCGAATTGGGAATCTGTGTCAAAATTTGTTAGGAATTATGTGATCCTTACTCTCTGGAAGTAAGTGAGATGGGGCATGAAGTTATTTCTAGGAGTTGGAGACATACAACGTTTACCTCAGTTCTGGGCATCTTTGAAATACCTATACAAACTTGTTCCTACATAGTAACTTGCAACTTTGAATGAGAATGTGCTTGCTTACAGCAACGTGCGATATGTTCTGAATGCCCGAATTGGGAATCTGTGTCAAAACTTTGTTAGGAATTATGTGATCCTTACTAGCTGGAAGTAAGGGAGATGGGGCATGAAGTTATTTCTAGGAGTTGGAGACATACCAAGTTTAGCTCAGTTCTGGGCATCTTTGAAATACCTATACAAACTTGTTCCTACATAGTAACTTGCAACTTTGAATGAGAATGTGCTTGCTTACAGCAACGTGCTATATGTTCTGAATGCCCGAATTGGGAATCTGTGTCAAAACTTTGTTAGGAATTATGTGATCCTTACTAGCTGGAAGTAAGTGAGATGGGGCATGAAGTTATATCTAGGAGTTGGAGACATACAACGTTTAGCTCAGTTCTGGGCATCTTTGAAATACCTATACAAACTTGTTCCTACATAGTAACTTGCAACTTTGAATGAGAATGTGCTTGCTTGCAGCAACGTGCTATATGTTCTGAATGCCCGAATTGGGAATCTGTGTCAAAACTTTGTTAGGAATTATGTGATCCTTACTAGCTGGAAGTAAGGGAGATGGGGCATGAAGTTATTTCTAGGAGTTGGACACATACCAAGTTTAGCTCAGTTCTGGGCATCTTTGAAATACCTATACAAACTTGTTCCTACATAGTAACTTGCAACTTTGAATGAGAATGTGCTTGCTTACAGCAACGTGCTATATGTTCTGAATGCCCGAATTGGGAATCTGTGTCAAAATTTGTGAGGAATTATGTGATCCTTACTAGATGGAAGTAAGGGAGTTGGGGCATGAAGGTATTTCTAGGAGTTGGAGACATACAACGTTTAGCTCAGTTCTGGGCATCTTTGAAATACCTATACAAACTTGTTCCTACATAGTAACTTGCAACTTTGAATGAGAATGTGCTTGCTTACAGCAACGTGCTATATGTTCTGAATGCCCGAATTGGGAATCTGTGTCAAAACTTTGTTAGGAATTATGTGATCCTTACTAGCTGGAAGTAAGGGAGATGGGGCATGAAGTTATTTCTAGGAGTTGGAGACATACAACGTTTAGCTCAGTTCTGGGCATCTTTGAAATACCTATACAAACTTGTTCCTACGTAGTAACTTGCAACTTTGAATGAGAATGTGCTTGCTTACAGCAACGTGCTATATGTTCTGAATGCCCGAATTGGGAATATGTGTCAAAACTTTGTTAGGAATTATGTGATCCTTACTAGCTGGAAGTAAGGGAGATGGGGCATGAAGTTATTTCTAGGAGTTGGAGACATACCAAGTTTAGCTCAGTTCTGGGCATCTTTGAAATACCTATACAAACTTGTTCCTACATACTAACTTGCAACTTTGAATGAGAATGTGCTTGCTTACAGCAACGTGCTATATGTTCTGAATGCCCGAATTGGGAATCTGTGTCAAAACTTTGTTAGGAATTATGTGATCCTTACTAGCTGAAAGAAAGGGAGATGGGGCATGAAGTTATTTCTAGGAGTTGGACACATACCAAGTTTAGCTCAGTTCTGGGCATCTTTGAAATACCTATACCAACTTGTTCCTACATAGTAACTTGCATCTTTGAATGAGAATGTGCATGCTTACAGCAACGTGCTATATGTTCTGAATGCCCGAATTGGGAATATGTGTCAAAACGTTGTTAGGAATTATGTGATCCTTACTCGCTGGAAGTAAGGGAGATGGGGCATGAATTTATTTCTAGGAGTTGGACACATACCAAGTTTAGCTCAGTTCTGGGCATCTTTGAAATACCTATACAAACTTGTTCTTACATAGTAACTTGCAACTTTGAATGAGAATGTGCTTGCTTACAGCAACGTGCTATATGTTCTGAATGCCCGAATTGGGAATCTGTGTCAAAACTTTGTTAGGAAATATGTGATCCTTACTAGCTGGAAGTAAGGGAGATGGGGCATGAAGTTATTTCTAGGAGTTGGAGACATACCAAGTTTAGTTCAGTTCTGGGCATCTTTGAAATATCTATACAAACTTGTTCTTATATTGTAACTTGCAACTTTGAATGAGAATGTGCTTGCTTACAGCAACGTGCTATATGTTCTGAATGCCCGAATTGGGAATCTGTGTCAAAACTTTGTTAGGAATTATGTGATCCTTACTAGCTGGAAGTAAGGGAGATGGGGCATGAAGTTATTTCTAGGAGTTGGAGACATACAACGTTTAGCTCAGTTCTGGGCATCTTTGAAATACCTATACAAACTTGTTCCTACATAGTAACTTGCAACTTTGAATGAGAATGTGCTTGCTTGCAGCAACGTGCTATATGTTCTGAATGCCCGAATTGGGAATCTGTGTCAAAGTTTGTTAGGAATTATGTAATCCTTACTAGCTGGAAGTAAGTGAGATGGGGCATGAAGTTATTTCTAGGAGTTGGAGACATACAACGTTTGGCTCAGTTCTGGGCATCTTTGAAATACCTATACAAACTTGTTCCTACATAGTAACTTGCATCTTTGAATGAGAATGTGCTTGCTTACAGCAACGTGCTATATGTTCTGAATGCCCGAATTGGGAATCTGTGTCAAAACTTTGTTAGGAATTATGTGATCCTTACTAGCTGGAAGTATGGGAGATGGGGCATGAAGTTATTTCTAGGAGTTGGAGACATACAACGTTTAGCTCAGTTCTGGGCATCTTTGAAATACCTATACAAACTTCTTCCTACATAGTAACTTGCATCTTTGAATGAGAATGTGCTTGCTTACAGCAACGTGCTATATGTTCTGAATGCCCGAATTGGGAATCTGTGTCAAAACTTTGTTAGGAATTATGTGATCCTTACTAGCTGGAAGTAAGGGAGATGGGGCATGAAGTTATTTCTAGGAGTTGGACACATACCAAGTTTAGCTCAGTTTTGGGCATCTTTGAAATACCTATACAAACTTGTTCCTACATAGTAACTTGCAACTTTGAATGAGAATGTGCTTCCTTACAGCAACGTGCTATATGTTCTGAATGCCCGAATTGGGAATCTGTGTCAAAATTTGTGAGGAATTATGTGATCCTTACTAGATGGAAGTAAGGGAGTTGGGGCATGAAGGTATTTCTAGGAGTTGGAGACATACAACGTTTAGCTCAGTTCTGGGCATCTTTGAAATACCTATACAAACTTGTTCCTACATAGTAACTTGCAACTTTGAATGAGAATGTGCTTGCTTACAGCAACGTGCTATATGTTCTGAATGCCCGAATTGGGAATCTGTGTCAAAACTTTGTTAGGAATTATGTGATCCTTACTAGCTGGAAGTAAGGGAGATGGGGCATGAAGTTATTTCTAGGAGTTGGAGACATACAACGTTTAGCTCAGTTCTGGGCATCTTTGAAATACCTATACAAACTTCTTCCTACGTAGTAACTTGCAACTTTGAATGAGAATGTGCTTGCTTACAGCAACGTGCTATATGTTCTGAATGCCCGAATTGGGAATCTGTGTCAAAACTTTGTTAGGAATTATGTGATCCTTACTAGATGGAAGTAAGGGAGATGGGGCATGAAGTTATTTCTAGGAGTTGGAGACATACCAAGTTTAGCTCAGTTCTGGGCATCTTTGAAATACCTATACAAACTTGTTCCTACATAGTAACTTGCAACTTTGAATGAGAATGTGCTTGCTTACAGCAACGTGCTATATGATCTGAATGCCCGAATTGGGAATCTGTGTCAAAACTTTGTTAGGAATTATGTGATCCTTACTAGATGGAAGTAAGGGAGATGGGGCATGAAGTTATTTCTAGGAGTTGGACACATACCAAGTTTAGCTCAGTTCTGGGCATCTTTGAAATACCTACACAAACTTGTTCCTACATAGTAACTTGCAACTTTAAATGAGAATGTGCTTGCTTACAGCAACGTGCTATATGTTCTGAATGCCCGAAAAGGGAATCTGTGTCAAAACTTTGTTAGGAATTATGTGATCCTTACTAGCTGGAAGTAAGTGAGATGGGGCATGAAGTTATTTCTAGGAGTTGGAGACATACAACGTTTAGCTCAGTTCTGGGCATTTTTGAAATACCTATACAAACTTGTTCCTACATAGTAACTTGCAACTTTGAATGAGAATGTGCTTGCTTGCAGCAACGTGCTATATGTTCTGAATGCCCGAATTGGGAATCTGTGTCTAAACTTTGTTAGGAATTATGTGATCCTTACTAGCTGGAAGTAAGGGCGATGGGGCATGAAGTTATTTCTAGGAGTTGGACACATACCAAGTTTAGCTCAGTTCTGGGCATCTTTGAAATACCTATACAAACTTCTTCCTACATAGTAACTTGCAACTTTGAATGAGAATGTTCTTGCTTAGAGCAACGTGCTATATGTTCTGAATGCCCGAATTGGGAATCTGTGTCAAAATTTGTTAGGAATTATGTGATCCTTACTAGCCCGAAGTAAGGGAGTTCGGGCTTGAAGGTATTTCTAGGAGTTGGACACATACCAAGTTTAGCTCAGTTCTAGGCATCTTTGAAATACCTATACAAACTTGTTCCTACATAGTAACTTTCATCTTTGAATGAGAATGTGCTTGCTTACAGCAACGTGCTATATGTTCTGTATGCCCGAATTGGAAATCTGTGTCAAAATTTGTTAAGAATTATGTGATCCTTACTAGCTGGAAGTTAGGGAGTTGGTGCATGAAGGTATTTCTAGGAGTTGGACACATACCAAGTTTAGCAGAGTTCTGGGCATCTTTGAAATACCTATACAAACTTGTTCCTACATAGTAACTTGCAACTTTGAATGAGAATGTGCTTGCTTGCAGCAACGTGCTATATGTTCTGAATGCCCGAATTGGGAATCTGTGTAAAAACTTTGTTAGGAATTATGTGATCCTTACTAGCTGGAAGTAAGGGAGATGGGGCATGAAGTTATTTCTAGGAGTTGGACACATACCAAGTTTAGCTCAGTTCTGGGCATCTTTGAAATACCTATACAAACTTGTTCCTACATAGTAACTTGCAACTTTGAATGAGAATGTGCTTGCTTACAGCAACGTGCTATATGTTCTGAATGCCCGAATTGGGAATCTGTGTCAAAATTTGTGAGGAATTATGTGATCCTTACTAGATGGAAGTAAGGGAGTTGGGGCATGAAGGTATTTCTAGGAGTTGGAGACATACAACGTTTAGCTCAGTTCTGGGCATCTTTGAAATACCTATACAAACTTGTTCCTACATAGTAACTTGCAACTTTGAATGAGAATGTGCTTGCTTACAGCAACGTGCTATATATTCTGAATGCCCGAATTGGGAATCTGTGTCAAAACTTTGTTAGGAATTATGTGATCCTTACTAGCTGGAAGTAAGGGAGATGGGGCATGAAGTTATTTCTAGGAGTTGGAGACATACAACGTTTAGCTCAGTTCTGGGCATCTTTGAAATACCTATACAAACTTCTTCCTACGTAGTAACTTGCAACTTTGAATGAGAATGTGCTTGCTTACAGCAACGTGCTATATGTTCTGAATGCCCGAATTGGGAATCTGTGTCAAAACTTTGTTAGGAATTATGTGATCCTTACTAGCTGGAAGTAAGGGAGATGGGGCATGAAGTTATTTCTAGGAGTTGGAGACATACCAAGTTTAGCTCAGTTCTGGGCATCTTTGAAATACCTATACAAACTTGTTCCTACATAGTAACTTGCAACTTTGAATGAGAATGTGCTTGCTTACAGCAACGTGCTATATGTTCTGAATGCCCGAATTGGGAATCTGTGTCAAAACTTTGTTAGGAATTATGTGATCCTTACTAGCTGAAAGAAAGGGAGATGGGGCATGAAGTTATTTCTAGGAGTTGGACACATACCAAGTTTAGCTCAGTTCTGGGCATCTTTGAAATACCTATACCAACTTGTTCCTACATAGTAACTTGCATCTTTGAATTAGAATGTGCTTGCTTACAGCAACGTGCTATATGTTCTGAATGCCCGAATTGGGAATCTGTGTCAAAACTTTGTTAGGAATTATGTGATCCTTACTCGCTGGAAGTAAGGGAGATGGGGCATGAAGTTATTTCTAGGAGTTGGACACATACCAAGTTTAGCTCAGTTCTGGGCATCTTTGAAATACCTATACAAACTTGTTCTTACATAGTAACTTGCAACTTTGAATGAGAATGTGCTTGCTTACAGCAACGTGCTATATGTTCTGAATGCCCGAATTGGGAATCTGTGTCAAAACTTTGTTAGGAATTATGTGATCCTTACTAGCTGGAAGTAAGGGAGATGGGGCATGAAGTTATTTCTAGGAGTTGGAGACATACCAAGTTTAGCTCAGTTCTGGGCATCTTTGAAATATTTATACAAACTTGTTCTTATATTGTAACTTGCCACTTTGAATGAGAATGTGCTTGCTTACAGCAACGTGCTATATGTTCTGAATGCCCGAATTGGGAATCTGTGTCAAACCTTTGTTAGGAATTATGTGATCCTTACTAGCTGGAAGTAAGGGAGATGGGGCATGAAGGTATTTCTAGGAGTTGGAGACATACAACGTTTAGCTCAGTTCTGGGCATCTTTGAAATACCTATACAAACTTGTTCCTACATAGTAACTTGCAACTTTGAATGAGAATGTGCTTGCTTGCAGCAACGTGCTATATGTTCTGAATGCTCGAATTGGGAATCTTTGTCAAAGTTTGTTAGGAATTATGTGATCCTTACTAGCTGGAAGTAAGGGAGATGGGGCCTGAAGGTATTTCTAGGAGTTGGAGACATACCAAGTTTCGCTCAGTTCTGGGCATCTTTGAAATACCTATACAAACTTGTTCTTACATAGTATCTTGCAACTTTGAATGAGAATGTGCTTGCTTACAGCAACGTGCTATATGTTCTGAATGCCCGAATTGGGAATCTGTGTCAAAACTTTATTAGGAATTATGTGATCCTTACTAGCTGGAAGTAAGGGAGTTGGGGCAGTTTGGGCATGAAGGTATTTCTAGGAGTTGGACACATACAACGTTTAGCTCAGTTCTGGGCATCTTTGAAATACCTATACAAACTTGTTCCTACATAGTAACTTGCAACTTTGAATGAGAATGTGCTTGCTTGCAGCAACGTGCTATATGTTCTGAATGCCCGATTTGGGAATATGTGTGAAATCTTTGTTAGGAATTATGTGATCCTTACTAGCTGGAAGTAAGGGAGATGGGGCATGATGTTATTTCAAGGAGTTGGACACATACCAAGTTTAGCTCAGTTCTGGGCATCTTTGAAATACCTATACAAACTTGTTCTTACATAGTAACTTGCAACTTTGAATGAGAATATGCTTGCTTACAGCAACTTGCTATATGTTCTGAATGCCCGAATTGGGAATCTGTGTCAAAACTTTGTTAGGAATTATGTGATCCTTACTAGCTGGAAGTAAGGGAGTTGGGGCACTTGGGGCATGAAGGTATTTCTAGGAGTTGGACACATACAATGTTTAGCTCAGTTCTGGTCATCTTTGAAATACCTATACAAACTTGTTCCTACATAGTAACTTGCAACTTTGAATGAGAATGTGCTTGCTTGCAGCAACGTGCTACATGTTCTGAATGCCCGAATTGGGAATCTGTGTCAAAACTTTGTTAGGAATTATGTGATCCTTACTAGCTGGAAGTAAGGGAGATGGGGCATGAAGCTATTTCTAGGAGTTGGACACAAACCAAGTTTAGCACAGTTCTGGGCATCTTAGAAATACCTATACAAACTTGTTCCTACATAGTAACTTGCAACTTTGAATGAGAATTGCTTGCTTACAGCAACGTGCTATATGCTCTGAATGCCCGAAAAGGGAATCTGTGTCAAAACTTTGTTAGGAATTATGGGATCCTTACTAGCTGGAAGTAAGGGAGATGGGGCATGAAGTTATTTCTAGGAGTTGGACACATACCAAGTTTAGCTCAGTTCTGGGCATCTTTGAAATACCTATACAAACTTCTTCCTACAAAGTAACTTGCAACTTTGAATGAGAATGTGCTTGCTTACAACAACGTGCTCTATGTTCTGAATGCCCGAATTGGGAATCTGTGTCAAAACTTTGTTAGGAATTATGTGATCCTTACTAGCTGGAAGTAAGTGAGATGGGGCATGAAGTTATTTCTAGGAGTTGGAGACATACCACGTTTAGCTCAGTTCTGGGCATCTTTGAAATACCTATACAAACTTGTTCCTACATAGTAACTTGCATCTTTGAATGAGAATCTTCTTGCTTACAGCAACGTGCTATATGTTCTTAATGCCTTAATTGGGAATCTGTTTCAAAACTTTGTTAGGAATTATGTGATCCTTACTAGCTGGAAGTAAGGGAGATGGGGCATGAAGTTATTTCTAGGAGTTGGACACATACCAAGTTTAGCTCAGTTCTGGGCATCTTTGAAATACCTATACAAACTTGTTCCTACATACTAACTTGCAACTTTGAATGAGAATGTGCTTGCTTGCAGCAACGTGCTATATGTTCTGAATGCCCGAATTGGGAATCTGTGTCAAAACTTTGTTAGGAATTATGTGATCCTTACTACCTGGAAGTAAGGGAGATGGAGCATGAAGATATTTCTAGGAGTTGGACACATACCAAGTTTAGCTCAGTTCTGGGCATCTTTGAAATACCTATATAAACTTGTTCCTACATAGTAACTTGCATCTTTGAATGAGAATGTGCTTGCTTACAGCAACGTGCTATATGTTCTGAATGCCCGAATTGGGAATATGTGTCAAAACTTTGTTAGGAATTATGTGATCCTTAGTAGCTGGAAGTAAGGGAGATGGGGCATGAAGTTATTTCTAGGAGTTGGACATGTACCAAGTTTAGCTCAGTTCTGGGCATCTTTGAAATACCTATACAAACTTGTTCCCACATATTAACTTGCAACTTTGAATGAGAATGTGCTTGCTTAGAGCAGCGTGCTATATGTTCTGAATGCCAGAATTGGGAATCTGTGTCAAAATTTGTTAGGAATTATGTGATCCTTACTAGCTGGAAGTAAGGGAGTTGGGGCATGAAGGTATTTCTAGGAGTTGGACACATACCAAGTTTAGCACAGTTCTGGGCATCTTTGAAATACCTATACAAACTTGTTCCTACATAGTAACTTGCAACTTTGAATGAGAATGTGCTTGCTTACAGCAACGTGCTATATGTTCTGAATGCCCGAATAGGGAATCTGTGTCAAAACTTTATTAGAAATTATGTGATCCTTACTAGATGGAAGTAAGGGAGTTGGGGCATGAAGGTATTTCTAGGAGTTGGACACATACCAAGTTTAGCACAGTTCTGGGCATCTTTGAAATACCTATACAAACTTGTTCCTACATAGTAACTTGCAACTTTGAATGAGAATGTGCTTGCTTACAGCAACGTGCTATATGTTCTGAATGCCCGAATTGGGAATCTGTGTCAAAACTTTGTTAGGAATTATGTGATCCTTACTAGCTGGAAGTAAGGGAGATGGGGCATGAAGTTATTTCTAGGAGTTGGACACATACCAAGTTTAGCTCAGTTCTGGGCATCTTTGAAATACCTATACAAACTTGTTCTTACATAGTAACTTGCAACTTTGAATGAGAATGTGCTTGCTTACAGCAACGTGCTATATGTTCTGAATGCCCGAATTGGGAATCTGTGTCAAAACTTTGTTAGGAATTATGTGATCCTTACTAGCTGGAAGTAAGGGAGTTGGGGCCCTTGGGGCATGAAGGTATTTCTAGGAGTTGGACACATACAATGTTTAGCTCAGTTCTGGTCATCTTTGAAATACCTATACAAACTTGTTCCTACATAGTAACTTGAAACTTTGAATGAGAATGTGCTTGCTTGCAGCAACGTGCTACATGTTCTGAATGCCCGAATTGGGAATCTGTGTCAAAACTTTGTTAGGAATTATGTGATCCTTACTAGCTGGAAGTAAGAGAGATGGGGCATGAAGCTATTTCTAGGAGTTGGACACAAACCAAGTTTAGCACAGTTCTGGGCATCTTAGAAATACCTATACAAACTTGTTCCTACATAGTAACTTGCAACTTTGAATGAGAATCGCTTGCTTACAGCAACGTGCTATATGCTCTGAATGCCCGAAAAGGGAATCTGTGTCAAAACTTTGTTAGGATTTATGGGATCCTTACTAGCTGGAAGTAAGGGAGATGGGGCATGAAGTTATTTCTAGGAGTTGGAGACATACAACGTTTAGCTCAGTTCTGGGCATCTTTGAAATACCTATACAAACTTGTTCCTACACAGTAACTTGCAACTTTGAATGAGAATGTGCTTGCTTACAGCAACGTGCTATATGTTCTGTATGCCCGAATTGGGAATCTGTGTCAAAACTTTGTTAGGAATTATGTGATCCTTACAAGCTGGAAGTAAGGGAGATGGGGCATGAAGTTATTTCTAGGAGTTGGACACATACCAAGTTTAGCTCAGTTCTGGGCATCTTTGAAATACCTATACAAACTTGTTCCTACATACTAACTTGCAACTTTGAATGAGAATGTGCTTGCTTACAGCAACGTGCTATATGTTCTGAATGCCCGAATTGGGAATCTGTGTCAAAACTTTGTTAGGAATTATGTGATCCTTACTAGCTGGAAGTAAGGGAGATGGGGCATGAAGTTATTTCTAGGAGTTGGAGACATACCACGTTTAGCTCAGTTCTGGGCATCTTTGAAATACCTATACAAACTTGTTCCTACATAGTAACTTGCATCTTTGAATGAGAATCTGCTTGCTTACAGCAACGTGCTATATGTTCTGAATGCCTTATTTGGGAATCTGTGTCAAAACTTTGTTAGGAATTATGTGATCCTTACTAGCTGGAAGTAAGGGAGATGGGGCATGAAGTTATTTCTAGGAGTTGGACACATACCAAGTTTAGCTCAGTTCTGGGCATTTTGAAATACCTATTCAAACTTGTTCCTACATAGTAACTTGCAACTTTGAATGAGAATCTGCTTGCTTACAGCAACGTGCTATATGTTCTGAATGCCCGAATTGGGAATCTGTGTCAAAACTTTGTTAGGAATTATGTGATCCTTACTAGCTGGAAGTAAGGGAGATGGGGCATGAAGTTATTTCTAGGAGTTGGAGACATACTACATTTAGCTCAGTTCTGGGCATCTATGAAATACCTATACAAACTTGTTCCTACATAGTAACTTGCATCTTTGAATGAGAATGTGCTTGCTTACAGCAACGTGCTATATGTTCTGAATGCCTTAATTGGGAATCTGTGTCAAAACTTTGTTAGGAATTATGTGATCCTTACTAGCTGGAAGTAAGGGAGATGGGGCATGAAGTTATTTCTAGGAGTTGGACACATACCAAGTTTAGCTCAGTTCTGGGCATCTTTGAAATACCTATACAAACTTGTTCCTACATAGTAACTTGCATCTTTGAATGAGAATCTTCTTGCTTACAGCAACGTGCTATATGTTCTTAATGCCTTAATTGGGAATCTGTTTCAAAACTTTGTTAGGAATTATGTGATCCTTACTAGCTGGAAGTAAGGGAGATGGGGCATGAAGTTATTTCTAGGAGTTGGACACATACCAAGTTTAGCTCAGTTCTGGGCATCTTTGAAATACCTATACAAACTTGTTCCTACATACTAACTTGCAACTTTGAATGAGAATGTGCTTGCTTGCAGCAACGTGCTATATGTTCTGAATGCCCGAATTGGGAATCTGTGTCAAAACTTTGTTAGGAATTATGTGATCCTTACTACCTGGAAGTAAGGGAGATGGAGCATGAAGATATTTCTAGGAGTTGGACACATACCAAGTTTAGCTCAGTTCTGGGCATCTTTGAAATACCTATATAAACTTGTTCCTACATAGTAACTTGCATCTTTGAATGAGAATGTGCTTGCTTACAGCAACGTGCTATATGTTCTGAATGCCCGAATTGGGAATATGTGTCAAAACTTTGTTAGGAATTATGTGATCCTTAGTAGCTGGAAGTAAGGGAGATGGGGCATGAAGTTATTTCTAGGAGTTGGACATGTACCAAGTTTAGCTCAGTTCTGGGCATCTTTGAAATACCTATACAAACTTGTTCCCACATATTAACTTGCAACTTTGAATGAGAATGTGCTTGCTTAGAGCAGCGTGCTATATGTTCTGAATGCCAGAATTGGGAATCTGTGTCAAAATTTGTTAGGAATTATGTGATCCTTACTAGCTGGAAGTAAGGGAGTTGGGGCATGAAGGTATTTCTAGGAGTTGGACACATACCAAGTTTAGCACAGTTCTGGGCATCTTTGAAATACCTATACAAACTTGTTCCTACATAGTAACTTGCAACTTTGAATGAGAATGTGCTTGCTTACAGCAACGTGCTATATGTTCTGAATGCCCGAATAGGGAATCTGTGTCAAAACTTTATTAGAAATTATGTGATCCTTACTAGATGGAAGTAAGGGAGTTGGGGCATGAAGGTATTTCTAGGAGTTGGACACATACCAAGTTTAGCACAGTTCTGGGCATCTTTGAAATACCTATACAAACTTGTTCCTACATAGTAACTTGCAACTTTGAATGAGAATGTGCTTGCTTACAGCAACGTGCTATATGTTCTGAATGCCCGAATTGGGAATCTGTGTCAAAACTTTGTTAGGAATTATGTGATCCTTACTAGCTGGAAGTAAGGGAGATGGGGCATGAAGTTATTTCTAGGAGTTGGACACATACCAAGTTTAGCTCAGTTCTGGGCATCTTTGAAATACCTATACAAACTTGTTCTTACATAGTAACTTGCAACTTTGAATGAGAATGTGCTTGCTTACAGCAACGTGCTATATGTTCTGAATGCCCGAATTGGGAATCTGTGTCAAAACTTTGTTAGGAATTATGTGATCCTTACTAGCTGGAAGTAAGGGAGTTGGGGCCCTTGGGGCATGAAGGTATTTCTAGGAGTTGGACACATACAATGTTTAGCTCAGTTCTGGTCATCTTTGAAATACCTATACAAACTTGTTCCTACATAGTAACTTGAAACTTTGAATGAGAATGTGCTTGCTTGCAGCAACGTGCTACATGTTCTGAATGCCCGAATTGGGAATCTGTGTCAAAACTTTGTTAGGAATTATGTGATCCTTACTAGCTGGAAGTAAGGGAGATGGGGCATGAAGCTATTTCTAGGAGTTGGACACAAACCAAGTTTAGCACAGTTCTGGGCATCTTAGAAATACCTATACAAACTTGTTCCTACATAGTAACTTGCAACTTTGAATGAGAATCGCTTGCTTACAGCAACGTGCTATATGCTCTGAATGCCCGAAAAGGGAATCTGTGTCAAAACTTTGTTAGGATTTATGGGATTCTTACTAGCTGGAAGTAAGGGAGATGGGGCATGAAGTTATTTCTAGGAGTTGGAGACATACAACGTTTAGCTCAGTTCTGGGCATCTTTGAAATACCTATACAAACTTGTTCCTACACAGTAAC
Organism: Diceros bicornis minor; assembly: GCF_020826845.1. NCBI lineage: Eukaryota > Metazoa > Chordata > Mammalia > Perissodactyla > Rhinocerotidae > Diceros > Diceros bicornis. Next base: position 435,310 of record NW_026690888.1, on the reverse strand, counting down.
TTGCAACTTTGAATGAGAATGTGCTTGCTTACAGCAACGTGCTATATGTTCTGAATGCCCGAATTGGGAATCTGTGTCAAAACTTTGTTAGGAATTATGTGATCCTTACAAGCTGGAAGTAAGGGAGATGGGGCATGAAGTTATTTCTAGGAGTTGGACACATACCAAGTTTAGCTCAGTTCTGGGCATCTTTGAAATACCTATACAAACTTGTTCCTACATACTAACTTGCAACTTTGAATGAGAATGTGCTTGCTTACAGCAACGTGCTATATGTTCTGAATGCCCGAATTGGGAATCTGTGTCAAAACTTTGTTAGGAATTATGTGATCCTTACTAGCTGGAAGTAAGGGAGATGGGGCATGAAGTTATTTCTAGGAGTTGGAGACATACCACGTTTAGCTCAGTTCTGGGCATCTTTGAAATACCTATACAAACTTGTTCCTACATAGTAACTTGCATCTTTGAATGAGAATCTGCTTGCTTACAGCAACGTGCTATATGTTCTGAATGCCTTATTTGGGAATCTGTGTCAAAACTTTGTTAGGAATTATGTGATCCTTACTAGCGGGAAGTAAGGGAGATGGGGCATGAAGTTATTTCTAGGAGTTGGACACATACCAAGTTTAGCTCAGTTCTGGGCATTTTGAAATACCTATTCAAACTTGTTCCTACATAGTAACTTGCAACTTTGAATGAGAATCTGCTTGCTTACAGCAACGTGCTATATGTTCTGAATGCCCGAATTGGGAATCTGTGTCAAAACTTTGTTAGGAATTATGTGATCCTTACTAGCTGGAAGTAAGGGAGATGGGGCATGAAGTTATTTCTAGGAGTTGGAGACATACTACATTTAGCTCAGTTCTGGGCATCTATGAAATACCTATACAAACTTGTTCCTACATAGTAACTTGCATCTTTGAATGAGAATGTGCTTGCTTACAGCAACGTGCTATATGTTCTGAATGCCTTAATTGGGAATCTGTGTCAAAACTTTGTTAGGAATTATGTGATCCTTACTAGCTGGAAGTAAGGGAGATGGGGCATGAAGTTATTTCTAGGAGTTGGACACATACCAAGTTTAGCTCAGTTCTGGGCATCTTTGAAATACCTATACAAACTTGTTCCTACATAGTAACTTGCAACTTTGAATGAGAATCTGCTTGCTTACAGCAACGTGCTATATGTTCTGAATGCCCGAATTCGGAATCTGTGTCAAAATTTGTTAGGAATTATGTGATCCTTACTAGCTGGAAGTAAGGGAGTTAGGGCATGAAGGTATTTCTAGGAGTTGGAGACATACCAAGTTTATCTCAGTTCTGGGCATCTTTGAAATACCTATACAAACTTGTTCCTACATAGTAACTTGCAACTTTGAATGTGAATGTGCTTGCTTACAGCAACGTGCTATATGTTCTGAATGCCAGAATTGGGAATCTGTGTCAAAACTTTGTTAGGAATTATGTGATCCTTACTAGCTGGAAGTAAGGGAGATGGGGCATGAAGTTATTTCTAGGAGTTGGACACATACCAAGTTTAGCTCAGTTCTGGGCATCTTTGAAATACCTATACAAACTTGTTCCTACATAGTAACTTTCATCTTTGAATGAGAATGTGCTTGCTTACAGCAACGTGCTATATGTTCTGAATGCCCGAATTGGGAATATGTGTCAAAACTTTGTTAGGAATTATGTGATCCTTACTAGATGAAAGTAAGGGAGATGGGGCATGAAGTTATTTCTAGGAGTTGGACATGTACCAAGTTTAGCTCAGTTCTGGGCATCTTTGAAATACCTATACAAACTTGTTCCCACATATTAACTTGCAACTTTGAATGAGAATGTGCTTGCTTAGAGCAGCGTGCTATATGTTCTGAATGCCAGAATTGGGAATCTGTGTCAAAATTTGTTAGGAATTATGTGATCCTTACTAGCTGGAAGTAAGGGAGTTGGGGCATGAAGGTATTTCTAGGAGTTGGACACATACCAAGTTTAGCACAGTTCTGGGCATCTTTGAAATACCTATACAAACTTGTTCCTACATAGTAACTTGCAACTTTGAATGAGAATGTGCTTGCTTACAGCAACGTGCTATATGTTCTGAATGCCCGAATAGGGAATCTGTGTCAAAACTTTATTAGAAATTATGTGATCCTTACTAGATGGAAGTAAGGGAGTTGGGGCATGAAGGTATTTCTAGGAGTTGGACACATACCAAGTTTAGCACAGTTCTGGGCATCTTTGAAATACCTATACAAACTTGTTCCTACATAGTAACTTGCAACTTTGAATGAGAATGTGCTTGCTTACAGCAACGTGCTATATGTTCTGAATGCCCGAATTGGGAATCTGTGTCAAAACTTTGTTAGGAATTATGTGATCCTTACTAGCTGGAAGTAAGGGAGATGGGGCATGAAGTTATTTCTAGGAGTTGGACACATACCAAGTTTAGCTCAGTTCTGGGCATCTTTGAAATACCTATACAAACTTGTTCTTACATAGTAACTTGCAACTTTGAATGAGAATGTGCTTGCTTACAGCAACGTGCTATATGTTCTGAATGCCCGAATTGGGAATCTGTGTCAAAACTTTGTTAGGAATTATGTGATCCTTACTAGCTGGAAGTAAGGGAGTTGGGGCACTTGGGGCATGAAGGTATTTCTAGGAGTTGGACACATACAATGTTTAGCTCAGTTCTGGTCATCTTTGAAATACCTATACAAACTTGTTCCTACATAGTAACTTGCAACTTTGAATGAGAATGTGCTTGCTTGCAGCAACGTGCTACATGTTCTGAATGCCCGAATTGGGAATCTGTGTCAAAACTTTGTTAGGAATTATGTGATCCTTACTAGCTGGAAGTAAGGGAGATGGGGCATGAAGCTATTTCTAGGAGTTGGACACAAACCAAGTTTAGCACAGTTCTGGGCATCTTAGAAATACCTATACAAACTTGTTCCTACATAGTAACTTGCAACTTTGAATGAGAATCGCTTGCTTACAGCAACGTGCTATATGCTCTGAATGCCCGAAAAGGGAATCTGTGTCAAAACTTTGTTAGGAATTATGGGATCCTTACTAGCTGGAAGTAAGGGAGATGGGGCATGAAGTTATTTCTAGGAGTTGGAGACATACAACGTTTAGCTCAGTTCTGGGCATCTTTGAAATACCTATACAAACTTGTTCCTACACAGTAACTTGCAACTTTGAATGAGAATGTGCTTGCTTACAGCAACGTGCTATATGTTCTGAATGCCCGAATTGGGAATCTGTGTCAAAACTTTGTTAGGAATTATGTGATCCTTACAAGCTGGAAGTAAGGGAGATGGGGCATGAAGTTATTTCTAGGAGTTGGACACATACCAAGTTTAGCTCAGTTCTGGGCATCTTTGAAATACCTATACAAACTTGTTCCTACATACTAACTTGCAACTTTGAATGAGAATGTGCTTGCTTACAGCAACGTGCTATATGTTCTGAATGCCCGAATTGGGAATCTGTGTCAAAACTTTGTTAGGAATTATGTGATCCTTACTAGCTGGAAGTAAGGGAGATGGGGCATGAAGTTATTTCTAGGAGTTGGAGACATACCACGTTTAGCTCAGTTCTGGGCATCTTTGAAATACCTATACAAACTTGTTCCTACATAGTAACTTGCATTTTTGAATGAGAATCTGCTTGCTTACAGCAACGTGCTATATGTTCTGAATGCCTTATTTGGGAATCTGTGTCAAAACTTTGTTAGGAATTATGTGATCCTTACTAGCTGGAAGTAAGGGAGATGGGGCATGAAGTTATTTCTAGGAGTTGGACACATACCAAGTTTAGCTCAGTTCTGGGCATTTTGAAATACCTATTCAAACTTGTTCCTACATAGTAACTTGCAACTTTGAATGAGAATCTGCTTGCTTACAGCAACGTGCTATATGTTCTGAATGCCCGAATTGGGAATCTGTGTCAAAACTTTGTTAGGAATTATGTGATCCTTACTAGCTGGAAGTAAGGGAGATGGGGCATGAAGTTATTTCTAGGAGTTGGAGACATACTACATTTAGCTCAGTTCTGGGCATCTATGAAATACCTATACAAACTTGTTCCTACATAGTAACTTGCATCTTTGAATGAGAATGTGCTTGCTTACAGCAACGTGCTATATGTTCTGAATGCCTTAATTGGGAATCTGTGTCAAAACTTTGTTAGGAATTATGTGATCCTTACTAGCTGGAAGTAAGGGAGATGGGGCATGAAGTTATTTCTAGGAGTTGGACACATACCAAGTTTAGCTCAGTTCTGGGCATCTTTGAAATACCTATACAAACTTGTTCCTACATAGTAACTTGCAACTTTGAATGAGAATCTGCTTGCTTACAGCAACGTGCTATATGTTCTGAATGCCCGAATTCGGAATCTGTGTCAAAATTTGTTAGGAATTATGTGATCCTTACTAGCTGGAAGTAAGGGAGTTAGGGCATGAAGGTATTTCTAGGAGTTGGAGACATACCAAGTTTATCTCAGTTCTGGGCATCTTTGAAATACCTATACAAACTTGTTCCTACATAGTAACTTGCAACTTTGAATGTGAATGTGCTTGCTTACAGCAACGTGCTATATGTTCTGAATGCCAGAATTGGGAATCTGTGTCAAAACTTTGTTAGGAATTATGTGATCCTTACTAGCTGGAAGTAAGGGAGATGGGGCATGAAGTTATTTCTAGGAGTTGGACACATACCAAGTTTAGCTCAGTTCTGGGCATCTTTGAAATACCTATACAAACTTGTTCCTACATAGTAACTTTCATCTTTGAATGAGAATGTGCTTGCTTACAGCAACGTGCTATATGTTCTGAATGCCCGAATTGGGAATATGTGTCAAAACTTTGTTAGGAATTATGTGATCCTTACTAGATGAAAGTAAGGGAGTTGGGGCATGAAGGTATTTCTAGGAGTTGGACACATACCAAGTTTAGCACAGTTCTGGGCATCTTTGAAATACCTATACAAACTTGTTCCTTCATAGTAACTTGCAACTTTGAATGAGAATGTGCTTGCTTACAGCAACGTGCTATATGTTCTGAATGCCCGAATTCGGAATCTGTGTCAAAATTTGTTAGGAATTATGTGATCCTTACTAGCTGGAAGTAAGGGAGTTAGGGCATGAAGGTATTTCTAGGAGTTGGACACATACCAAGTTTAACTCAGTTCTGGGCATCTTTGAAATACCTATACAAACTTGTTCTTACATAGTAACTTGCATCTTTGAATGAGAATGTGCTTGCTTACAGCAACGTGCTATATGTTCTGAATGCCCGAATTGGGAATCTGTGTCAAAACTTTGTTAGGAATTATGTGATCCTTACTAGCTGGAAGTAAGGGAGTTGGGGCAGTTGGGGCATGAAGGTATTTCCAGGAGTTGGACACATACAATGTTTACCTCACTTCTGGTCATCTTTGAAATACCTATACAAACTTGTTCCTACATAGTAACTTGCAACTTTGAATGAGAATGTGCTTGCTTGCAGCAACGTGCTATATGTTCTGAATGCCCGAATTGGGAATCTGTGTCAAAACTTTGTTAGGAATTATGTGATCCTTACTACCTGGAAGTAAGGGAGATGGAGCATGAAGTTATTTCTAGGAGTTGGACACATACCAAGTTTAGCTCAGTTCTGGGCATCTTTCAAATACCTATACAAACTTGTTCCCACATATTAACTTGCAACTTTGAATGAGAATGTGCTTGCTTGCAGCAACGTGCTATATGTTCTGAATGCCCGAATTGGGAATCTGTGTCAAAACTTTGTTAGGAATTATGTGATCCTTACTACCTGGAAGTAAGGGAGATGGAGCATGATGATATTTCTAGGAGTTGGACACATACCAAGTTTAGCTCAGTTCTGGGCATCTTTGAAATACCTATATAAACTTGTTCCTACATAGTAACTTGCATCTTTGAATGAGAATGTGCTCGGTTACAGCAACGTGCTATATGTTCTGAATGCCCGAATTGGGAATATGTGTCAAAACTTTGTTAGGAATTATGTGATCCTTAGTAGCTGGAAGTAAGGGAGATGGGGCATGAAGTTATTTCTAGGAGTTGGACATATACCAAGTTTAGCTCAGTTCTGGGCATCTTTGAAATACCTATACAATCTTGTTCTCACATATTAACTTGCAACTTTGAATGAGAATGTGCTTGCTTACAGCAACGTGCTATATGTTCTGAGTGCCCGAATTGGGAATCTGTGTCAAAATTTGTTAGGAATTATGTGATCCTTACTAGCTGGAAGTAAGGGAGTTGGGGCATGAAGGTATTTCTAGGAGTTGGACACATACCAAGTTTAGCACAGTTCTGGGCATCTTTGAAATACCTATACAAACTTGTTCCTTCATAGTAACTTGCAACTTTGAATGAGAATGTGCTTGCTTACAGCAACGTGCTATATGTTCTGATGCCCGAATAGGGAATCTGTGTCAAATCTTTGTTAGAAATTATGTGATCCTTACTAGATGGAAGTAAGGGAGTTGGGGCATGAAGGTATTTCTAGGAGTTGGACACATACCAAGTTTAGCACAGTTCTGGGCATCTTTGAAATACCTATACAAACTTGTTCCTACATAGTAACTTGCAACTTTGAATGAGAATGTGCTTGCTTACAGCAACGTTCTGTTGCTATATGTTCTGAATGCCCGAATTGGGAATATGTGTCAAAACTTTGTTAGGAATTATGTGATCCTTACTAGCTGGAAGTAAGGGAGATGGGGCATGAAGTTATTTCTAGGAGTTGGAGACATACCAAGTTTAGCTCAGTTCTGGGCATCTTTGAAATACCTATACAAACTTGTTCTTACATAGTAACTTGCAACATTGAATGAGAATGTGCTTGCTTACAGCAACGTGCTATATGTTCTGAATGCCGGAATTGGGAATCTGTGTCAAAACTTTGTTAGGAATTATGTGATCCTTACTAGCTGGAAGTAAGGGAGTTGGGGCAGTTGGGGCATGAAGGTATTTCTAGGAGTTGGACACATACAATGTTTAGCTCAGTTCTGGTCATCTTTGAAATACCTATACAAACTTGTTCCTACATAGTAACTTGCAACTTTGAATGAGAATGTGCTTGCTTGCAGCAACGTGCTATATGTTCTGAATGCCCGAATTGGGAATCTGTGTAAAAACTTTGTTAGGAATTATGTGATCCTTACTACCTGGAAGTAAGGGAGATGGAGCATGAAGTTATTTCTAGGAGTTGGACACATACCAAGTTTAGCTCAGTTCTGGGCATCTTTGAAATACCTATACAAACTTGTTCCTACATAGTAACTTGCAACTTTGAATGAGAATGTGCTTGCTTACAGCAACGTGCTATATGTTCTGAATGCCCGAATTGGGAATATGTGTCAAAACTTTGTTAGGAATTATGTGATCCTTAGTAGCTGGAAGTAAGGGAGATGGGGCATGAAGTTATTTCTAGGAGTTGGAGACATACCAAGTTTAGCTCAGTTCTGGGAATCTTTGAAATACCTATACAAACTTGTTCTTACATAGTAACTTGCAACTTTGAATGAGAATGTGCTTGCTTACAGCAACGTGCTATAAGTTCTGAATGCCGGAATTGGGAATCTGTGTCAAAACTTTGTTAGGAATTATGTGATCCTTACTAGCTGGAAGTAAGGGAGATGGGGCATGAAGTTATTTCTAGGAGTTGGACACATATCAAGTTTAGCTCAGTTCTGGGCATCTTTGAAATACCTATACAAACTTGTTCCTACATAGTAACTTGCATCTTTGAATGAGAATGTGCTTGCTTACAGCAACGTGCTATATGTTCTGAATGCCCGAATTGGGAATATGTGTCAAAACTTTGTTAGGAATTATGTGATCCTTACTAGATGGAAGTAAGGGAGTTGGGGCATGAAGGTATTTCTAGGAGTTGGACACATACCAAGTTTAGCACAGTTCTGGGCATCTTTGAAATACCTATACAAACTTGTTCCTTCATAGTAACTTGCAACTTTGAATGAGAATGTGCTTGTCTACAGCAACGTGCTATATGTTCTGAATGCCCGAATTGGGAATCTGTGTCAAAATTAGTTAGGAATTATGTGATCCTTACTAGCTGGAAGTAAGGGAGTTGCCGCATGAAGGTATTTCTAGGAGTTGGACACAAACCAAGTTTAGCACAGTTCTGGGCATCTTAGAAATACCTATACAAACTTGTTCCTACATAGTAACTTGCAACTTTGAATGAGAATGTGCTTGCTTACAGCAACGTGCTATATTCTCTGAATGCCCGAAAAGGGAATCTGTGTTAAAACTTTGTTAGGAATTATGTGATCCTTACTAGCTGGAAGTAAGTGAGATGGGGCATGAAGTTATTTCTAGGAGTTGGAGACATACAACGTTTAGCTCAGTTCTGGGCATCTTTGAAATACCTATACAAACTTGTTCCTACATAGTAACTTGCAACTTTGAATGAGAATGTGCTTGCTTACAGCAACGTGCTATATGTTCTGAATGCCCGAATTGGGAATCTGTGTCAAAACTTTGTTAGGAATTTTGTGATCCTTATTAGCTGGAAGTAAGTGAGATGGGGCATGAAGTTATTTCTAGGAGTTGGAGACATACAACGTTTAGCTCAGTTCTGGGCATCTTTGAAATACCTATACAAACTTGTTCCTACATAGTAACTTGCAACTTTGAATGAGAATGTGCTTGCTTACAGCAACGTGCTATATGTTCTGAATGCCCGAATTGGGAATCTGTGTCAAAATTTGTTAGGAATTATGTGATCCTTACTAGCTGGAAGTAAGGGAGTTGTGGCATGAAGTTATTTCTAGTTGTTGGACACATACCAAGTTTCGCTCAGTTCTGGGCATCTTTGAAATACCTATACAAACTTGTTCCTACATAGTAACTTGCAACTTTGAATGAGAATGTGCTTGCTTACAGCAACGTGCTATATGTTCTGAATGCCCGAATTGGGAATCTGTGTCAAAACTTTGTTAGGAATTATGTGATCCTTACTAGCTGGAAGTAAGGGAGAGAGTGCATGAAGTTATTTCTAGGAGTTGGAGACATACAACGTTTAGCTCAGTTCTGGGCATCTTTGAAATACCTATACAAACTTGTTCCTACATAGTAACTTGCAACTTTGAATGAGAATGTGCTTGCTTACAGCAACGTGCTATATGTTCTGAATGCCCGAATTGGGAATCTGTGTCAAAAATTTGTTAGGAATTATGTGATCCTTACTAGCTGGAAGTAAGTGAGATGGGGCATGAAGTTATTTCTAGGAGTTGGAGACATACAACGTTTAGCTCAGTTCTGGGCATCTTTGAAATACCTATACAAACTTGTTCCTACATAGTAACTTGCAACTTTGAATGAGAATGTGCTTGCTTACAGCAACGTGCTATATTTTCTGAATGCCCGAATTGGTAATCTGTGTCAAAACTTTGTTAGAAATTATGTGATCCTTACTAGCTGGAAGTAAGGGAGATGGGGCATGATGTTATTTCTAGGAGTTGGACAGATTCCAAGTTTAGCTCAGTTCTGGGCATCTTTGAAATACCTATACAAACTTGTTCCTACATAGTAACTTGCAACTTTGAATGAGAATGTGCTTGCTTACAGCAACGTGCTATATGTTCTGAATGCCCGAATTGGGAATCTGTGTCAAAATTTGTTAGGAATTATGTGATCCTTACTAGCTGGAAGTAAGGGAGTTGTGGCATGAAGTTATTTCTAGGAGTTGGACACATACCAAGTTTCGCTCAGTTCTGGGCATCTTTGAAATACCTATACAAACTTGTTCCTACATAGTAACTTGCAACTTTGAATGAGAATGTGCTTGCTTACAGCAACGTGCTATATGTTCTGAATGCCCGAATTGGGAATCTGTGTCAAAACTTTGTTAGGAATTATGTGATCCTTACTAGCTGGAAGTAAGTGAGATGGGGCATGAAGTTATTTCTAGGAGTTGGAGACATACAACGTTTAGCTCAGTTCTGGGCATCTTTGAAATACCTATACAAACTTGTTCTTACATAGTAACTTGCAACTTTGAATGAGAATGTGCTTGCTTACAGCAACGTGCTATATGTTCTGAATGCCGGAATTGGGAATCTGTGTCAAAACTTTGTTAGGAATTATGTGATCCTTACAAGCTGGAAGTAAGGGAATTGGGGCAGTTGGGGCATGAAGGTATTTCTAGGAGTTGGACACACACAATGCTTAGCTCAGTTCTGGTCATCTTTGAAATACCTATACAAACTTGTTCCTACATAGTATCTTGCAACTTTGAATGAGAATGTGCTTGCTTGCAGCAACGTGCTATATGTTCTGAAGGCCCGAATTGGAAATCTGTGTCAAAACTTTGTTAGGAATTATGTGATCCTTACTACCTGGAAGTAAGGGAGATGGAGCATGAAGTTATTTCTAGGAGTTGGACACATACCAAGTTTAGCTCAGTTCTGGGCATTTTTGAAATACCTATACAAACTTGTTCCTACATAGTAACTTGCAACTTTGAATGAGAATGTGCTTGCTTACAGCAACGTGCTATATGTTCTGAATGCCCGAATTGGGAATATGTGTCAAAACTTTGTTAGGAATTATGTGATCCTTAGTAGCTGGAAGTAAGGGAGATGGGGCATGAAGTTATTTCTAGGAGTTGGACATATACCAAGTTTAGCTCAGTTCTGGGCATCTTTGAAATACCTATACAAACTTGTTCTTACATAGTAACTTGCAACATTGAATGAGAATGTGCTTGCTTACAGCAACGTGCTATATGTTCTGAATGCCGGAATTGGGAATCTGTGTCAAAACTTTGTTAGGAATTATGTGATCCTTACTAGCTGGAAGTAAGGGAGTTGGGGCAGTTGGGGCATGAAGGTATTTCTAGGAGTTGGACACATACAATGTTTAGCTCAGTTCTGGTCATCTTTGAAATACCTATACAAACTTGTTCCTACATAGTAACTTGCAACTTTGAATGAGAATGTGCTTGCTTGTAGCAACGTGCTATATGTTCTGAATGCCCGAATTGGGAATCTGTGTCAAAACTTTGTTAGGAATTATGTCATCCTTACTACCTGGAAGTAAGGGAGATGGAGCATGAAGTTATTTCTAGGAGATGGACACATACCAAGTTTAGCTCAGTTCTGGGCATCTTTGAAATACCTATACAAACTTGTTCCTACATAGTAACTTGCATCTTTGAACGAGAATGTGCTTGCTTACAGCAACGTGCTATATGTTCTGAATGCCCGAATTGGGAATATGTGTCAAAACTTTGTTAGGAATTATGTGATCCTTACTAGCTGGAAGTAAGGGAGATGGGGCATGAAGTTATTTCTAGGAGTTGGACACATACCAAGTTTAGCTCAGTTCTGGGCATCTTTGAAATACCTATACAAACTTGTTCCCACATATTAACTTGCAACTTTGAATGAGAATGTGCTTGCTTACAGCAACGTGCTATATGTTCTGAATGCCCGAATTGGGAATATGTGTCAAAACTTTGTTAGGAATTATGTGATCCTTACTAGCTGGAAGTAAGGGAGATGGGGCATGAAGCTATTTCTAGGAGTTGGACACAAACCAAGTTTAGCACAGTTCTGGGCATCTTAGAAATACCTATACAAACTTGTTCCTACATAGTAACTTGCAACTTTGAATGAGAATGTGCTTGCTTGCAGCAACGTGCTATATGTTCTGAATGCCCGAATTGGTAATCTGTGTCAAAACTTTGTTAGGAATTATGTGATCCTTACTAGCTGGAAGTAAGGGAGATGGGGCATGAAGTTATTTCTAGGAGTTGGACACATACCAAGTTTAGCTCAGTTCTGGGCATCTTTGAAATACCTATACAAACTTGTTCCTACATAGTAACTTGCATCTTTGAATGAGAATGTGCTTGCTTGCAGCAACGTGCTATATGTTCTGAATGCCCGAAAAGGGAATCTGTGTCAAAACTTTGTTAGGAATTATGTGATCCTTACCAGCTGGAAGTAAGGGAGATGGGGCATGAAGTTATTTCCAGGAGTTGGACACATACCAAGTTTAGCTCAGTTCTGGGCATCTTTGAAATACCTATACAAACTTGTTCCTACATAGTAACTTGCAACTTTGAATGGGAATGTGCTTGCTTACAGCAACGTGCTATATGCTCTGAATGCCCGAAAAGGGAATCTGTGTCAAAATTTTGTTAGGAATTATGTGATCCTTACTAGCTGGAAGTAAGGGAGATGGGGCATGAAGTTATTTCTAGGACTTGGACACATACAACGTTTAGCTCAGTTCTGGGCATCTTTGAAATACCTATACAAACTTGTTCCTACATAGTAACTTGCAACTTTGAATGAGAATGTGCTTGCTTACAGCAACGTGCTATATGTTCTGAATGCCCGAATTGGGAATCTGTGTCAAATATTTGTTAGGAATTATGTGATCCTTACTAGCTGGAAGTAAGGTAGATGGGGCATGAAGTTATTTCTAGGAGTTGGACACATACCAAGTTTTGCTCAGTTCTGGGCATCTTTGAAATACCTATACAAACTTGTTCCTACATAGTAACTTACATCTTTGAATGAGAATCTGCTTGCTTACAGCAACGTGCTATATGTTCTGAATGCCCGAATTGGGAATCTGTGTCAAATCTTTGTTAAGAATTTTGTGATCCTTACTAGCTGGAAGTAAGGGAGATGGGGCATGAAGTTATTTCTAGGAGTTGGAGACATACCAAGTTTAGCTCAGTTCTGGGCATCTTTGAAATACCTATACAAACTTCTTCCTACATAGTAACTTGCAGCTTTGAATGAGAATGTGCTTGCTTACAGCAACGTGCTATATGTTCTAAATGCCCGAATTGGGAATCTGTGTCAAAACTTTGTTAGGAATTATGTGATCCTTACTAGCTGGAAGTAAGGGAGATGGAGCATGAAGTTATTTCTAGGAGTTGGACACATACCAAGTTTAGCTCAGTTCTGGGCATCTTTGAAATACCTATACAAACTTGTTCCTACATAGTAACTTGCATCTTTGAATGAGAATGTGCTTGCTTACAGCAACGTGCTATATGTTCTGAATGCCCGAATTGGGAATATGGGTCAAAATTTGTTAGGAATTATGTGATCCTTACTAGCTGGAAGTAAGGGAGTTGGGGCATGAAGGTATTTCTAGGAGTTGGACACATACCAAGTTTAGCTCAGTTCTGGGCATCTTTGAAATACCTATACAAACTTGTTCCTACATAGTAACTTGCAACTGTGAATGAGAATGTGCTTGCTTACAGCAACGTGCTATATGCTCTGAATGCCCAAAAAGGGAATCTGTGTCAAAACTTTGTTAGGAATTATGTGATCCTTACTAGCTGGAAGTAAGTGAGATGGGGCATGAAGTTATTTCTAGGAGTTGGACACATACCAAGTTTAGCTCAGTTCTGGGCATCTTTGAAATACCTATACAAACTTGTTCCTACATAGTAACTTGCATCTTTGAATGAGAATGTGCTTGCTTACAGCAACGTGCTATGTGTTCTGAATGCCCGAATTGGGAATCTGTGTCAAAATTTGTTAGGAATTATGTGATCCTAACTAGCTGGAAGTAAGGGAGATGGGGCATGAAGGTATTTCTAGGAGTTGGACACAAACCAAGTTTAGCACAGTTCTGGGCATCTTTGAAATACCTATACAAACTTGTTCCTACATAGTAACTTGCAACTTTGAATGAGAATATGCTTGCTTACAGCAACGTGCTATATGTTCTGAATGCCCGAATTGGGAATATGGGTCAAAACTTTGTTAGGAATTATGTGATGCTTACTAGGTGTAAGTAAGTGAGATGGGGCATGAAGTTATTTCTAGGAGTTGGAGACATACAACGTTTAGCTCAGTTCTGGGCATCTTTGAAATACCTATAAAACTTGTTCCTACATAGTAACTTGCAACTTTGAATGAGAATGTGCTTGCTTACAGCAACGTGCTATATGTTCTGAATGCCCGAATTGGGAATCTGTGTCAAAATTTGTTAGGAATTATGTGATCCTTACTAGCTGGAAGTAAGGGAGTTGGGGCATGAAGGTATTTCTAGGAGTTGGACACATACCATGTTTAGCTCAGTTCTGGGCATCTTTGAAATACCTATACAAACTTGTTCCTACATAGTAACTTGCAACTTTGAATGAGAATGTGCTTGCTTACAGCAACGTGCTATATGTTCTGAATGCCGGAATTGGGAATCTGTGTCAAAATTTGTTAGGAATTATGTGATCCTTACTAGCTGGAAGTAAGGGAGTTGGGGCATGAAGGTATTTCTATGAGTTGGACACATACCATGTTTAGCACAGTTCTGGGCATCTTTGAAATACCTATACAAACTTGTTCCTACATAGTAACTTGCAACTTTGAATGAGAATGTGCTTGCTAACAGCAACGTGCTATATGCTCTGAATGCCTGAAAAGGGAATCTGTGTCAAAAGTTTGTTAGGAGTTATGTGATCCTTACTAGCTGGAAGTAAGTGAGATGGGGCATGAAGTTATTTCTAGGAGTTGGAGACATACCAAGTTTAGCTCAGTTCTGGGCATCTTTGAAATACCTATACAAACTTGTTCCTACATAGTAACTTGCAACTTTGAATGAGAATGTGCTTGCTTACAGCAACGTGCTATATGTTCTGAATGCCCGAATTGGGAATCTGTGTCAAAACTTTGTTAGGAATTATGTGATCCTTACTAGCTGGAAGTAAGGGAGATGGGGCATGAAATTATTTCTAGGAGTTGGACACATACCAAGTTTAGCTCAGTTCTGGGCATCTTTGAAATACCTATACAAACTTGTTCCTACATAGTAACTTGCAACTTTGAATGGGAATGTGCTTGCTTACAGCAACGTGCTATATGCTCTGAATGCCCGAAAAGGGAATCTGTGTCAAAATTTTGTTAGGAATTATGTGATCCTTACTAGCTGGAAGTAAGGGAGATGGGGCATGAAGTTATTTCTAGGACTTGGACACATACAACGTTTAGCTCAGTTCTGGGCATCTTTGAAATACCTATACAATCTTGTTCCTACAGAGTAACTTGCAACTTTGAATGAGAATGTGCTTGCTTACAGCAACGTGCTATATGTTCTGAATGCCCGAATTGGGAATCTGTGTCAAATCTTTGTTAGGAATTATGTGATCCTTACTAGCTGGAAGTAATGTAGATGGGGCATGAAGTTATTTCTAGGAGTTGGACACATACCAAGTTTGGCTCAGTTCTGGGCATCTTTGAAATACCTATACAAACTTGTTCCTACATAGTAACTTACATCTTTGAATGAGAATCTGCTTGCTTACAGCAACGTGCTATATGTTCTGAATGCCCGAATTGGGAATCTGTGTCAAATCTTTGTTAAGAATTTTGTGATCCTTACTAGCTGGAAGTAAGGGAGATGGGGCATGAAGTTATTTCTAGGAGTTGGAGACATACAAAGTTTAGCTCAGTTCTGGGCATCTTTGAAATACCTATACAAACTTGTTCCTACATAGTAACTTGCAGCTTTGAATGAGAATGTGCTTGCTTACAGCAACGTGCTATATGTTCTGAATGCCCGAATTGGGAATCTGTGTCAAAATTTGTTAGGAATTATGTGATCCTTACTAGCTGGAAGTAAGGGAGTTGGGGCATGAAGGTATTTCTAGGAGTTGGACACATACCAAGTTTAGCTCAGTTCTGGGCATTTTTGAAATACCTATACAAACTTGTTCCTACATAGTAACTTGCAACTGTGAATGAGAATGTGCTTGCTTACAGCAACGTGCTATATGCTCTAAATGCCCGAAAAGGGAATCTGTGTCAAAACTTTGTTAGGAATTATGTGATCCTTACTAGCTGGAAGTAAGTGAGATGGGGCATGAAGTTATTTCTAGGAGTTGGACACATACCAAGTTTAGCTCAGTTCTGGGCATCTTTGAAATACCTATACAAACTTGTTCCTACATAGTAACTTGCATCTTTGAATGAGAATGTGCTTGCTTACAGCAACGTGCTATGTGTTCTGAATGCCCGAATTGGGAATCTGTGTCAAAATTTGTTAGGAATTATGTGATCCTTACTAGCTGGAAGTAAGGGAGATGGGGCATGAAGGTATTTCTAGGAGTTGGACACAAACCAAGTTTAGCACAGTTCTGGGCATCTTTGAAATACCTATACAAACTTGTTCCTACATAGTAACTTGCAACTTTGAATGAGAATATGCTTGCTTACAGCAACGTGCTATATGTTCTGAATGCCCGAATTGGGAATATGGGTCAAAACTTTGTTAGGAATTATGTGATGCTTACTAGGTGTAAGTAAGTGAGATGGGGCATGAAGTTATTTCTAGGAGTTGGAGACATACAACCTTTAGCTCAGTTCTGGGCATCTTTGAAATACCTATACAAACTTGTTCCTACATAGTAACTTGCAACTTTGAATGAGAATGTGCTTGCTTACAGCAACGTGCTATATGTTCTGAATGCCCGAATTGGGAATCTGTGTCAAAATTTGTTAGGAATTATGTGATCCTTACTAGCTGGAAGTAAGGGAGTTGGGGCATGAAGGTATTTCTAGGAGTTGGACACATACCAAGTTTAGCTCAGTTCTGGGCATCTTTGAAATACCTATACAAACTTGTTCCTACATAGTAACTTGCAACTTTGAATGAGAATGTGCTTGCTTACAGCAACGTGCTATATGTTCTGAATGCCGGAATTGGGAATCTGTGTCAAAATTTTTTAGGAATTATGTGATCCTTACTAGCTGGAAGTAAGGGAGTTGGGGCATGAAGGTATTTCTAGGAGTTGGACACATACCATGTTTAGCACAGTTCTGGGCATCTTTGAAATACCTATACAAACTTGTTCCTACATAGTAACTTGCAACTTTGAATGAGAATGTGCTTGCTAACAGCAACGTGCTATATGCTCTGAATACCTGAAAAGGGAATCTGTGTCAAAACTTTGTTAGGAGTTATGTGATCCTTACTAGCTGGAAGTAAGTGAGATGGGGCATGAAGTTATTTCTAGGAGTTGGAGACATACCAAGTTTAGCTCAGTTCTGGGCATCTTTGAAATACCTATACAAACTTGTTCCTACATAGTTACTTGCAACTTTGAATGAGAATGTGCTTGCTTACAGCAACGTGCTATATGTTCTGAATGCCCGAATTGGGAATCTGTGTCAAAACTTTGTTAGGAATTATGTGATCCTTACTAGCTGGAAGTAAGGGAGATGGGGCATGAAATTATTTCTAGGAGTTGGACACATACCAAGTTTAGCTCAGTTCTGGGCATCTTTGAAATACCTATACAAACTTTTTCCTACATTGTAACTTGCAACTTTGAATGAGAATGTGCTTGCTTACAGCAACGTGCTATATGTTCTTAATGACCGAATTGGGAATCTGTGTCAAAACTTTGTTAGGAATTATGTGATCCTTACTAGCTGGAAGTAAGGGAGATGGGGCATGAAGTTATTTCTAGGAGTTGGAGACATACCAAGTTTAGCTCAGTTCTGGGCATCTTTGAAATACCTATACAAACTTGTTCCTACATAGTAACTTGCAACTTTGAATGAGAATGTGCTTGCTTACAGCAACGTGCTATATGTTCTGAATGCCCGAATTGGGAATCTGTGTCAAAACTTGGTTAGGAATTATGTGATCCTTACTAGCTGGAAGTAAGGGAGATGGGGCATAACGTTATTTCTAGGAGTTGGAGACATACCAAGTTTAGCTCAGTTCTGGGCATCTTTGAAATACCTATACAAACTTGTTCCTACATAGTAACTTGCATCTTTGAATGAGAATGTGCTTGCTTACAGCAACGTGCTATATGTTCTTAATGACCGAATTGGGAATCTGTGTCAAAACTTTGTTAGGAATTATGTGATCCTTACTAGCTGGAAGTAAGGGAGATGGGGCATGAAGTTATTTCTAGGAGTTGGAGACATACCAAGTTTAGCTCAGTTCTGGGCATCTTTGAAATACCTATACAAACTTGTTCCTACATAGTAACTTGCAACTTTGAATGAGAATGTGCTTGCTTACAGCAACGTGCTATATGTTCTGAATGCCCGAATTGGGAATCTGTGTCAAAACTTGGTTAGGAATTATGTGATCCTTACTAGCTGGAAGTAAGGGAGATGGGGCATGACGTTATTTCTAGGAGTTGGAGACATACCAAGTTTAGCTCAGTTCTGGGCATCTTTGAAATACCTATACAAACTTGTTCCTACATAGTAACTTGCAACTTTGAATGAGAATGTGCTTGCTTGCAGCAACGTGCTATATGTTCTGAATGCCCGAAATGGGAATCTGTGTCAAAACTTTGTTAGGAATTATGTGATCCTTACTAGCTGGAAGTAAGGGAGATGGGGCATGAAGTTATTTCTAGGAGTTGGAGACATACCAAGTTTAGCTCAGTTCTGGGCATCATTGAAATACCTATACAAACTTGTTCCTACATAGTAACTTGCAACTTTGAATGAGAATGTGCTTGCTTGCAGCAACGTGCTATATGTTCTGAATGCCCGAATTGGGAATCTGTGTCAAAACTTTGTTAGGAATTATGTGATCCTTACTAGCTGGAAGTAAGGGAGATGGGGCATGAAGTTATTTCTAGGAGTTGGACACATACCAAGTTTAGCTCAGTTCTGGGCATCTTTGAAATACCTATACAAACTTGTTCCTACATAGTAACTTGCATCTTTGAATGAGAATGTGCTTGCTTACAGCAACGTGCTATATGTTCTGAAGGCCCGAATTGAGAATCTGTGTCAAAACTTTGTTAGGAATTATGTGATCCTTACTAGCTGGAAGTAAGGGAGATGGGGCATGAAGTTATTTCTAGGAGTTGGACACATACCGAGTTTAGGTCAGTTCTGGGCATCTTTGAAATACCTATACAAACTTGTTCCTACATAGTAACTTGCAACTTTGAATGAGAATCTGCTTGCTTACAGCAACGTGCTATATGTTCTGAATGCCCGAATTGGGAATCTGTGTCAAAACTTTGTTAGGAATTATGTGATCCTTACTAGCTGGAAGTAAGGGAGATGGGGCATGAAGTTATTTCTAGGAGTTGGACACATACCGAGTTTAGGTCAGTTCTGGGCATCTTTGAAATACCTATACAAACTTGTTCCTACATAGTAACTTGCAACTTTGAATGAGAATGTGCTTGCTTACAGCAACGTGCTATATGTTCTGAATGCCCGAATTGGGAATCTGTGTCAAAACTTTGTTAGGAATTATGTGATCCTTACTAGCTGGAAGTAAGGGAGATGGGGCATGAAGTTATTTCTAGGAGTTTGACACATACCGAGTTTAGCTCAGTTCTGGGCATCTTTGAAATACCTATACAAACTTGTTCCTACATAGTAACTTGCATCTTTGAATGAGAATGTGCTTGCTTAAAGCAACGTGCTATATGTTCTGAATGCCCGAATTGGCAATCTGTGTCAAAAATTTGTTAGGAATTATGTGATCCTTACTAGCTGGAAGTAAGGGAGATGGGGCATGAAGTTATTTCTAGGAGTTGGACACATACCAAGTTTAGCTCAGTTCTGGGCATCTTTGAAATACCTATACAAACTTGTTCCTACATAGTAACTTGCAACTTTGAATGAGAATGTGCTTGCTTGCAGCAACGTGCTATATGTTCTGAATGCCCGATTTGGGAATCTGTGTCAAAATTTTGTTAGGAATTATGTGATCATTACTAGCTGGAAGTAAGGTAGATGGGGCATGAAGTCATTTCTAGGAATTGGACACATACCAAGTTTAGCTCAGTTCTGGGCATCTTTGAAATACCTATACAAACTTGTTCCTACATAGTAACTTGCATCTTTGAATGAGAATGTGCTTGCCTACAGCAACGTGCTATATGTTCTGAATGCCCGAATTGGGAATCTGTGTCAAAACTTTGTTAGGAATTATGTGATCCTTACTAGCTGGAAGTAAGGGAGATGGGGCATGAAGTTATTTCTAGGAGTTGGACACATACCAAGTTTAGCTCAGTTCTGGGCATCTTTGAAATACCTATAAAAACTTGTTCCTACATAGTAACTTGCAACTTTGAATGAGAATGTGTTTGCTTGCAGCAACGTGCTATATGTTCTGAATGCCCGATTTGGGAATCTGTGTCAAAACTTTGTTAGGAATTATGTGATCCTTACTAGCTGGAAGTAAGGGAGATGGGGCATGAAGTCATTTCTAGGAATTGGACACATACCGACTTTAGCTCAGTTCTGGGCATCTTTGAAATACCTATACAAACTTGTTCCTACATAGTAACTTGCAACTTTGAATGAGAATCTGCTTGCTTACAGCAACGTGCTATATGTTCTGAATGCCCGAATTGGGAATCTGTGTCAAAACTTTGTTAGGAATTATGTGATCCTTACTAGCTGGAAGTAAGGGAGATGGGGCATGAAGTTATTTCTAGGAGTTGGACACATACCGAGTTTAGCTCAGTTCTGGGCATCTTTGAAATACCTATACAAACTTGTTCCTACATAGTAACTTGCAACTTTGAATGAGAATGTGCTTGCTTACAGCAACGTGCTATATGTTCTGAATGCCCGAATTGGGAATCTGTGTCAAAACTTTGTTAGGAATTATGTGATCCTTACTAGCTGGAAGTAAGGGAGATGGGGCATGAAGTTATTTCTAGGAGTTGGACACATACCGAGTTTAGCTCAGTTCTGGGCATCTTTGAAATACCTATACAAACTTGTTCCTACATAGTAACTTGCAACTTTGAATGAGAATGTGCTTGCTTACAGAAACGTGCTATATGTTCTAAATGCCCGAATTCGGAATCTGTGTCAAAACTTTGTTAGGAATTATGTGATCCTTACTAGCTGGAAGTAAGGGAGATGGGGCATGAAGTTATTTCTAGGAGTTGGACACATACCAAGTTTAGCTCAGTTCTGGGCATCTTTGAAATACCTATACAAACTTGTTCCTACATAGTAACTTGCAACATTGAATGAGAATGTGCTTGCTTACAGCAACGTGCTATATGTTCTGAATGCCCGAATTGGGAATCTCTGTCAAAACTTTGTTAGGAATTATGTGATCCTTACTAGCTGGAAGTAAGGGAGATGGGGCATGAAGTTATTTCTACGAGTTGGACACATACCGAGTTTAGCTCAGTTCTGGGCATCTTTGAAATACCTATACAAACTTGTTCCTACATAGTAACTTGCATCTTTGAATGAGAATGTGCTTGCTTACAGCAACGTGCTATATGTTCTGAATGCCCGAATTGGGAATCTGTGTCAAAACTTTGTTAGGAATTATGTGATCCTTACTAGCTGGAAGTAAGGGAGATGGGGCATGAAGTTATTTCTAGGAGTTGGACACATACCAAGTTTAGCTCAGTTCTGGGCATCTTTGAAATACCTATACAAACTTGTTCCTACATAGTAACTTGCAACTTTGAATGAGAATGTGCTTGCTTACAGCAACGTGCTATATGTTCTGAATGCCCGAATTGGGAATCTGTGTCAAAACTTTGTTAGGAATTATGTGATCCTTACTAGCTGGAAGTAAGGGAGATGGGGCATGAAGTTATTTCTAGGAGTTGGACACATACCAAGTTTAGCTCAGTTCTGGGCATCTTTGAAATACCTATACAAACTTGTTCCTACATAGTAACTTGCAACATTGAATGAGAATGTGCTTGCTTACAGCAACGTGCTATATGTTCTGAATGCCCGAATTGGGAATCTGTGTCAAAACTTTGTTAGGAATTATGTGATCCTTACTAGCTGGAAGTAAGGGAGATGGGGCATGAAGTTATTTCTAGGAGTTGGACACATACCAAGTTTAGCTCAGTTCTGGGCATCTTTGAAATGCCTATACAAACTTGTTCCTACATAGTAACTTGCATCTTTGAATGAGAATCTGCTTGCTTACAGCAACGTGCTATATGTTCTGAATGCCCGAATTGGGAATCTGTGTCAAAACTTTGTTAGGAATTATGTGATCCTTACTAGCTGGAAGTAAGGGAGATGGGGCATGAAGTTATTTCTAGGAGTTGGACACATACCAAGTTTAGCTCAGTTCTGGGCATCTTTGAAATACCTATACAAACTTGTTCCTACATAGTAACTTGCATCTTTGAATGAGAATGTGCTTGCTTACAGCAGCGTGCTATATGTTCTGAATGCCCGAATTGGGAATCTGTGTCAAAACTTTGTTAGGAATTATGTGATCCTTACTAGCTGGAAGTAAGGGAGATGGGGCATGAAGTTATTTCTAGGAGTTGACACATACCAAGTTTAGCTCAGTTCTGGGCATCTTTGAAATACCTATACAAACTTGTTCCTACATAGTAACTTGGATATTTGAATGAGAATGTGCTTGCTTACAGCAACGTGCTATATGTTCTGAATGCCCGAATTGGGAATCTGTGTCAAAACTTTGTTAGGAATTATGTGATCCTTACTAGCTGGAAGTAAGGGAGATGGGGCATGAAGTTATTTCTAGGAGTTGGACACATACCAAGTTTAGCTCAGTTCTGGGCATCTTTGAAATACCTATACAAACTTGTTCCTACATAGTAACCTGCATCTTTGAATGAGAATGTGCTTGCTTACAGCAACGTGCTATATGTTCTGTATGCCTGAATTGGCAATCTGTGTCAAAACTTTGTTAGGAATTATGTGATCCTTACTAGCTGGAAGTAAGGGAGATGGGGCATGAAGTTATTTCTAGGAGTTGGACACATACCGAGTTTAGCTCAGTTCTGGGCATCTTTGAAATACCTATACAAACTTGTTCCTACATAGTAACTTGCAACTTTGAATGAGAATCTGCTTGCTTACAGCAACGTGCTATATGTTCTGAATGCCCGAATTGGGAATCTGTGTCAAAACTTTGTTAGGAATTATGTGATCCTTACTAGCTGGAAGTAAGGGAGATGGGGCATGAAGTTATTTCTAGGAGTTGGACACATACCAAGTTGAGCTCAGTTCTGGGCATCTTTGAAATACCTATACAAACTTGTTCCTACATAGTAACTTGCATCTTTTAATGAGAATCTGCTTGCTTACAGCAACGTGCTATATGTTCTGAATGCCCGAATTGGGAATCTGTGTCAAAACTTTGTTAGGAATTATGTGATCCTTACTAGCTGGAAGTAAGGGAGATGGGGCATGAAGTTATTTCTAGGAGTTGGACACATACCGAGTTTAGCTCAGTTCTGGGCATCTTTGAAATACCTATAGAAACTTGTTCCTACATAGTAACTTGCATCTTTGAATGAGAATGTGCTTGCTTACAGCAACGTGCTATATGTTCTGAAGGCCCGAATTGAGAATCTGTGTCAAAACTTTGTTAGGAATTATGTGATCCTTACTAGCTGGAAGTAAGGGAGATGGGGCATGAAGTTATTTCTAGGAGTTGGACACATACCGAGTTTAGGTCAGTTCTGGGCATCTTTGAAATACCTATACAAACTTGTTCCTACATAGTAACTTGCAACTTTGAATGAGAATCTGCTTGCTTACAGCAACGTGCTATATGTTCTGAATGCCCGAATTGGGAATCTGTGTCAAAACTTTGTTAGGAATTATGTGATCCTTACTAGCTGGAAGTAAGGGAGATGGGGCATGAAGTTATTTCTAGGAGTTGGACACATACCGAGTTTAGGTCAGTTCTGGGCATCTTTGAAATACCTATACAAACTTGTTCCTACATAGTAACTTGCAACTTTGAATGAGAATGTGCTTGCTTACAGCAACGTGCTATATGTTCTGAATGCCCGAATTGGGAATCTGTGTCAAAACTTTGTTAGGAATTATGTGATCCTTACTAGCTGGAAGTAAGGGAGATGGGGCATGAAGTTATTTCTAGGAGTTTGACACATACCGAGTTTAGCTCAGTTCTGGGCATCTTTGAAATACCTATACAAACTTGTTCCTACATAGTAACTTGCATCTTTGAATGAGAATGTGCTTGCTTAAAGCAACGTGCTATATGTTCTGAATGCCCGAATTGGCTATCTGTGTCAAAAATTTGTTAGGAATTATGTGATCCTTACTAGCTGGAAGTAAGGGAGATGGGGCATGAAGTTATTTCTAGGAGTTGGACACATACCAAGTTTAGCTCAGTTCTGGGCATCTTTGAAATACCTATACAAACTTGTTCCTACATAGTAACTTGCAACTTTGAATGAGAATGTGCTTGCTTGCAGCAACGTGCTATATGTTCTGAATGCCCGATTTGGGAATCTGTGTCAAAACTTTGTTAGGAATTATGTGATCCTTACTAGCTGGAAGTAAGGTAGATGGGGCATGAAGTCATTTCTAGGAATTGGACACATACCAAGTTTAGCTCAGTTCTGGGCATCTTTGAAATACCTATACAAACTTGTTCCTACATAGTAACTTGCATCTTTGAATGAGAATGTGCTTGCCTACAGCAACGTGCTATATGTTCTGAATGCCCGAATTGGGAATCTGTGTCAAAACTTTGTTAGGAATTATGTGATCCTTACTAGCTGGAAGTAAGGGAGATGGGGCATGAAGTTATTTCTAGGAGTTGGACACATACCAAGTTTAGCTCAGTTCTGGGCATCTTTGAAATACCTATACAAACTTGTTCCTACATAGTAACTTGCAACTTTGAATGAGAATGTGTTTGCTTGCAGCAACGTGCTATATGTTCTGAATGCCCGATTTGGGAATCTGTGTCAAAACTTTGTTAGGAATTATGTGATCCTTACTAGCTGGAAGTAAGGGAGATGGGGCATGAAGTCATTTCTAGGAATTGGACACATACCGACTTTAGCTCAGTTCTGGGCATCTTTGAAATACCTATACAAACTTGTTCCTACATAGTAACTTGCAACTTTGAATGAGAATCTGCTTGCTTACAGCAACGTGCTATATGTTCTGAATGCCCGAATTGGGAATCTGTGTCAAAACTTTGTTAGGAATTATGTGATCCTTACTAGCTGGAAGTAAGGGAGATGGGGCATGAAGTTATTTCTAGGAGTTGGACACATACCGAGTTTAGCTCAGTTCTGGGCATCTTTGAAATACCTATACAAACTTGTTCCTACATAGTAACTTGCAACTTTGAATGAGAATGTGCTTGCTTACAGCAACGTGCTATATGTTCTGAATGCCCGAATTGGGAATCTGTGTCAAAACTTTGTTAGGAATTATGTGATCCTTACTAGCTGGAAGTAAGGGAGATGGGGCATGAAGTTATTTCTAGGAGTTGGACACATACCGAGTTTAGCTCAGTTCTGGGCATCTTTGAAATACCTATACAAACTTGTTCCTACATAGTAACTTGCAACTTTGAATGAGAATGTGCTTGCTTACAGCAACGTGCTATATGTTCTGAATGCCCGAATTCGGAATCTGTGTCAAAACTTTGTTAGGAATTATGTGATCCTTACTAGCTGGAAGTAAGGGAGATGGGGCATGAAGTTATTTCTAGGAGTTGGACACATACCAAGTTTAGCTCAGTTCTGGGCATCTTTGAAATACCTATACAAACTTGTTCCTACATAGTAACTTGCAACATTGAATGAGAATGTGCTTGCATACAGCAACGTGCTATATGTTCTGAATGCCCGAATTGGGAATCTCTGTCAAAACTTTGTTAGGAATTATGTGATCCTTACTAGCTGGAAGTAAGGGAGATGGGGCATGAAGTTATTTCTACGAGTTGGACACATACCGAGTTTAGCTCAGTTCTGGGCATCTTTGAAATACCTATACAAACTTGTTCCTACATAGTAACTTGCATCTTTGAATGAGAATGTGCTTGCTTACAGCAACGTGCTATATGTTCTGAATGCCCGAATTGGGAATCTGTGTCAAAACTTTGTTAGGAATTATGTGATCCTTACTAGCTGGAAGTAAGGGAGATGGGGCATGAAGTTATTTCTAGGAGTTGGACACATACCAAGTTTAGCTCAGTTCTGGGCATCTTTGAAATACCTATACAAACTTGTTCCTACATAGTAACTTGCAACTTTGAATGAGAATGTGCTTGCTTACAGCAACGTGCTATATGTTCTGAATGCCCGAATTGGGAATCTGTGTCAAAACTTTGTTAGGAATTATGTGATCCTTACTAGCTGGAAGTAAGGGAGATGGGGCATGAAGTTATTTCTAGGAGTTGGACACATACCAAGTTTAGCTCAGTTCTGGGCATCTTTGAAATACCTATACAAACTTGTTCCTACATAGTAACTTGCAACATTGAATGAGAATGTGCTTGCTTACAGCAACGTGCTATATGTTCTGAATGCCCGAATTGGGAATCTGTGTCAAAACTTTGTTAGGAATTATGTGATCCTTACTAGCTGGAAGTAAGGGAGATGGGGCATGAAGTTATTTCTAGGAGTTGGACACATACCAAGTTTAGCTCAGTTCTGGGCATCTTTGAAATACCTATACAAACTTGTTCCTACATAGTAACTTGCATCTTTGAATGAGAATGTGCTTGCTTACAGCAACGTGCTATATGTTCTGAATGCCCGAATTGGGAATCTGTGTCAAAACTTTGTTAGGAATTATGTGATCCTTACTAGCTGGAAGTAAGGGAGATGGGGCATGAAGTTATTTCTAGGAGTTGGACACATACCGAGTTTAGCTCAGTTCTGGACATCTTTGAAATACCTATACAAACTTGTTCCTACATAGTAACTTGCAACTTTGAATGAGAATGTGATTGCCTACAGCAACGTGCTATATGTTCTGAATGCCCGAATTGGGAATCTGTGTCAAAACTTTGTTAGGAATTATGTGATCCTTACTAGCTGGAAGTAAGGGAGATGGGGCATGAAGTTATTTCTAGGAGTTGGACACATACCGAGTTTAGCTCAGTTCTGGGCATCTTTGAAATACCTATACAAACTTGTTCCTACATAGTAACTTGCAACTTTGAATGAGAATGTGCTTGCTTACAGCAACGTGCTATATGTTCTGAATGCCCGAATTGGGAATCTGTGTCAAAACTTTGTTAGGAATTATGTGATCCTTACTAGCTGGAAGTAAGGGAGATGGGGCATGAAGTTATTTCTAGCAGTTGGACACATACCGAGTTTTGCTCAGTTCTGGGCATCTTTGAAATACCTATACAAACTTGTTCCTACATAGTAACTTGCATCTTTGAATGAGAATGTGCTTGCTTACAGCAACGTGCTATATGTTCTGAATGCCCGAATTGGGAATCTGTGTCAAAACTTTGTTAGGAATTATGTGATCCTTACTAGCTGGAAGTAAGGGAGATGGGGCATGAAGTTATTTCTAGGAGTTGGACACATACCAAGTTTAGCTCAGTTCTGGGCATCTTTGAAATACCTATACAAACTTGTTCCTACATAGTAACTTGCATCTTTGAATGAGAATCTGCTTGCTTACAGCAACGTGCTATATGTTCTGAATGCCCGAATTGGGAATCTGTGTCAAAACTTTATTAGGAATTATGTGATCCTTACTAGCTGGAAGTAAGGGAGATGGGGCATGAAGTTATTTCTAGGAGTTGGACACATACCGAGTTTAGCTCAGTTCTGGGCATCTTTGAAATACCTATACAAACTTGTTCCTACATAGTAACTTGCATCTTTGAATGAGAATGTGCTTGCTTACAGCAACGTGCTATATGTTCTGAAGGCCCGAATTGAGAATCTGTGTCAAAACTTTGTTAGGAATTATGTGATCCTTACTAGCTGGAAGTAAGGGAGATGGGGCATGAAGTTATTTCTAGGAGTTGGACACATACCGAGTTTAGCTCAGTTCTGGGCATCTTTGAAATACCTATACAAACTTGTTCCTACATAGTAACTTGCAACTTTGAATGAGAATCTGCTTGCTTACAGCAACGTGCTATATGTTCTGAATGCCCGAATTGGGAATCTGTGTCAAAACTTTGTTAGGAATTATGTGATCCTTACTAGCTGGAAGTAAGGGAGATGGGGCATGAAGTTATTTCTAGGAGTTGGACACATACCAAGTTTAGCTCAGTTCTGGGCATCTTTGAAATACCTATACAAACTTGTTCCTACATAGTAACTTGCATCTTTGAATGAGAATGTGCTTGCTTACAGCAACGTGCTATATGTTCTGAATGCCCGAATTGGGAATCTGTGTCAAAACTTTGTTAGGAATTATGTGATCCTTACTAGCTGGAAGTAAGGGAGATGGGGCATGAAGTTATTTCTAGGAGTTGGACACATACCGAGTTTAGCTCAGTTCTGGGCATCTTTGAAATACCTATACAAACTTGTTCCTACATAGTAACTTGCAACTTTGAATGAGAATGTGCTTGCTTACAGCAACGTGCTATATGTTCTGAATGCCCGAATTGGGAATCTGTGTCAAAACTTTGTTAGGAATTATGTGATCCTTACTAGCTGGAAGTAAGGGAGATGGGGCATGAAGTTATTTCTAGCAGTTGGACACATACCGAGTTTTGCTCAGTTCTGGGCATCTTTGAAATACCTATACAAACTTGTTCCTACATAGTAACTTGCATCTTTGAATGAGAATGTGCTTGCTTACAGCAACGTGCTATATGTTCTGAATGCCCGAATTGGGAATCTGTGTCAAAACTTTGTTAGGAATTATGTGATCCTTACTAGCTGGAAGTAAGGGAGATGGGGCATGAAGTTATTTCTAGGAGTTGGACACATACCAAGTTTAGCTCAGTTCTGGGCATCTTTGAAATACCTATACAAACTTGTTCCTACATAGTAACTTGCATCTTTGAATGAGAATCTGCTTGCTTACAGCAACGTGCTATATGTTCTGAATGCCCGAATTGGGAATCTGTGTCAAAACTTTATTAGGAATTATGTGATCCTTACTAGCTGGAAGTAAGGGAGATGGGGCATGAAGTTATTTCTAGGAGTTGGACACATACCGAGTTTAGCTCAGTTCTGGGCATCTTTGAAATACCTATACAAACTTGTTCCTACATAGTAACTTGCATCTTTGAATGAGAATGTGCTTGCTTACAGCAACGTGCTATATGTTCTGAAGGCCCGAATTGAGAATCTGTGTCAAAACTTTGTTAGGAATTATGTGATCCTTACTAGCTGGAAGTAAGGGAGATGGGGCATGAAGTTATTTCTAGGAGTTGGACACATACCGAGTTTAGCTCAGTTCTGGGCATCTTTGAAATACCTATACAAACTTGTTCCTACATAGTAACTTGCAACTTTGAATGAGAATCTGCTTGCTTACAGCAACGTGCTATATGTTCTGAATGCCCGAATTGGGAATCTGTGTCAAAACTTTGTTAGGAATTATGTGATCCTTACTAGCTGGAAGTAAGGGAGATGGGGCATGAAGTTATTTCTAGGAGTTGGACACATACCGAGTTTAGGTCAGTTCTGGGCATCTTTGAAATACCTATACAAACTTGTTCCTACATAGTAACTTGGATCTTTGAATGAGAATGTGCTTGCTTACAGCAACGTGCTATATGTTCTGAATGCCCGAATTGGGAATCTGTGTCAAAACTTTGTTAGGAATTATGTGACCCTTACTAGCTGGAAGTAAGGGAGATCGGGCATGAAGTTATTTCTAGGAGTTGGACACATACCGAGTTTAGCTCAGTTCTGGGCATCTTTGAAATACCTATACAAACTTGTTCCTACATAGTAACTTGCAACTTTGAATGAGAATGTGCTTGCTTACAGCAACGTGCTATATGTTCTGAATGCCCGAATTGGGAATCTGTGTCAAAACTTTGTTAGGAATTATGTGATCCTTACTAGCTGGAAGTAAGGGAGATGGGGCATGAAGTTATTTCTAGGAGTTGGACACATACCAAGTTTAGCTGAGTTCTGGGCATCTTTGAAATACCTATACAAACTTGTTCCTACATAGTAACTTGCATCTTTGAATGAGAATCTGCTTGCTTACAGCAACGTGCTATATGTTCTGAATGCCCGAATTGGGAATCTGTGTCAAAACTTTATTAGGAATTATGTGATCCTTACTAGCTGGAAGTAAGGGAGATGGGGCATGAAATTATTTCTAGGAGTTGGACACATACCGAGTTTAGCTCAGTTCTGGGCATCTTTGAAATACCTATACAAACTTGTTCCTACATAGTAACTTGCATCTTTGAATGAGAATGTGCTTGCTTACAGCAACGTGCTATATGTTCTGAAGGCCCGAATTGAGAATCTGTGTCAAAACTTTGTTAGGAATTATCTGATCCTTACTAGCTGGAAGTAAGGGAGATGGGGCATGAAGTTATTTCTAGGAGTTGGACACATACCGAGTTTAGCTCAGTTCTGGGCATCTTTGAAATACCTATACAAACTTGTTCCTACATAGTAACTTGCAACTTTGAATGAGAATGTGCTTGCTTACAGCAACGTGCTATATGTTCTGAATGCCCGAATTGGGAATCTGTGTCAAAACTTTGTTAGGAATTATGTGATCCTTACTAGCTGGAAGTAAGGGAGATGGGGCATGAAGTTATTTCTAGGAGTTGGACACATACCGAGTTTAGGTCAGTTCTGGGCATCTTTGAAATACCTATACAAACTTGTTCCTACATAGTAACTTGGATCTTTGAATGAGAATGTGCTTGCTTACAGCAACGTGCTATATGTTCTGAATGCCCGAATTGGGAATCTGTGTCAAAACTTTGTTAGGAATTATGTGATCCTTACTAGCTGGAAGTAAGGGAGATCGGGCATGAAGTTATTTCTAGGAGTTGGACACATACCGAGTTTAGCTCAGTTCTGGGCATCTTTGAAATACCTATACAAACTTGTTCCTACATAGTAACTTGCAACTTTGAATGAGAATGTGCTTGCTTACAGCAACGTGCTATATGTTCTGAATGCCCGAATTGGGAATCTGTGTCAAAACTTTGTTAGGAATTATGTGATCCTTACTAGCTGGAAGTAAGGGAGATGGGGCATGAAGTTATTTCTAGGAGTTGGACACATACCAAGTTTAGCTCAGTTCTGGGCATCTTTGAAATACCTATACAAACTTGTTCCTACATAGTAACTTGCATCTTTGAATGAGAATGTGCTTGCTTACAGCAACGTGCTATATGTTCTGAATGCCCGAATTGGGAATCTGTGTCAAAACTTTGTTAGGAATTATGTGATCCTTACTAGCTGGAAGTAAGGGAGATGGGGCATGAAGTTATTTCTAGGAGTTGGACACATACCAAGTTTAGCTCAGTTCTGGGCATCTTTGAAATACCTATACAAACTTGTTCCTACATAGTAACTTGCAACTTTGAATGAGAATGTGCTTGCTTGCAGCAACGTGCTATATGTTCTGAATGCGCGATTTGGGAATCTGTGTCAAAACTTTGTTAGGAATTATGTGATCCTTACTAGCTGGAAGTAAGGGAGATGGGGCATGAAGTCATTTCTAGGAATTGGACACATACCAAGTTTAGCTCAGTTCTGGGCATCTTTGAAATACCTATACAAACTTGTTCCTACATAGTAACTTGCATCTTTGAATGATAATGTGCTTGCCTACAGGAACGTGCTATATGTTCTGAATGCCCGAATTGGGAATCTGTGTCAAAACTTTGTTAGGAATTATGTGATCCTTACTAGCTGGAAGTAAGGGAGATGGGGCATGAAGTTATTTCTAGGAGTTGGACACATACCAAGTTTAGCTCAGTTCTGGGCATCTTTGAAATACCTATACAAACTTGTTCCTACATAGTAACTTGCATCTTTGAATGAGAATGTGCTTGCTAACAGCAACGTGCTATATGTTCTGAATGCCCGAATTGGGAATCTGTGTCAAAACTTTGTTAGGAATTATGTGATCCTTATTAGCTGGAAGTAAGGGAGATGGGGCATGAAGTTATTTCTAGGAGTTGGACACATACCGAGTTTAGCTCAGTTCTGGGCATCTTTGAAATACCTATACAAACTTGTTCCTACATAGTAACTTGCATCTTTGAATGAGAATGTGCTTGCTTACAGCAACGTGCTATATGTTCTGAATGCCCGAATTGGGAATCTGTGTCAAAACTTTGTTAGGAATTATGTGATCCTTACTAGCTGGAAGTAAGGGAGATGGGGCATGAAGATATTTCTAGGAGTTGGACACATACCGAGTTTAGCTCAGTTCTGGGCATCTTTGAAATACCTATACAAACTTGTTCCTACATAGTAACTTGCAACTTTGAATGAGAATGTGATTGCCTACAGCAACGTGCTATATGTTCTGAATGCCCGAATTGGGAATCTGTGTCAAAACTTTGTTAGGAATTATGTGATCCTTACTAGCTGGAAGTAAGGGAGATGGGGCATGAAGTTATTTCTAGGAGTTGGACACATACCGAGTTTAGCTCAGTTCTGGGCATCTTTGAAATACCTATACAAACTTGTTCCTACATAGTAACTTGCAACTTTGAATGAGAATGTGCTTGCTAACAGCAACGTGCTATATGTTCTGAATGCCCGAATTGGGAATCTGTGTCAAATCTTTGTTAGGAATTATGTGATCCTTACTAGCTGGAAGTAAGGGAGATGGGGCATGAAGTTATTTCTAGGAGTTGGACACATACCGAGTTTAGCTCAGTTCTGGACATCTTTGAAATACCTATACAAACTTGTTCCTACATAGTAACTTGCAACTTTGAATGAGAATGTGATTGCCTACAGCAACGTGCTATATGTTCTGAATGCCCGAATTGGGAATCTGTGTCAAAACTTTGTTAGGAATTATGTGATCCTTACTAGCTGGAAGTAAGGGAGATGGGGCATGAAGTTATTTCTAGGAGTTGGACACATACCGAGTTTAGCTCAGTTCTGGGCATCTTTGAAATACCTATACAAACTTGTTCCTACATAGTAACTTGCAACTTTGAATGAGAATGTGCTTGCTTACAGCAACGTGCTATATGTTCTGAATGCCCGAATTGGGAATCTGTGTCAAAACTTTGTTAGGAATTATGTGATCCTTACTAGCTGGAAGTAAGGGAGATGGGGCATGAAGTTATTTCTAGGAGTTGGACACATACCGAGTTTAGCTCAGTTCTGGGCATCTTTGAAATACCTATACAAACTTGTTCCTACATAGTAACTTGCAACTTTGAATGAGAATGTGCTTGCTTACAGCAACGTGCTATATGTTCTGAATGCCCGAATTCGGAATCTGTGTCAAAACTTTGTTAGGAATTATGTGATCCTTACTAGCTGGAAGTAAGGGAGATGGGGCATGAAGTTATTTCTAGGAGTTGGACACATACCAAGTTTAGCTCAGTTCTGGGCATCTTTGAAATACCTATACAAACTTGTTCCTACATAGTAACTTGCAACATTGAATGAGAATGTGCTTGCATACAGCAACGTGCTATATGTTCTGAATGCCCGAATTGGGAATCTCTGTCAAAACTTTGTTAGGAATTATGTGATCCTTACTAGCTGGAAGTAAGGGAGATGGGGCATGAAGTTATTTCTACGAGTTGGACACATACCGAGTTTAGCTCAGTTCTGGGCATCTTTGAAATACCTATACAAACTTGTTCCTACATAGTAACTTGCATCTTTGAATGAGAATGTGCTTGCTTACAGCAACGTGCTATATGTTCTGAATGCCCGAATTGGGAATCTGTGTCAAAACTTTGTTAGGAATTATGTGATCCTTACTAGCTGGAAGTAAGGGAGATGGGGCATGAAGTTATTTCTAGGAGTTGGACACATACCAAGTTTAGCTCAGTTCTGGGCATCTTTGAAATACCTATACAAACTTGTTCCTACATAGTAACTTGCAACTTTGAATGAGAATGTGCTTGCTTACAGCAACGTGCTATATGTTCTGAATGCCCGAATTGGGAATCTGTGTCAAAACTTTGTTAGGAATTATGTGATCCTTACTAGCTGGAAGTAAGGGAGATGGGGCATGAAGTTATTTCTAGGAGTTGGACACATACCAAGTTTAGCTCAGTTCTGGGCATCTTTGAAATACCTATACAAACTTGTTCCTACATAGTAACTTGCAACATTGAATGAGAATGTGCTTGCTTACAGCAACGTGCTATATGTTCTGAATGCCCGAATTGGGAATCTGTGTCAAAACTTTGTTAGGAATTATGTGATCCTTACTAGCTGGAAGTAAGGGAGATGGGGCATGAAGTTATTTCTAGGAGTTGGACACATACCAAGTTTAGCTCAGTTCTGGGCATCTTTGAAATACCTATACAAACTTGTTCCTACATAGTAACTTGCATCTTTGAATGAGAATGTGCTTGCTTACAGCAACGTGCTATATGTTCTGAATGCCCGAATTGGGAATCTGTGTCAAAACTTTGTTAGGAATTATGTGATCCTTACTAGCTGGAAGTAAGGGAGATGGGGCATGAAGTTATTTCTAGGAGTTGGACACATACCGAGTTTAGCTCAGTTCTGGACATCTTTGAAATACCTATACAAACTTGTTCCTACATAGTAACTTGCAACTTTGAATGAGAATGTGATTGCCTACAGCAACGTGCTATATGTTCTGAATGCCCGAATTGGGAATCTGTGTCAAAACTTTGTTAGGAATTATGTGATCCTTACTAGCTGGAAGTAAGGGAGATGGGGCATGAAGTTATTTCTAGGAGTTGGACACATACCGAGTTTAGCTCAGTTCTGGGCATCTTTGAAATACCTATACAAACTTGTTCCTACATAGTAACTTGCAACTTTGAATGAGAATGTGCTTGCTTACAGCAACGTGCTATATGTTCTGAATGCCCGAATTGGGAATCTGTGTCAAAACTTTGTTAGGAATTATGTGATCCTTACTAGCTGGAAGTAAGGGAGATGGGGCATGAAGTTATTTCTAGGAGTTGGACACATACCGAGTTTTGCTCAGTTCTGGGCATCTTTGAAATACCTATACAAACTTGTTCCTACATAGTAACTTGCATCTTTGAATGAGAATGTGCTTGCTTACAGCAACGTGCTATATGTTCTGAATGCCCGAATTGGGAATCTGTGTCAAAACTTTGTTAGGAATTATGTGATCCTTACTAGCTGTAAGTAAGGGAGATGGGGCATGAAGTTATTTCTAGGAGTTGGACACATACCAAGTTTAGCTCAGTTCTGGGCATCTTTGAAATACCTATACAAACTTGTTCCTACATAGTAACTTGCATCTTTGAATGAGAATCTGCTTGCTTACAGCAACGTGCTATATGTTCTGAATGCCCGAATTGGGAATCTGTGTCAAAACTTTATTAGGAATTATGTGATCCTTACTAGCTGGAAGTAAGGGAGATGGGGCATGAAGTTATTTCTAGGAGTTGGACACATACCGAGTTTAGCTCAGTTCTGGGCATCTTTGAAATACCTATACAAACTTGTTCCTACATAGTAACTTGCATCTTTGAATGAGAATGTGCTTGCTTACAGCAACGTGCTATATGTTCTGAAGGCCCGAATTGAGAATCTGTGTCAAAACTTTGTTAGGAATTATGTGATCCTTACTAGCTGGAAGTAAGGGAGATGGGGCATGAAGTTATTTCTAGGAGTTGGACACATACCAAGTTTAGCTGAGTTCTGGGCATCTTTGAAATACCTATACAAACTTGTTCCTACATAGTAACTTGCATCTTTGAATGAGAATCTGCTTGCTTACAGCAACGTGCTATATGTTCTGAATGCCCGAATTGGGAATCTGTGTCAAAACTTTATTAGGAATTATGTGATCCTTACTAGCTGGAAGTAAGGGAGATGGGGCATGAAATTATTTCTAGGAGTTGGACACATACCGAGTTTAGCTCAGTTCTGGGCATCTTTGAAATACCTATACAAACTTGTTCCTACATAGTAACTTGCATCTTTGAATGAGAATGTGCTTGCTTACAGCAACGTGCTATATGTTCTGAAGGCCCGAATTGAGAATCTGTGTCAAAACTTTGTTAGGAATTATCTGATCCTTACTAGCTGGAAGTAAGGGAGATGGGGCATGAAGTTATTTCTAGGAGTTGGACACATACCGAGTTTAGCTCAGTTCTGGGCATCTTTGAAATACCTATACAAACTTGTTCCTACATAGTAACTTGCAACTTTGAATGAGAATCTGCTTGCTTACAGCAACGTGCTATATGTTCTGAATGCCCGAATTGGGAATCTGTGTCAAAACTTTGTTAGGAATTATGTGATCCTTACTAGCTGGAAGTAAGGGAGATGGGGCATGAAGTTATTTCTAGGAGTTGGACACATACCGAGTTTAGCTCAGTTCTGGGCATCTTTGAAATACCTATACAAACTTGTTCCTACATAGTAACTTGGATCTTTGAATGAGAATGTGCTTGCTTACAGCAACGTGCTATATGTTCTGAATGCCCGAATTGGGAATCTGTGTCAAAACTTTGTTAGGAATTATGTGATCCTTACTAGCTGGAAGTAAGGGAGATCGGGCATGAAGTTATTTCTAGGAGTTGGACACATACCGAGTTTAGCTCAGTTCTGGGCATCTTTGAAATACCTATACAAACTTGTTCCTACATAGTAACTTGCAACTTTGAATGAGAATGTGCTTGCTTACAGCAACGTGCTATATGTTCTGAATGCCCGAATTGGGCATCTGTGTCAAAACTTTGTTAGGAATTATGTGATCCTTACTAGCTGGAAGTAAGGGAGATGGGGCATGAAGTTATTTCTAGGAGTTGGACACATACCAAGTTTAGCTCAGTTCTGGGCATCTTTGAAATACCTATACAAACTTGTTCCTACATAGTAACTTGCATCTTTGAATGAGAATGTGCTTGCTTACAGCAACGTGCTATATGTTCTGAATGCCCGAATTGGGAATCTGTGTCAAAACTTTGTTAGGAATTATGTGATCCTTACTAGCTGGAAGTAAGGGAGATGGGGCATGAAGTTATTTCTAGGAGTTGGACACATACCAAGTTTAGCTCAGTTCTGGGCATCTTTGAAATACCTATACAAACTTGTTCCTACATAGTAACTTGCAACTTTGAATGAGAATGTGCTTGCTTGCAGCAACGTGCTATATGTTCTGAATGCGCGATTTGGGAATCTGTGTCAAAACTTTATTAGGAATTATGTGATCCTTACTAGCTGGAAGTAAGGGAGATGGGGCATGAAGTCATTTCTAGGAATTGGACACATACCAAGTTTAGCTCAGTTCTGGGCATCTTTGAAATACCTATACAAACTTGTTCCTACATAGTAACTTGCATCTTTGAATGAGAATGTGCTTGCTTGCAGCAACGTGCTATATGTTCTGAATGCGCGAATTGGGAATCTGTGTCAAAACTTTGTTAGGAATTCTGTGATCCTTACTAGCTGGAAGTAAGGGAGATGGGGCATGAAGTTATTTCTAGGAGTTGGACACATACCAAGTTTAGCTCAGTTCTGGGCATCTTTGAAATACCTATACAAACTTGTTCCTACATAGTAACTTGCATCTTTGAATGAGAATGTGCTTGCTAACAGCAACGTGCTATATGTTCTGAATGCCCGAATTGGGAATCTGTGTCAAAACTTTGTTAGGAATTATGTGATCCTTATTAGCTGGAAGTAAGGGAGATGGGGCATGAAGTTATTTCTAGGAGTTGGACACATACCGAGTTTAGCTCAGTTCTGGGCATCTTTGAAATACCTATACAAACTTGTTCCTACATAGTAACTTGCATCTTTGATTGAGAATGTGCTTGCTTACAGCAACGTGCTATATGTTCTGAATGCCCGAATTGGGAATCTGTGTCAAAACTTTGTTAGGAATTATGTGATCCTTACTAGCTGGAAGTAAGGGAGATGGGGCATGAAGATATTTCTAGGAGTTGGACACATACCGAGTTTAGCTCAGTTCTGGGCATCTTTGAAATACCTATACAAACTTGTTCCTACATAGTAACTTGCAACTTTGAATGAGAATGTGATTGCCTACAGCAACGTGCTATATGTTCTGAATGCCCGAATTGGGAATCTGTGTCAAAACTTTGTTAGGAATTATGTGATCCTTACTAGCTGGAAGTAAGGGAGATGGGGCATGAAGTTATTTCTAGGAGTTGGACACATACCGAGTTTAGCTCAGTTCTGGGCATCTTTGAAATACCTATACAAACTTGTTCCTACATAGTAACTTGCAACTTTGAATGAGAATGTGCTTGCTAACAGCAACGTGCTATATGTTCTGAATGCCCGAATTGGGAATCTGTGTCAAAACTTTGTTAGGAATTATGTGATCCTTACTAGCTGGAAGTAAGGGAGATGGGGCATGAAGTTATTTCTAGGAGTTCGACACATACCGAGTTTAGCTCAGTTCTGGGCATCTTTGAAATACCTATACAAACTTGTTCCTACATAGTAACTTGCAACTTTGAATGAGAATGTGCTTGCTTACAGCAACGTGCTATATGTTCTGAATGCCCGAATTGGGAATCTGTGTCAAAACTTTGTTAGGAATTATGTGATCCTTACTAGCTGGAAGTAAGGGAGATGGGGCATGAAGTTATTTCTAGGAGTTGGACACATACCGAGTTTAGCTCAGTTCTGGGCATCTTTGAAATACCTATACAAACTTGTTCCTACATAGTAACTTGCATCTTTGAATGAGAATCTGCTTGCTTACAGCAACGTGCTATATGTTCTGAATGCCCGAATTGGGAATCTGTGTCAAAACTTTGTTAGGAATTATGTGATCCTTACTAGCTGGAAGTAAGGGAGATGGGGCATGAAGTTATTTCTAGGAGTTGGACACATACCGAGTTTAGCTCAGTTCTGGGCATCTTTGAAATACCTATACAAACTTGTTCCTACATAGTAACTTGCAACTTTGAATGAGAATGTGCTTGCTTATAGCAACGTGCTATATGTTCTGAATGCCCGAATTGGGAATCTCTGTCAAAACTTTGTTAGGAATTATGTGATCCTTACTAGCTGGAAGTAAGGGAGATGGGGCATGAAGTTATTTCTAGCAGTTGGACACATACCGAGTTTAGCTCAGTTCTGGGCATCTTTGAAATACCTATACAAACTTGTTCCTACATAGTAACTTGCATCTTTGAATGAGAATGTGCTTGCTTACAGCAACGTGCTACATGTTCTGAATGCCCGAATTGGGAATCTGTGTCAAAACTTTGTTAGGAATTATGTGATCCTTACTAGCTGGAAGTAAGGGAGATGGGGCATGAAGTTATTTCTAGGAGTTGGACACATACCGAGTTTAGCTCAGTTCTGGGCATCTTTGAAATACCTATACAAACTTGTTCCTACACAGTAACTTGCAACTTTGAATGAGAATGTGCTTGCTTACAGCAACGTGCTATATGTTCTGAATGCCCGAATTGGAATCTGTGTCAAAATTTTGTTAGGAATTATGTGATCCTTACTAGTTGGAAGTAAGGGAGATGGGGCATGAAGTTATTTCTAGGAGTTGGACACATACCGAGTTTAGCTCAGTTCTGGGCATCTTTGAAATACCTATACAAACTTGTTCCTACATAGTAACTTGCAACTTTCAATGAGAATGTGCTTGCTTACAGCAACGTGCTATATGCTCTGAATGCCCGAATTGGGAATCTGTGTCAAAACTTTGTTAGGAATTATGTGATCCTTACTAGCTGGAAGTAAGGGAGATGGGGCATGAAGTTATTTCTAGGAGTTGGACACATACCAAGTTTAGCTCAGTTCTGGGCATCTTTGAAATACATATACAAACTTGTTCCTACATAGTAACTTGCAACATTGAATGAGAATGTGCTTGCTTACAGCAACGTGCTATATGTTCTGAATGCCCGAATTGGGAATCTGTGTCAAAACTTTGTTAGGAATTATGTGATCCTTACTAGCTGGAAGTAAGGGAGATGGGGCATGAAGTTATTTCTAGGAGTTGGACACATACCAAGTTTAGCTCAGTTCTGGGCATCTTTGAAATACCTATACAAACTTGTTCCTACATAGTAACTTGCATCTTTGAATGAGAATGTGCTTGCTTGCAGCAACGTGCTGTATGTTCTGAATGCCCGAATTGGGAATCTGTGTCAAAACTTTGTTAGGAATTATGTGATCCTTACTAGCTGGAAGTAAGGGAGATGGGGCATGAAGTTATTTCTAGGAGTTGGACACATACCGACTTTAGCTCAGTTCTGGGCATCTTTGAAATACCTATACAAACTTGTTCCTACATAGTAACTTGCAACTTTGAATGAGAATCTGCTTGCTTACAGCAACGTGCTATATGTTCTGAATGCCCGAATTGGGAATCTGTGTCAAAACTTTGTTAGGAATTATGTGATCCTTACTAGCTGGAAGTAAGGGAGATGGGGCATGAAGTTATTTCTAGGAGTTGGACACATACCGAGTTTAGGTCAGTTCTGGGCATCTTTGAAATACCTATACAAACTTGTTACTACATAGTAACTTGCAACTTTGAATGAGAATGTGCTTGCTTGCAGCAACGTGCTATATGTTCTGAATGCCCGAATTGGGAATCTGTGTCAAAACTTTGTTAGGAATTATGTGATCCTTACTAGCTGGAAGTAAGGGAGATGGGGCATGAAGTTATTTCTAGGAGTTGGACACATACCAAGTTTAGCTCAGTTCTGGGCATCTTTGAAATACCTATACTAACTTGTTCCTACATAGTAACTTGCAACTTTGAATGAGAATGTGCTTGCTTACAGCAACGTGCTATATGTTCTGAATGCCCGAATTGGGAATCTGTGTCAAAACTTTGTTAGGAATTATGTGATCCTTACTAGCTGGAAGTAAGGTAGATGGGGCATGAAGTTATTTCTAGGAGTTGGACACATACCAAGTTTAGCTCAGTTCTGGGATTCTTTGAAATACCTATACAAACTTGTTCCTACATAGTAACTTGCAACTTTGAATGAGAATGTGCTTGCTTGCAGCAACGTGCTATATGTTCTGAATGCCCGATTTGGGAATCTGTGTCAAAACTTTGTTAGGAATTATGTGATCCTTTCTAGCTGGAAGTAAGGGAGATGGGGCATGAAGTTATTTCTAGGAGTTGGACACATACCGACTTTAGCTCAGTTCTGGGCATCTTTGAAATACCTATACAAACTTGTTCCTACATAGTAACTTGCATCTTTGAATGAGAATCTGCTTGCTTACAGCAACGTGCTATATGTTCTGAATGCCCGAATTGGGAATCTGTGTCAATACTTTGTTAGGAATTATGTGATCCTTACTAGCTGGAAGTAAGGGAGATGGGGCATGAAGTTATTTCTAGGAGTTGGACACATACCGAGTTTAGGTCAGTTCTGGGCATCTTTGAAATACCTATACAAACTTGTTCCTACATAGTAACTTGCAACTTTGAATGAGAATGTGCTTGCTTACAGCAACGTGCTATATGTTCTGAATGCCCGAATTGGGAATCTGTGTCAAAACTTTGTTAGGAATTTTGTGATCCTTACTAGCTGGAAGTAAGGGAGATGGGGCATGAAGTTATTTCTAGGAGTTGGACACATACCGAGTTTAGCTCAGTTCTGGGCATCTTTGAAATACCTATACAAACTTGTTCCTACATAGTAACTTGCAACTTTGAATGAGAATCTGCTTGCTTACAGCAACGTGCTATATGTTCTGAATGCCCGAATTGGGAATCTGTGTCAAAACTTTGTTAGGAATTATGTGATCCTTACTAGCTGGAAGTAAGGGAGATGGGGCATGAAGTTATTTCTAGGAGTTGGACACATACCAAGTTTAGCTCAGTTCTGGGCATCTTTGAAATACCTATACAAACTTGTTCCTACATAGTAACTTGCAACATTGAATGAGAATGTGCTTGCTTACAGCAACGTGCTATATGTTCTGAATGCCCGAATTGGGAATCTCTGTCAAAACTTTGTTAGGAATTATGTGATCCTTACTAGCTGGAAGTAAGGGAGATGGGGCATGAAGTTATTTCTAGGAGTTGGACACATACCAAGTTTAGCTCAGTTCTGGGCATCTTTGAAATACCTATACAAACTTGTTCCTACATAGTAACTTGCATCTTTGAATGAGAATGTGCTTGCTTACAGCAACGTGCTATATGTTCTGAATGCCCGAATTGGGAATCTGTGTCAAAACTTTGTTAGGAATTATGTGATCCTTACTAGCTGGAAGTAAGGGAGATGGGGCATGAAGTTATTTCTAGGAGTTGGACACATACCAAGTTTAGCTCAGTTCTGGGCATCTTTGAAATACCTATACAAACTTGTTCCTACATAGTAACTTGCAACTTTGAATGAGAATGTGCTTGCTTACAGCAACGTGCTATATGTTCTGAATGCCCGAATTGGGAATCTGTGTCAAAACTTTGTTAGGAATTATGTGATCCTTACTAGCTGGAAGTAAGGGAGATGGGGCATGAAGTTATTTCTAGGAGTTGGACACATACCAAGTTTAGCTCAGTTCTGGGCATCTTTGAAATACCTATACAAACTTGTTCCTACATAGTAACTTGCAACTTTGAATGAGAATGTGCTTGCTTACAGCAACGTGCTATATGTTCTGAATGCCCGAATTGGGAATCTGTGTCAAATCTTTGTTAGGAATTATGTGATCCTTACTAGCTGGAAGTAAGGGAGATGGGGCATGAAGTTATTTCTAGGAGTTGGACACATACCGAGTTTAGCTCAGTTCTGGACATCTTTGAAATACCTATACAAACTTGTTCCTACATAGTAACTTGCATCTTTGAATGAGAATGTGCTTGCTTACAGCAACGTGCTATATGTTCTGAATGCCCGAATTGGGAATCTGTGTCAAAACTTTGTTAGGAATTATGTGATCCTTACTAGCTGGAAGTAAGGGAGATGGGGCATGAAGTTATTTCTAGGAGTTGGACACATACCGAGTTTAGCTCAGTTCTGGGCATCTTTGAAATACCTATACAAACTTGTTCCTACACAGTAACTTGCAACTTTGAATGAGAATGTGCTTGCTTACAGCAACGTGCTATATGTTCTGAATGCCCGAATTGGAATCTGTGTCAAAATTTTGTTAGGAATTATGTGATCCTTACTAGCTGGAAGTAAGGGAGATGGGGCATGAAGTTATTTCTAGGAGTTGGACACATACCGAGTTTAGCTCAGTTCTGGGCATCTTTGAAATACCTATACAAACTTGTTCCTACATAGTAACTTGCAACTTTCAATGAGAATGTGCTTGCTTACAGCAACGTGCTATATGCTCTGAATGCCCGAATTGGGAATCTGTGTCAAAACTTTGTTAGGAATTATGTGATCCTTACTAGCTGGAAGTAAGGGAGATGGGGCATGAAGTTATTTCTAGGAGTTGGACACATACCAAGTTTAGCTCAGTTCTGGGCATCTTTGAAATACATATACAAACTTGTTCCTACATAGTAACTTGCAACATTGAATGAGAATGTGCTTGC
Source organism: Diceros bicornis minor (assembly GCF_020826845.1). Classification (NCBI taxonomy): domain Eukaryota; kingdom Metazoa; phylum Chordata; class Mammalia; order Perissodactyla; family Rhinocerotidae; genus Diceros; species Diceros bicornis. The sequence goes on along the minus strand of NW_026690888.1, from coordinate 391,935 downwards.
TTACAGCAACGTGCTATATGTTCTGAATGCCCGAATTGGGAATCTGTGTCAAAACTTTGTTAGGAATTATGTGATCCTTACTAGCTGGAAGTAAGGGAGATGGGGCATGAAGTTATTTCTAGGAGTTGGACACATACCAAGTTTAGCTCAGTTCTGGGCATCTTTGAAATACCTATACAAACTTGTTCCTACATAGTAACTTGCATCTTTGAATGAGAATGTGCTTGCTTGCAGCAACGTGCTGTATGTTCTGAATGCCCGAATTGGGAATCTGTGTCAAAACTTTGTTAGGAATTATGTGATCCTTACTAGCTGGAAGTAAGGGAGATGGGGCATGAAGTTATTTCTAGGAGTTGGACACATACCGACTTTAGCTCAGTTCTGGGCATCTTTGAAATACCTATACAAACTTGTTCCTACATAGTAACTTGCAACTTTGAATGAGAATCTGCTTGCTTACAGCAACGTGCTATATGTTCTGAATGCCCGAATTGGGAATCAGTGTCAAAACTTTGTTAGGAATTATGTGATCCTTACTAGCTGGAAGTAAGGGAGATGGGGCATGTAGTTATTTCTAGGAGTTGGACACATACCGAGTTTAGGTCAGTTCTGGGCATCTTTGAAATACCTATACAAACTTGTTACTACATAGTAACTTGCAACTTTGAATGAGAATGTGCTTGCTTGCAGCAACGTGCTATATGTTCTGAATGCCCGAATTGGGAATCTGTGTCAAAACTTTGTTAGGAATTATGTGATCCTTACTAGCTGGAAGTAAGGGAGATGGGGCATGAAGTTATTTCTAGGAGTTGGACACATACCAAGTTTAGCTCAGTTCTGGGCATCTTTGAAATACCTATACTAACTTGTTCCTACATAGTAACTTGCAACTTTGAATGAGAATGTGCTTGCTTACAGCAACGTGCTATATGTTCTGAATGCCCGAATTGGGAATCTGTGTCAAAACTTTGTTAGGAATTATGTGATCCTTACTAGCTGGAAGTAAGGGAGATGGGGCATGAAGTTATTTCTAGGAGTTGGACACATACCAAGTTTAGCTCAGTTCTGGGCATCTTTGAAATACCTATACAAACTTGTTCCTACATAGTAACTTGCATCTTTGAATGAGAATGTGCTTGCTTGCAGCAACGTGCTGTATGTTCTGAATGCCCGAATTGGGAATCTGTGTCAAAACTTTGTTAGGAATTATGTGATCCTTACTAGCTGGAAGTAAGGGAGATGGGGCATGAAGTTATTTCTAGGAGTTGGACACATACCGACTTTAGCTCAGTTCTGGGCATCTTTGAAATACCTATACAAACTTGTTCCTACATAGTAACTTGCAACTTTGAATGAGAATCTGCTTGCTTACAGCAACGTGCTATATGTTCTGAATGCCCGAATTGGGAATCTGTGTCAAAACTTTGTTAGGAATTATGTGATCCTTACTAGCTGGAAGTAAGGGAGATGGGGCATGAAGTTATTTCTAGGAGTTGGACACATACCGAGTTTAGGTCAGCTCTGGGCATCTTTGAAATACCTATACAAACTTGTTACTACATAGTAACTTGCAACTTTGAATGAAAATGTGCTTGCTTGCAGCAACGTGCTATATGTTCTGAATGCCCGAATTGGGAATCTGTGTCAAAACTTTGTTAGGAATTATGTGATCCTTACTAGCTGGAAGTAAGGGAGATGGGGCATGAAGTTATTTCTAGGAGTTGGACACATACCAAGTTTAGCTCAGTTCTGGGCATCTTTGAAATACCTATACTAACTTGTTCCTACATAGTAACTTGCAACTTTGAATGAGAATGTGCTTGCTTACAGCAACGTGCTATATGTTCTGAATGCCCGAATTGGGAATCTGTGTCAAAACTTTGTTAGGAATTATGTGATCCTTACTAGCTGGAAGTAAGGGAGATGGGGCATGAAGTTATTTCTAGGAGTTGGACACATACCAAGTTTAGCTCAGTTCTGGGCATCTTTGAAATACCTATACAAACTTGTTCCTACATAGTAACTTGCAACTTTGAATGAGAATGTGCTTGCTTGCAGCAACGTGCTGTATGTTCTGAATGCCCGAATTGGGAATCTGTGTCAAAACTTTGTTAGGAATTATGTGATCCTTTCTAGCTGGAAGTAAGGGAGATGGGGCATGAAGTTATTTCTAGGAGTTGGACACATACCGACTTTAGCTCAGTTCTGGGCATCTTTGAAATACCTATACAAACTTGTTCCTACATAGTAACTTGCATCTTTGAATGAGAATCTGCTTGCTTACAGCAACGTGCTATATGTTCTGAATGCCCGAATTGGGAATCTGTGTCAATACTTTGTTAGGAATTATGTGATCCTTACTAGCTGGAAGTAAGGGAGATGGGGCATGAAGTTATTTCTAGGAGTTGGACACATACCGAGTTTAGGTCAGTTCTGGGCATCTTTGAAATACCTATACAAACTTGTTCCTACATAGTAACTTGCAACTTTGAATGAGAATGTGCTTGCTTACAGCAACGTGCTATATGTTCTGAATGCCCGAATTGGGAATCTGTGTCAAAACTTTGTTAGGAATTTTGTGATCCTTACTAGCTGGAAGTAAGGGAGATGGGGCATGAAGTTATTTCTAGGAGTTGGACACATACCGAGTTTAGCTCAGTTCTGGGCATCTTTGAAATACCTATACAAACTTGTTCCTACATAGTAACTTGCAACTTTGAATGAGAATCTGCTTGCTTACAGCAACGTGCTATATGTTCTGAATGCCCGAATTGGGAATCTGTGTCAAAACTTTGTTAGGAATTATGTGATCCTTACTAGCTGGAAGTAAGGGAGATGGGGCATGAAGTTATTTCTAGGAGTTGGACACATACCAAGTTTAGCTCAGTTCTGGGCATCTTTGAAATACCTATACAAACTTGTTCCTACATAGTAACTTGCAACATTGAATGAGAATGTGCTTGCTTACAGCAACGTGCTATATGTTCTGAATGCCCGAATTGGGAATCTCTGTCAAAACTTTGTTAGGAATTATGTGATCCTTACTAGCTGGAAGTAAGGGAGATGGGGCATGAAGTTATTTCTAGGAGTTGGACACATACCAAGTTTAGCTCAGTTCTGGGCATCTTTGAAATACCTATACAAACTTGTTCCTACATAGTAACTTGCATCTTTGAATGAGAATGTGCTTGCTTACAGCAACGTGCTATATGTTCTGAATGCCCGAATTGGGAATCTGTGTCAAAACTTTGTTAGGAATTATGTGATCCTTACTAGCTGGAAGTAAGGGAGATGGGGCATGAAGTTATTTCTAGGAGTTGGACACATACCAAGTTTAGCTCAGTTCTGGGCATCTTTGAAATACCTATACAAACTTGTTCCTACATAGTAACTTGCAACTTTGAATGAGAATGTGCTTGCTTACAGCAACGTGCTATATGTTCTGAATGCCCGAATTGGGAATCTGTGTCAAAACTTTGTTAGGAATTATGTGATCCTTACTAGCTGGAAGTAAGGGAGATGGGGCATGAAGTTATTTCTAGGAGTTGGACACATACCAAGTTTAGCTCAGTTCTGGGCATCTTTGAAATACCTATACAAACTTGTTCCTACATAGTAACTTGCAACTTTGAATGAGAATGTGCTTGCTTACAGCAACGTGCTATATGTTCTGAATGCCCGAATTGGGAATCTGTGTCAAAACTTTGTTAGGAATTATGTGATCCTTACTAGCTGGAAGTAAGGGAGATGGGGCATGAAGTTATTTCTAGGAGTTGGACACATACCGAGTTTAGCTCAGTTCTGGACATCTTTGAAATACCTATACAAACTTATTCCTACATAGTAACTTGCATCTTTGAATGAGAATGTGCTTGCTTACAGCAACGTGCTATATGTTCTGAATGCCCGAATTGGGAATCTGTGTCAAAACTTTGTTAGGAATTATGTGATCCTTACTAGCTGGAAGTAAGGGAGATGGGGCATGAAGTTATTTCTAGGAGTTGGACACATACCGAGTTTAGCTCAGTTCTGGGCATCTTTGAAATACCTATACAAACTTGTTCCTACACAGTAACTTGCAACTTTGAATGAGAATGTGCTTGCTTACAGCAACGTGCTATATGTTCTGAATGCCCGAATTGGAATCTGTGTCAAAATTTTGTTAGGAATTATGTGATCCTTACTAGCTGGAAGTAAGGGAGATGGGGCATGAAGTTATTTCTAGGAGTTGGACACATACCGAGTTTAGCTCAGTTCTGGGCATCTTTGAAATACCTATACAAACTTGTTCCTACATAGTAACTTGCAACTTTCAATGAGAATGTGCTTGCTTACAGCAACGTGCTATATGCTCTGAATGCCCGAATTGGGAATCTGTGTCAAAACTTTGTTAGGAATTATGTGATCCTTACTAGCTGGAAGTAAGGGAGATGGGGCATGAAGTTATTTCTAGGAGTTGGACACATACCAAGTTTAGCTCAGTTCTGGGCATCTTTGAAATACATATACAAACTTGTTCCTACATAGTAACTTGCAACATTGAATGAGAATGTGCTTGCTTACAGCAACGTGCTATATGTTCTGAATGCCCGAATTGGGAATCTGTGTCAAAACTTTGTTAGGAATTATGTGATCCTTACTAGCTGGAAGTAAGGGAGATGGGGCATGAAGTTATTTCTAGGAGTTGGACACATACCAAGTTTAGCTCAGTTCTGGGCATCTTTGAAATACCTATACAAACTTGTTCCTACATAGTAACTTGCATCTTTGAATGAGAATGTGCTTGCTTGCAGCAACGTGCTGTATGTTGTGAATGCCCGAATTGGGAATCTGTGTCAAAACTTTGTTAGGAATTATGTGATCCTTACTAGCTGGAAGTAAGGGAGATGGGGCATGAAGTTATTTCTAGGAGTTGGACACATACCGACTTTAGCTCAGTTCTGGGCATCTTTGAAATACCTATACAAACTTGTTCCTACATAGTAACTTGCAACTTTGAATGAGAATCTGCTTGCTTACAGCAACGTGCTATATGTTCTGAATGCCCGAATTGGGAATCTGTGTCAAAACTTTGTTAGGAATTATGTGATCCTTACTAGCTGGAAGTAAGGGAGGTGGGGCATGAAGTTATTTCTAGGAGTTGGACACATACCGAGTTTAGGTCAGTTCTGGGCATCTTTGAAATACCTATACAAACTTGTTACTACATAGTAACTTGCAACTTTGAATGAGAATGTGCTTGCTTGCAGCAACGTGCTATATGTTCTGAATGCCCGAATTGGGAATCTGTGTCAAAACTTTGTTAGGAATTATGTGATCCTTACTAGCTGGAAGTAAGGGAGATGGGGCATGTAGTTATTTCTAGGAGTTGGACACATACCAAGTTTAGCTCAGTTCTGGGCATCTTTGAAATACCTATACTAACTTGTTCCTACATAGTAACTTGCAACTTTGAATGAGAATGTGCTTGCTTACAGCAACGTGCTATATGTTCTGAATGCCCGAATTGGGAATCTGTGTCAAAACTTTGTTAGGAATTATGTGATCCTTACTAGCTGGAAGTAAGGGAGATGGGGCATGAAGTTATTTCTAGGAGTTGGACACATACCAAGTTTAGCTCAGTTCTGGGCATCTTTGAAATACCTATACAAACTTGTTCCTACATAGTAACTTGCAACTTTGAATGAGAATGTGCTTGCTTGCAGCAACGTGCTATATGTTCTGAATGCCCGATTTGGGAATCTGTGTCAAAACTTTGTTAGGAATTATGTGATCCTTTCTAGCTGGAAGTAAGGGAGATGGGGCATGAAGTTATTTCTAGGAGTTGGACACATACCGAGTTTAGGTCAGTTCTGGGCATCTTTGAAATACCTATACAAACTTGTTCCTACATAGTAACTTGCATCTTTGAATGAGAATCTGCTTGCTTACAGCAACGTGCTATATGTTCTGAATGCCCGAATTGGGAATCTGTGTCAATACTTTGTTAGGAATTATGTGATCCTTACTAGCTGGAAGTAAGGGAGATGGGGCATGAAGTTATTTCTAGGAGTTGGACACATACCGAGTTTAGGTCAGTTCTGGGCATCTTTGAAATACCTATACAAACTTGTTCCTACATAGTAACTTGCAACTTTGAATGAGAATGTGCTTGCTTACAGCAACGTGCTATATGTTCTGAATGCCCGAATTGGGAATCTGTGTCAAAACTTTGTTAGGAATTTTGTGATCCTTACTAGCTGGAAGTAAGGGAGATGGGGCATGAAGTTATTTCTAGGAGTTGGACACATACCGAGTTTAGCTCAGTTCTGGGCATCTTTGAAATACCTATACAAACTTGTTCCTACATAGTAACTTGCAACTTTGAATGAGAATCTGCTTGCTTACAGCAACGTGCTATATGTTCTGAATGCCCGAATTGGGAATCTGTGTCAAAACTTTGTTAGGAATTATGTGATCCTTACTAGCTTTAAGTAAGGGAGATGGGGCATGAAGTTATTTCTAGGAGTTGGACACATACCAAGTTTAGCTCAGTTCTGGGCATCTTTGAAATACCTATACAAACTTGTTCCTACATAGTAACTTGCAACATTGAATGAGAATGTGCTTGCTTACAGCAACGTGCTATATGTTCTGAATGCCCGAATTGGGAATCTCTGTCAAAACTTTGTTAGGAATTATGTGATCCTTACTAGCTGGAAGTAAGGGAGATGGGGCATGAAGTTATTTCTAGGAGTTGGACACATACCAAGTTTAGCTCAGTTCTGGGCATCTTTGAAATACCTATACAAACTTGTTCCTACATAGTAACTTGCATCTTTGAATGAGAATGTGCTTGCTTACAGCAACGTGCTATATGTTCTGAATGCCCGAATTGGGAATCTGTGTCAAAACTTTGTTAGGAATTATGTGATCCTTACTAGCTGGAAGTAAGGGAGATGGGGCATGAAGTTATTTCTAGGAGTTGGACACATACCAAGTTTAGCTCAGTTCTGGGCATCTTTGAAATACCTATACAAACTTGTTCCTACATAGTAACTTGCAACTTTGAATGAGAATGTGCTTGCTTACAGCAACGTGCTATATGTTCTGAATGCCCGAATTGGGAATCTGTGTCAAAACTTTGTTAGGAATTATGTGATCCTTACTAGCTGGAAGTAAGGGAGATGGGGCATGAAGTTATTTCTAGGAGTTGGACACATACCAAGTTTAGCTCAGTTCTGGGCATCTTTGAAATACCTATACAAACTTGTTCCTACATAGTAACTTGCAACTTTGAATGAGAATGTGCTTGCTTACAGCAACGTGCTATATGTTCTGAATGCCCGAATTGGGAATCTGTGTCAAAACTTTGTTAGGAATTATGTGATCCTTACTAGCTGGAAGTAAGGGAGATGGGGCATGAAGTTATTTCTAGGAGTTGGACACATACCGAGTTTAGCTCAGTTCTGGACATCTTTGAAATACCTATACAAACTTGTTCCTACATAGTAACTTGCAACTTTGAATGAGAATGTGATTGCCTACAGCAACGTGCTATATGTTCTGAATGCCCGAATTGGGAATCTGTGTCAAAACTTTGTTAGGAATTATGTGATCCTTACTAGCTGGAAGTAAGGGAGATGGGGCATGAAGTTATTTCTAGGAGTTGGACACATACCGAGTTTAGCTCAGTTCTGGGCATCTTTGAAATACCTATACAAACTTGTTCCTACATAGTAACTTGCAACTTTGAATGAGAATGTGCTTGCTTACAGCAACGTGCTATATGTTCTGAATGCCCGAATTGGGAATCTGTGTCAAAACTTTGTTAGGAATTATGTGATCCTTACTAGCTGGAAGTAAGGGAGATGGGGCATGAAGTTATTTCTAGGAGTTGGACACATACCGAGTTTTGCTCAGTTCTGGGCATCTTTGAAATACCTATACAAACTTGTTCCTACATAGTAACTTGCAACTTTGAATGAGAATGTGCTTGCTTACAGCAACGTGCTATATGTTCTGAATGCCCGAATTGGGAATCTGTGTCAAAACTTTGTTAGGAATTATGTGATCCTTACTAGCTGGAAGTAAGGGAGATGGGGCATGAAGTTATTTCTAGGAGTTGGACACATACCGAGTTTAGCTCAGTTCTGGGCATCTTTGAAATACCTATACAAACTTGTTCCTACATAGTAACTTGCATCTATGAATGAGAATCTGCTTGCTTACAGCAACGTGCTATATGTTCTGAATGCCCGAATTGGTAATCTGTGTCAAAACTTTGTTAGGAATTATGTGATCCTTACTAGCTGGAAGTAAGGGAGATGGGGCATGAAGTTATTTCTAGGAGTTGGACACATACCGAGTTTAGCTCAGTTCTGGGCATCTTTGAAATACCTATACAAACTTGTTCCTACATAGTAACTTGCAACTTTGAATGAGAATGTGCTTGCTTACAGCAACGTGCTATATGTTCTGAATGCCCGAATTGGGAATCTGTGTCAAAACTTTGTTAGGAATTATGTGATCCTTACTAGCTGGAAGTAAGGGAGATGGGGCATGAAGTTATTTCTAGGAGTTGGACACATACCGAGTTTAGCTCAGTTCTGGGCATCTTAGAAATACCTATACAAACTTGTTCCTACATAGTAACTTGCATCTTTGAATGAGAATGTGCTTGCTTACAGCAACGTGCTATATGTTCTGAATGCCCGAATTGGGAATCTGTGTCAAAACTTTGTTAGGAATTATGTGATCCTTACTAGCTGGAAGTAAGGGAGATGGGGCATGAAGTTATTTCTAGGAGTTGGACACATACCGAGTTGAGCTCAGTTCTGGGCATCTTTGAAATACCTATACAAACTTGTTCCTACATAGTAACTTGCAACTTTGAATGAGAATGTGCTTGCTTACAGCAACGTGCTATATGTTCTGAATGCCCAAATTGGGAATCTGTGTCAAAACTTTGTTAGGAATTATGTGATCCTTACTAGCTGGAAGTAAGGGGGATGGGGCATGAAGTTATTTCTAGGAGTTGGACACATACCGAGTTTAGCTCAGTTCTGGGCATCTTTGAAATACCTATACAAACTTGTTCCTACATAGTAACTTGCATCTTTGAATGAGAATGTGCTTGCTTGCAGCAACGTGCTGTATGTTCTGAATGCCCGAATTGGGAATCTGTGTCAAAACTTTGTTAGGAATTATGTGATCCTTACTAGCTGAAAGTAAGGGAGATGGGGCATGAAGTTATTTCTAGGAGTTGGACACATACCGACTTTAGCTCAGTTCTGGGCATCTTTGAAATACCTATACAAACTTGTTCCTACATAGTAACTTGCAACTTTGAATGAGAATCTGCTTGCTTACAGCAACGTGCTATATGTTCTGAATGCCCGAATTGGGAATCTGTGTCAAAACTTTGTTAGGAATTATGTGATCCTTACTAGCTGGAAGTAAGGGAGATGGGGCATGAAGTTATTTCTAGGAGTTGGACACATACCGAGTTTAGGTCAGTTCTGGGCATCTTTGAAATACCTATACAAACTTGTTACTACATAGTAACTTGCAACTTTGAATGAGAATGTGCTTGCTTACAGCAACGTGCTATATGTTCTGAATGCCCGAATTGGGAATCTGTGTCAAAACTTTGTTAGGAATTATGTGATCCTTACCAGCTGGAAGTAAGGGAGATGGGGCATGAAGTTATTTCTAGGAGTTGGACACATACCAATTTAGCTCAGTTCTGGGCATCTTTGAAATACCTATACTAACTTGTTCCTACATAGTAACTTGCAACTTTGAATGAGAATGTGCTTGCTTACAGCAACGTGCTATATGTTCTGAATGCCCGAATTGGGAATCTGTGTCAAATCTTTGTTAGGAATTATGTGATCCTTACTAGCTGGAAGTAAGGGAGATGGGGCATGAAGTTATTTCTAGGAGTTGGACACATACCAAGTTTACCTGAGTTCTGGGCATCTTTGAAATACCTATACAAACTTGTTCCTACATAGTAACTTGCAACTTTGAATGAGAATGTGCTTGCTTGCAGCAACGTGCTATATGTTCTGAATGCCCGATTTGGGAATCTGTGTCAAAACTTTGTTAGGAATTATGTGATCCTTACTAGCTGGAAGTAAGGGAGATGGGGCATGAAGTTATTTCTACGAGTTGGACACATACCAAGTTTAGCTCAGTTCTGGGCATCTTTGAAATACCTATACAAACTTGTTCCTACATAGTAACTTGCAACTTTGAATGAGAATGTGCTTGCTTGCAGCAACGTGCTATATGTTCTGAATGCCCGAATTGGGAATCTGTGTCAAAACTTTGTTAGGAATTATGTGATCCTTACTAGCTGGAAGTAAGGGAGATGGGGCATGAAGTTATTTCTAGGAGTTGGACACATACCAAGTTTAGCTCAGTTCTGTGCATCTTTGAAATACCTATACAAACTTGTTCCTACATAGTAACTTGCATCTTTGAATGAGAATGTGTTTGCTTACAGCAACGTGCTATATGTTCTGAATGCCCGAATTGGCAATCTGTGTCAAAACTTTGTTAGGAATTATGTGATCCTTACTAGCTGGAAGTAAGGGAGATGGGGCATGAAGTTATTTCTAGGAGTTGGACATATACCAAGTTTAGCTCAGTTCTGGGCATCTTTGAAATACCTATACAAACTTGTTCCTACATAGTAACTTGCATCTTTAATGAGAATCTGCTTGCTTACAGCAACGTGCTATATGTTCTGAATGCCCGATTTGGGAATCTGTGTCAAAACTTTGTTAGGAATTATGTGATCCGTACTAGCTGGAAGTAAGGGAGATGGGGCATGAAGTTATTTCTAGGAGTTGGACACATACCAAGTTTAGCTCAGTTCTGTTCATCTTTCAAATACCTATACAAACTTGTTCCTACATAGTAACTTGCAACTTTGAATGAGAATGTGCTTGTTTGCAGCAACGTGCTATATGTTCTGAATGCCCGATTTGGGAATCTCTGTCAAAACTTTGTTAGGAATTATGTGATCCTTACTAGCTGGAAGTAAGGGAGATGGGGCATGAAGTTATTTCTAGGAGTTGGACACATACCAATTTAGCTCAGTTCTGGGCATCTTTGAAATACCTATACTAACTTGTTCCTACATAGTAACTTGCAACTTTGAATGAGAATGTGCTTGCTTACAGCAACGTGCTATATGTTCTGAATGCCCGAATTGGGAATCTGTGTCAAATCTTTGTTAGGAATTATGTGATCCTTACTAGCTGGAAGTAAGGGAGATGGGGCATGAAGTTATTTCTAGGAGTTGGACACATACCAAGTTTAGCTGAGTTCTGGGCATCTTTGAAATACCTATACAAACTTGTTCCTACATAGTAACTTGCAACTTTGAATGAGAATGTGCTTGCTTGCAGCAACGTGCTATATGTTCTGAATGCCCGATTTGGGAATCTGTGTCAAAACTTTGTTAGGAATTATGTGATCCTTACTAGCTGGAAGTAAGGGAGATGGGGCATGAAGTTATTTCTACGAGTTGGACACATACCAAGTTTAGCTCAGTTCTGGGCATCTTTGAAATACCTATACAAACTTGTTCCTACATAGTAACTTGCAACTTTGAATGAGAATGTGCTTGCTTGCAGCAACGTGCTATATGTTCTGAATGCCCGAATTGGGAATCTGTGTCAAAACTTTGTTAGGAATTATGTGATCCTTACTAGCTGGAAGTAAGGGAGATGGGGCATGAAGTTATTTCTAGGAGTTGGACACATACCAAGTTTAGCTCAGTTCTGTGCATCTTTGAAATACCTATACAAACTTGTTCCTACATAGTAACTTGCATCTTTGAATGAGAATGTGTTTGCTTACAGCAACGTGCTATATGTTCTGAATGCCCGAATTGGCAATCTGTGTCAAAACTTTGTTAGGAATTATGTGATCCTTACTAGCTGGAAGTAAGGGAGATGGGGCATGAAGTTATTTCTAGGAGTTGGACATATACCAAGTTTAGCTCAGTTCTGGGCATCTTTGAAATACCTATACAAACTTGTTCCTACATAGTAACTTGCATCTTTAATGAGAATCTGCTTGCTTACAGCAACGTGCTATATGTTCTGAATGCCCGATTTGGGAATCTGTGTCAAAACTTTGTTAGGAATTATGTGATCCTTACTAGCTGGAAGTAAGGGAGATGGGGCATGAAGTTATTTCTAGGAGTTGGACACATACCAAGTTTAGCTCAGTTCTGTTCATCTTTCAAATACCTATACAAACTTGTTCCTACATAGTAACTTGCAACTTTGAATGAGAATGTGCTTGTTTGCAGCAACGTGCTATATGTTCTGAATGCCCGATTTGGGAATCTCTGTCAAAACTTTCTTAGGAATTATGTGATCCTTACTAGCTGGAAGTAAGGGAGATGGAGCATGAAGTTATTTCTAGGAGTTGGACACATACCAAGTTTAGCTCAGTTCTGGGCATCTTTGAAATACCTATACAAACTTGTTCCTACATAGTAACTTGCATCTTTGAATGAGAATGTGCTTGCTTACAGCAACGTGCTATATGATCTGAATGCCCGAATTGGGAATCTGTGTCAAAACTTTGTTAGGAATTATGTGATCCTTACTAGCTGGAAGTAAGGGAGATGGGGCATGAAGTTATTTCTAGGAGTTGGACACATACCAAGTTTAGCTCAGTTCTGGGCATCTTTGAAATACCTATACAAACTTGTTCCTACATAGTAACTTGCATCTTTGAATGAGAATGTGCTTGCTTACAGCAACGTGCTATGTGTTCTGAATGCCCGAATTGGGAATCTGTGTCAAAACTTTGTTAGGAATTATGTGATCCTTACTAGCTGGAAGTAAGGGAGATGGGGCATGAAGTTATTTCTAGGAATTGGACACATACCAAGTTTAGCTCAGTTCTGGGCATCTTTGAAATACCTAGACACACTTGTTCCTACATAGCAACTTGCATCTTTGAATGAGAATGTGCTTGCCTACAGCAACGTGCTATATGTTCTGAATGCCCGAATTGGGAATCTGTGTCAAAACTTTGTTAGGAATTATGTGATCCTTACTAGCTGGAAGTAAGGGAGATGGGGCATGAAGTTATTTCTAGGAGTTGGACACATACCAAGTTTAGCTCAGTTCTGGGCATCTTTGAAATACCTATACAATCTTGTTCCTACATAGTACCTTGCAACTTTGAATGAGAATGTGCTTGCTTACAGCAACGTGCTATATGTTCTGAATGCCCGAATTGGGAATCTGTGTCAAAACTTTGTTAGGAATTATGTGATCCTTACTAGCTGGAAGTAATGGAGATGGGGCATGAAGTTATTTCTTGGAGTTGGAGACATACCAAGTTTAGCTCAGTTCTGGGCATCTTTGAAATACCTATACAAACTTGTTCCTACATAGTAACTTGCAACTTTGAATGAGAATGTGCTTGCTTGCAGCAACGTGCTATATGTTCTGAATGCCCGATTTAGGAATCTGTGTCAAAACTTTGTTAGGAATTATGTGATCCTTACTAGCTGGAAGTAAGGGAGATGGGGCATGAAGTTATTACTAGGAGTTCGACACATACCAAGTTTAGCTCAGTTCTGGGCATCTTTGAAATACCTATACAAACTTGTTCCTACATAGTAACTTGCATCTTTGAATGAGAATGTGCTTGCTAACAGCAACGTGCTATATGTTCTGAATGCCCGAATTGGTAATCTGTGTCAAAACTTTGTTAGGAATTATGTGATCCTTACTAGCTGGAAGTAAGGGAGATGGGGCAAGAAGTTATTTCTAGGAGTTGGACACATACCAAGTTTAGCTCAGTTCTGGGCATCTTTGAAATACCTATACAAACTTGTTCCTACATAGTAACTTGCATCTTTGAATGAGAATCTGCTTGCTTACAGCAACGTGCTATATGTTCTGAATGCCCGAATTGGGAATCTGTGTCAAAACTTTGTTAGGAATTATGTGATCCTTACTAGCTGGAAGTAAGGGAGATGGGGCATGAAGTTATTTCTAGGAGTTGGACTCATACCAAGTTTAGCTCAGTTCTGGGCATCTTTGAACTACCTATACAAACTTGTTCCTACATAGTAACTTGCAACTTTGAATGAGAAAGTGATTGCCTACAGCAACGTGCTATATGTTCTGAATGCCCGAATTGGGAATGTGTGTCAAAACTTTGTTAGGAATTATGTGATCCTTACCAGCTGGAAGTAAGGGAGATGGGGCATGAAGTTATTTCTAGGAGTTGGACACATACCAAGTTTAGCTCAGTTCTGGGCATCTTTGAAATACCTATACAAACTTGTTCCTACATAGTAACTTGCAACTTTGAATGAGAATGTGCTTGCTTACAGCAACGTGCTATATGTTCTGAATGCCCGAATTGGGAATCTGTGTCAAAACTTTGTTAGGAATTATGTGATCCTTACTAGCTGGAAGTAAGGGAGATGGGGCATGAAGTTATTTCTAGGAGTTGGACACATACCAAGTTTAGCTCAGTTCTGGGCATCTTTGAAATACCTATACAAACTTGTTCCTACATAGTAACTTGCAACTTTGAATGAGAATGTGCTTGCTTGCAGCAACGTGCTATATGTTCTGAATGCCCGAATTGGGAATCTGTGTCAAAACTTTGTTAGGAATTATGTGATCCTTACTAGCTGGAAGTAAGGGAGATGGGGCATGAAGTTATTTCTAGGAGTTCGACACATACCAAGTTTAGCTCAGTTCTGGGCATCTTTGAAATACCTATACAAACTTGTTCCTACATAGTAACTTGCATCTTTGAATGAGAATGTGCTTGCCTACAGCAACGTGCTATATGTTCTGAATGCCCGAATTGGCAATCTGTGTCAAAACTTTGTTAGGAATTATGTGATCCTTACTAGCTGGAAGTATGGGAGATGGGGCATGAAGTTATTTCTAGGAGTTGGACACATACCAAGTTTAGCTCAGTTCTGGGCATCTTTGAAATACCTATACAAACTTGTTCCTACATAGCAACTTGCATCTTTGAATGAGAATGTGCTTGCTTACAGCAACGTGCTATATGTTCTGAATGCCCGAATTGGGAATCTGTGTCAAAACTTTGTTAGGAATTATGTGATCCTTACTAGCTGGAAGTAAGGGAGATGGGGCATGAAGTTATTTCTAGGAGTTGGACACATACCAAGTTTAGCTCAGTTCTGGGCATCTTTGAAATACCTATACAAACTTGTTCCTACATAGTAACTTGCAACTTTGAATGAGAATGTGATTGCCTACAGCAACGTGCTATATGTTCTGAATGCCCGAATTGGGAATCTGTGTCAAAACTTTGTTAGGAATTATGTGATCCTTACTAGCTGGAAGTAAGGGAGATGGGGCATGAAGTTATTTCTAGGAGTTGGACACATACCAAGTTTAGCTCAGTTCTGGGCATCTTTGAAATACCTATACAAACTTGTTCCTACATAGTAACTTGCAACTTTGAATGAGAATGTGCTTGCTTACAGAAACGTGCTATATGTTCTGAATGCCCGAATTTGGAATCTGTGTCAAAACTTTGTTACGAATTATGTGATCCTTACTAGCTGGAAGTAAGGGAGATGGGGCATGAAGTTATTTCTAGGAGTTGGACACATACCAAGTTTAGCTCAGTTCTGGGCATCTTTGAAATACCTATACAAACTTGTTCCTACATAGTAACTTGCAACTTTGAATGAGAATGTGCTTGCTTACAGGAACGTGCTATATGTTCTGAATGCCCGAATTTGGAATCTGTGTCAAAACTTTGTTAGGAATTATGTGATCCTTACTAGCTGGAAGTAAGGGAGATGGGGCATGAAGTTATTTCTTGGATTGGAGACATACCAAGTTTAGCTCAGTTCTGGGCATCTTTGAAATACCTATACAAACTTGTTCCTACATAGTAACTTGCAACTTTGAATGAGAATGTGCTTGCTTGCAGCAACGTGCTATATGTTCTGAATGCCCGAATTGGGAATCTGTGTCAAATCTTTGTTAGGAATTATGTGATCCTTACTAGCTGGAAGTAAGGGAGATGGGGCATGAAGTTATTTCTAGGAGTTGGACACATACCAAGTTTAGCTCAGTTCTGTTCATCTTTCAAATACCTATACAAACTTGTTCCTACATAGTAACTTGCAACTTTGAATGAGAATGTGCTTGCTTGCAGCAACGTGCTATATGTTCTGAATGCCCGATTTGGGAATCTGTGTCAAAACTTTGTTAGGAATTATGTGATCCTTACTAGCTGGAAGTAAGGGAGATGGGGCATGAAGTTATTTCTAGGAGTTGGACACATACCAAGTTTAGCTCAGTTCTGGGCATCTTTGAAATACCTATACAAACTTGTTCCTACATAGTAACTTGCAACTTTGAATGAGAATGTGCTTGCTTACAGCAACGTGCTATATGTTCTGAATGCCCGAATTGGGAATCTGTGTCAAAACTTTGTTAGGAATTATGTGATCCTTACTAGCTGGAAGTAATGGAGAAGGGGCATGAAGTTATTTCTTGGAGTTGGAGACATACCAAGTTTAGCTCAGTTCTGGGCATCTTTGAAATACCTATACAAACTTGTTCCTACATAGTAACTTGCAACTTTGAATGAGAATGTGCTTGCTTGCAGCAACGTGCTATATGTTCTGAATGCCCGATTTAGGAATCTGTGTCAAAACTTTGTCAGGAATTATGTGATCCTTACTAGCTGGAAGTAAGGGAGATGGGGCATGAAGTTATTACTAGGAGTTGGACACATACCAAGTTTAGCTCAGTTCTGGGCATCTTTGAAATACCTATACAAACTTGTTCCTACATAGTAACTTGCAACTTTGAATGAGAATGTGCTTGCTTACAGCAACGTGCTATATGTTCTGAATGCCCGATTTGGGAATCTGTGTCAAAACTTTGTTAGGAATTATGTGATCCTTACTAGCTGGAAGTAAGGGAGATGGAGCATGAAGTTATTTCTAGGAGTTGGACACATACCAAGTTTAGCTCAGTTCTGGGCATCTTTGAAATACCTATACAAACTTGTTCCTACATAGTAACTTGCATCTTTGAATGAGAATCTGCTTGCTTACAGCAACGTGCTATATGTTCTGAATGCCCGAATTGGCAATCTGTGTCAAAACTTTGTTAGGAATTATGTGATCCTTACTAGCTGGAAGTAAGGGAGATGGGGCATGAAGTTATTTCTAGGAGTTGGACTCATACCAAGTTTAGCTCAGTTCTGGGCATCTTTGAAATACCTATACAAACTTGTTCCTACATAGTAACTTGCAACTTTGAATGAGAATGTGCTTGCTTACAGAAACGTGCTATATGTTCTGAATGCCCGAATTTGGAATCTGTGTCAAAACTTTGTTACGAATTATGTGATCCTTACTAGCTGGAAGTAAGGGAGATGGGGCATGAAGTTATTTCTAGGAGTTGGACACATACCAAGTTTAGCTCAGTTCTGGGCATCTTTGAAATACCTATACAAACTTGTTCCTACATAGTAACTTGCAACTTTGAATGAGAATGTGCTTGCTTACAGGAACGTGCTATATGTTCTGAATGCCCGAATTTGGAATCTGTGTCAAAACTTTGTTAGGAATTATGTGATCCTTACTAGCTGGAAGTAAGGGAGATGGGGCATGAAGTTATTTCTTGGATTGGAGACATACCAAGTTTAGCTCAGTTCTGGGCATCTTTGAAATACCTATACAAACTTGTTCCTACATAGTAACTTGCAACTTTGAATGAGAATGTGCTTGCTTGCAGCAACGTGCTATATGTTCTGAATGCCCGAATTGGGAATCTGTGTCAAATCTTTGTTAGGAATTATGTGATCCTTACTAGCTGGAAGTAAGGGAGATGGGGCATGAAGTTATTTCTAGGAGTTGGACACATACCAAGTTTAGCTCAGTTCTGTTCATCTTTCAAATACCTATACAAACTTGTTCCTACATAGTAACTTGCAACTTTGAATGAGAATGTGCTTGCTTGCAGCAACGTGCTATATGTTCTGAATGCCCGATTTGGGAATCTGTGTCAAAACTTTGTTAGGAATTATGTGATCCTTACTAGCTGGAAGTAAGGGAGATGGGGCATGAAGTTATTTCTAGGAGTTGGACACATACCAAGTTTAGCTCAGTTCTGGGCATCTTTGAAATACCTATACAAACTTGTTCCTACATAGTAACTTGCAACTTTGAATGAGAATCTGCTTGCTTACAGCAACGTGCTATATGTTCTGAATGCCCGAATTGGGAATCTGTGTCAAAACTTTGTTAGGAATTATGTGATCCTTACTAGCTGGAAGTAATGGAGATGGGGCATGAAGTTATTTCTTGGAGTTGGAGACATACCAAGTTTAGCTCAGTTCTGGGCATCTTTGAAATACCTATACAAACTTGTTCCTACATAGTAACTTGCAACTTTGAATGAGAATGTGCTTGCTTGCAGCAACGTGCTATATGTTCTGAATGCCCGATTTAGGAATCTGTGTCAAAACTTTGTTAGGAATTATGTGATCCTTACTAGCTGGAAGTAAGGGAGATGGGGCATGAAGTTATTACTAGGAGTTCGACACATACCAAGTTTAGCTCAGTTCTGGGCATCTTTGAAATACCTATACAAACTTGTTCCTACATAGTAACTTGCATCTTTGAATGAGAATGTGCTTGCTAACAGCAACGTGCTATATGTTCTGAATGCCCGAATTGGTAATCTGTGTCAAAACTTTGTTAGGAATTATGTGATCCTTACTAGCTGGAAGTAAGGGAGATGGGGCATGAAGTTATTTCTAGGAGTTGGACACATACCAAGTTTAGCTCAGTTCTGGGCATCTTTGAAATACCTATACAAACTTGTTCCTACATAGTAACTTGCATCTTTGAATGAGAATCTGCTTGCTTACAGCAACGTGCTATATGTTCTGAATGCCCGAATTGGGAATCTGTGTCAAAACTTTGTTAGGAATTATGTGATCCTTACTAGCTGGAAGTAAGGGAGATGGGGCATGAAGTTATTTCTAGGAGTTGGACTCATACCAAGTTTAGCTCAGTTCTGGGCATCTTTGAAATACCTATACAAACTTGTTCCTACATAGTAACTTGCAACTTTGAATGAGAATCTGCTTGCTTACAGCAACGTGCTATATGTTCTGAATGCCCGAATTGGCAATCTGTGTCAAAACTTTGTTAGGAATTATGTGATCCTTACTAGCTGGAAGTAAGGGAGATGGGGCATGAAGTTATTTCTAGGAGTTGGACTCATACCAAGTTTAGCTCAGTTCTGGGCATCTTTGAAATACCTATACAAACTTGTTCCTACATAGTAACTTGCAACTTTGAATGAGAATGTGATTGCCTACAGCAACGTGCTATATGTTCTGAATGCCCGAATTGGGAATCTGTGTCAAAACTTTGTTAGGAATTATGTGATCCTTACCAGCTGGAAGTAAGGGAGATGGGGCATGAAGTTATTTCTAGGAGTTGGACACATACCAAGTTTAGCTCAGTTCTGGGCATCTTTGAAATACCTATACAAACTTGTTCCTACATAGTAACTTGCAACTTTGAATGAGAATGTGCTTGCTTACAGCAACGTGCTATATGTTCTGAATGCCCGAATTGGGAATCTGTGTCAAAACTTTGTTAGGAATTATGTGATCCTTACTAGCTGGAAGTAAGGGAGATGGGGCATGAAGTTATTTCTAGGAGTTGGACACATACCAAGTTTAGCTCAGTTCTGGGCATCTTTGAAATACCTATACAAACTTGTTCCTACATAGTAACTTGCAACTTTGAATGAGAATGTGCTTGCTTGCAGCAACGTGCTATATGTTCTGAATGCCCGATTTGGGAATCTGTGTCAAAACTTTGTTAGGAATTATGTGATCCTTACTAGCTGGAAGTAAGGGAGATGGAGCATGAAGTTATTTCTAGGAGTTCGACACATACCAAGTTTAGCTCAGTTCTGGGCATCTTTGAAATACCTATACAAACTTGTTCCTACATAGTAACTTGCATCTTTGAATGAGAATGTGCTTGCCTACAGCAACGTGCTATATGTTCTGAATGCCCGAATTGGCAATCTGTGTCAAAACTTTGTTAGGAATTATGTGATCCTTACTAGCTGGAAGTAAGGGAGATGGGGCATGAAGTTATTTCTAGGAGTTGGACACATACCAAGTTTAGCTCAGTTCTGGGCATCTTTGAAATACCTATACAAACTTGTTCCTACATAGTAACTTGCATCTTTGAATGAGAATGTGCTTGCTTACAGCAACGTGCTATATGTTCTGAATGCCCGAATTGGGAATCTGTGTCAAAACTTTGTTAGGAATTATGTGATCCTTACTAGCTGGAAGTAGGGGAGATGGGGCATGAAGTTATTTCTAGGAGTTGGACACATACCAAGTTTAGCTCAGTTCTGGGCATCTTTGAAATACCTATACAAACTTGTTCCTACATAGTAACTTGCAACTTTGAATGAGAATGTGATTGCCTACAGCAACGTGCTATATGTTCTGAATGCCCGAATTGGGAATCTGTGTCAAAACTTTGTTAGGAATTATGTGATCCTTACTAGCTGGAAGTAAGGGAGATGGGGCATGAAGTTATTTCTAGGAGTTGGACACATACCAAGTTTAGCTCAGTTCTGGGCATCTTTGAAATACCTATACAAACTTGTTCCTACATAGTAACTTGCAACTTTGAATGAGAATGTGCTTGCTTACAGAAACGTGCTATATGTTCTGAATGCCCGAATTGGGAATCTGTGTCAAAACTTTGTTAGGAATTATGTGATCCTTACTAGCTGGAAGTAAGGGAGATGGGGCATGAAGTTATTTCTAGGAGTTGGACACATACCAAGTTTAGCTCAGTTCTGGGCATCTTTGAAATACCTATACAAACTTGTTCCTACATAGTAACTTGCAACTTTGAATGAGAATGTGCTTGCTTACAGGAACGTGCTATATGTTCTGAATGCCCGAATTTGGAATCTGTGTCAAAACTTTGTTAGGAATTATGTGATCCTTACTAGCTTGAAGTAAGGGAGATGGGGCATGAAGTTATTTCTAGGAGTTGGACAGATAACAAGTTTAGCTCAGTTCTGGGCATCATTGAAATACCTATACAAACTTGTTCCTACATAGTAACTTGCAACTTTGAATGAGAATGTGCTTGCTTACAGAAACGTGCTATATGTTCTGAATGCCCGAATTGGCAATCTGTGTCAAAACTTTGTTAGGAATTATGTGATCCTTACTAGCTGGAAGTAAGTGAGATGGGGCATAAAGTTATTTCTAGGAGTTGGACACATACCAAGTTTAGCTCAGTTCTGGGCATCTTTGAAATACCTATACAAACTTGTTCCTACATAGTAACTTGCATCTTTGAATGAGAATGTGCTTGCTTACAGCAACGTGCTATATGTTCTGAATGCCCGAATTGGGAATCTGTGTCAAAACTTTGTTAGGAATTATGTGATCCTTACTAGCTGGAAGTAAGGGAGATGGGCATGAAGTTATTTCTAGGAGTTGGACACATACCAAGTTTAGCTCAGTTCTGGGCATCTTTGAAATACCTATACAAACTTGTTCCTACATAGTAACTTGCAACTTTGAATGAGAATCTGCTTGCTTACAGCAACGTGCTATATGTTCTGAATGCCCGAATTGGGAATCTGTGTCAAAACTTTGTTCGGAATTATATGATCCTTACTAGCTGGAAGTAAGGGAGATGGGGCATGAAGTTATTTCTAGGAGTTGGAGACATACCAAGTTTAGCTCAGTTCTGGGCATCTTTGAAATGCCTATACAAACTTGTTCCTACATAGTAACTTGCAAATTTGAATGAGAAAGTGCTTGCTTGCAGCAACGTGCTATATGTTCTGAATGCCCGAATTGGGAATCTGTGTCAAAACTTTGTTAGGAATTATGTGATCCTTACCAGCTGGAAGTAAGGGAGATGGGGCATGAAGTTATTTCTAGGAGTTGGACACATACCAAGTTTAGCTCAGTTCTGGGCATCTTTGAAATACCTATACAAACTTGTTCCTACATAGTAACTTGCAACTTTGAATGAGAATGTGCTTGCTTACAGCAACGTGCTATATGTTCTGAATGCCCGAATTGGGAATCTGTGTCAAAACTTTGTTAGGAATTATGTGATCCTTACTAGCTGGAAGTAAGGGAGATGGGGCATGAAGTTATTTCTAGGAGTTGGACACATACCAAGTTTAGCTCAGTTCTGGGCATCTTTGAAATACCTATACAAACTTGTTCCTACATAGTAACTTGCAACTTTGAATGAGAATGTGCTTGCTTACAGCAACGTGCTATATGTTCTGAATGCCCGATTTGGGAATCTGTGTCAAAACTTTGTTAGGAATTATGTGATCCTTACTAGCTGGAAGTAAGGGAGATGGAGCATGAAGTTATTTCTAGGAGTTCGACACATACCAAGTTTAGCTCAGTTCTGGGCATCTTTGAAATACCTATACAAACTTGTTCCTACATAGTAACTTGCATCTTTGAATGAGAATGTACTTGCCTACAGCAACGTGCTATATGTTCTGAATGCCCGAATTGGCAATCTGTGTCAAAACTTTGTTAGGAATTATGTGATCCTTACTAGCTGGAAGTAAGGGAGATGGGGCATGAAGTTATTTCTAGGAGTTGGACACATACCAAGTTTAGCTCAGTTCTGGGCATCTTTGAAATACCTATACAAACTTGTTCCTACATAGTAACTTGCATCTTTGAATGAGAATGTGCTTGCTTACAGCAACGTGCTATATGTTCTGAATGCCCGAATTGGTAATCTGTGTCAAAACTTTGTTAGGAATTATGTGATCCTTACTAGCTGGAAGTAAGGGAGATGGGGCATGAAGTTATTCCTAGGAGTTGGACACATACCAAGTTTAGCTCAGTTCTGGGCATCTTTGAAATACCTATACAAACTTGTTCCTACATAGTAACTTGCAACTTTGAATGAGAATTTGATTGCCTACAGCAACGTGCTATATGTTCTGAATGCCCGAATTGGGAATCTGTGTCAAAACTTTGTTAGGAATTATGTGATCCTTACTAGCTGGAAGTAAGGGAGATGGGGCATGAAGTTATTTCTAGGAGTTGGACACATACCAAGTTTAGCTCAGTTCTGGGCATCTTTGAAATACCTATACAAACTTGTTCCTACATAGTAACTTGCAACTTTGAATGAGAATCTGCTTGCTTACAGCAACGTGCTATATGTTCTGAATGCCCGAATTGGGAATCTGTGTCAAAACTTTGTTAGGAATTATGTGATCCTTACTAGCTGGAAGTAAGGGAGATGGGGCATGAAGTTATTTCTAGGAATTGGACACATACCAAGTTTAGCTCAGTTCTGGGCATCTTTGAAATACCTAGACACACTTGTTCCTACATAGCAACTTGCATCTTTGAATGAGAATGTACTTGCCTACAGCAACGTGCTATATGTTCTGAATGCCCGAATTGGGAATCTGTGTCAAAACTTTGTTAGGAATTATGTGATCCTTACTAGCTGGAAGTAAGGGAGATGGGGCATGAAGTTATTTCTAGGAGTTGGACACATACCAAGTTTAGCTCAGTTCTGGGCATCTTTGAAATACCTATACAAACTTGTTCCTACATAGTAACTTGCAACTTTGAATGAGAATGTGCTTGCTTACAGCAACGTGCTATATGTTCTGAATGCCCGAATTGGGAATCTGTGTCAAAACTTTGTTAGGAATTATGTGATCCTTACTAGCTGGAAGTAATGGAGATGGGGCATGAAGTTATTTCTTGGAGTTGGAGACATACCAAGTTTAGCTCAGTTCTGGGCATCTTTGAAATACCTATACAAACTTGTTCCTACATAGTAACTTGCAACTTTGAATGAGAATGTGCTTGCTTGCAGCAACGTGCTATATGTTCTGAATGCCCGATTTAGGAATCTGTGTCAAAACTTTGTTAGGAATTATGTGATCCTTACTAGCTGGAAGTAAGGGAGATGGGGCATGAAGTTATTACTAGGAGTTCGACACATACCAAGTTTAGCTCAGTTCTGGGCATCTTTGAAATACCTATACAAACTTGTTCCTACATAGTAACTTGCATCTTTGAATGAGAATGTGCTTGCTAACAGCAACGTGCTATATGTTCTGAATGCCCGAATTGGTAATCTGTGTCAAAACTTTGTTAGGAATTATGTGATCCTTACTAGCTGGAAGTAAGGGAGATGGGGCATGAAGTTATTTCTAGGAGTTGGACACATACCAAGTTTAGCTCAGTTCTGGGCATCTTTGAAATACCTATACAAACTTGTTCCTACATAGTAACTTGCATCTTTGAATGAGAATCTGCTTGCTTACAGCAACGTGCTATATGTTCTGAATGCCCGAATTGGGAATCTGTGTCAAAACTTTGTTAGGAATTATGTGATCCTTACTAGCTGGAAGTAAGGGAGATGGGGCATGAAGTTATTTCTAGGAGTTGGACTCATACCAAGTTTAGCTCAGTTCTGGGCATCTTTGAAATACCTATACAAACTTGTTCCTACATAGTAACTTGCAACTTTGAATGAGAATGTGATTGCCTACAGCAACGTGCTATATGTTCTGAATGCCCGAATTGGGAATCTGTGTCAAAACTTTGTTAGGAATTATGTGATCCTTACCAGCTGGAAGTAAGGGAGATGGGGCATGAAGTTATTTCTAGGAGTTGGACACATACCAAGTTTAGCTCAGTTCTGGGCATCTTTGAAATACCTATACAAACTTGTTCCTACATAGTAACTTGCAACTTTGAATGAGAATGTGCTTGCTTACAGCAACGTGCTATATGTTCTGAATGCCCGAATTGGGAATCTGTGTCAAAACTTTGTTAGGAATTATGTGATCCTTACTAGCTGGAAGTAAAGGAGATGGGGCATGAAGTTATTTCTAGGAGTTGGACACATACCAAGTTTAGCTCAGTTCTGGGCATCTTTGAAATACCTATACAAACTTGTTCCTACATAGTAACTTGCAACTTTGAATGAGAATGTGCTTGCTTGCAGCAACGTGCTATATGTTCTGAATGCCCGATTTGGGAATCTGTGTCAAAACTTTGTTAGGAATTATGTGATCCTTACTAGCTGGAAGTAAGGGAGATGGAGCATGAAGTTATTTCTAGGAGTTCGACACATACCAAGTTTAGCTCAGTTCTGGGCATCTTTGAAATACCTATACAAACTTGTTCCTACATAGTAACTTGCATCTTTGAATGAGAATGTGCTTGCCTACAGCAACGTGCTATATGTTCTGAATGCCCGAATTGGCAATCTGTGTCAAAACTTTTTTAGGAATTATGTGGTCCTTACTAGCTGGAAGTAAGGGAGATGGGGCATGAAGTTATTTCTAGGAGTTGGACACATACCAAGTTTAGCTCAGTTCTGGGCATCTTTGAAATACCTATACAAACTTGTTCCTACATAGTAACTTGCATCTTTGAATGAGAATGTGCTTGCTTACAGCAACGTGCTATATGTTCTGAATGCCCGAATTGGGAATCTGTGTCAAAACTTTGTTAGGAATTATGTGATCCTTACTAGCTGGAAGTAAGGGAGATGGGGCATGAAGTTATTTCTAGGAGTTGGACACATACCAAGTTTAGCTCAGTTCTGGGCATCTTTGAAATACCTATACAAACTTGTTCCTACATAGTAACTTGCAACTTTGAATGAGAATGTGCTTGCCTACAGCAACGTGCTATATGTTCTGAATGCCCGAATTGGGAATCTGTGTCAAAACTCTGTTAGGAATTATGTGATCCTTACTAGCTGGAAGTAAGGGAGATGGGGCATGAAGTTATTTCTAGGAGTTGGACACATACCAAGTTTAGCTCAGTTCTGGGCATCTTTGAAATACCTATACAAACTTGTTCCTACATAGTAACTTGCACTTTGAATGAGAATGTGCTTGCTTACAGGAACGTGCTATATGTTCTGAATGCCCGAATTTGGAATCTGTGTCAAAACTTTGTTAGGAATTATGTGATCCTTACTAGCTGGAAGTAAGGGAGATGGGGCATGAAGTTATTTCTAGGAGTTGGACAGATACCAAGTTTAGCTCAGTTCTGGGCATCTTTGAAATACCTATACAAACTTGTTCCTACATAGTAACTTGCAACTTTGAATGAGAATGTGCTTGCTTACAGCAACGTGCTATATGTTCTGAATGCCCGAATTGGCAATCTGTGTCAAAACTTTGTTAGGAATTATGTGATCCTTACTAGCTGGAAGTAAGTGAGATGGGGCATGAAGTTATTTCTAGGAGTTGGACACATACCAAGTTTAGCTCAGTTCTGGGCATCTTTGAAATACCTATACAAACTTGTTCCTACATAGTAACTTGCATCTTTGAATGAGAATGTGCTTGCTTACAGCAACGTGCTATATGTTCTGAATGCCCGAATTGGGAATCTGTGTCAAAACTTTGTTAGGAATTATGTGATCCTTACTAGCTGGAAGTAAGGGAGATGGGGCATGAAGTTATTTCTAGGAGTTGGACACATACCAAGTTTAGCTCAGTTCTGGGCATCTTTGAAATACCTATACAAACTTGTTCCTACATAGTAACTTGCAACTTTGAATGAGAATCTGCTTGCTTACAGCAACGTGCTATATGTTCTGAATGCCCGAATTGGGAATCTGTGTCAAAACTTCGTTCGGAATTATATGATCCTTACTAGCTGGAAGTAAGGGAGATGGGGCATGAAGTTATTTCTAGGAGTTGGAGACATACCAAGTTTAGCTCAGTTCTGGGCATCTTTGAAATGCCTATACAAACTTGTTCCTACATAGTAACTTGCAACTTTGAATGAGAAAGTGCTTGCTTGCAGCAACGTGCTATATGTTCTGAATGCCCGAATTGGGAATCTGTGTCAAAACTTTGTTAGGAATTATGTGATCCTTACCAGCTGGAAGTAAGGGAGATGGGGCATGAAGTTATTTCTAGGAGTTGGACACATACCAAGTTTAGCTCAGTTCTGGGCATCTTTGAAATACCTATACAAACTTGTTCCTACATAGTAACTTGCAACTTTGAATGAGAATGTGCTTGCTTGCAGCAACGTGCTATATGTTCTGAATGCCCGATTTGGGAATCTGTGTCAAAACTTTGTTAGGAATTATGTGATCCTTACTAGCTGGAAGTAAGGGAGATGGAGCATGAAGTTATTTCTAGGAGTTCGACACATACCAAGTTTAGCTCAGTTCTGGGCATCTTTGAAATACCTATACAAACTTGTTCCTACATAGTAACTTGAATCTTTGAATGAGAATGTGCTTGCCTACAGCAACGTGCTATATGTTCTGAATGCCCGAATTGGCAATCTGTGTCAAAACTTTGTTAGGAATTATGTGATCCTTACTAGCTGGAAGTAAGGGAGATGGGGCATGAAGTTATTTCTAGGAGTTGGACACATACCAAGTTTAGCTCAGTTCTGGGCATCTTTGAAATACCTATACAAACTTGTTCCTACATAGTAACTTGCATCTTTGAATGAGAATGTGCTTGCTTACAGCAACGTGCTATATGTTCTGAATGCCCGAATTGGGAATCTGTGTCAAAACTTTGTTAGGAATTATGTGATCCTTACTAGCTGGAAGTAAGGGAGATGGGGCATGAAGTTATTTCTAGGAGTTGGACACATACCAAGTTTAGCTCAGTTCTGGGCATCTTTGAAATACCTATACAAACTTGTTCCTACATAGTAACTTGCAACTTTGAATGAGAATGTGATTGCCTACAGCAACGTGCTATATGTTCTGAATGCCCGAATTGGGAATCTGTGTCAAAACTTTGTTAGGAATTATGTGATCCTTACTAGCTGGAAGTAAGGGAGATGGGGCATGAAGTTATTTCTAGGAGTTGGACACATACCAAGTTTAGCTCAGTTCTGGGCATCTTTGAAATACCTATACAAACTTGTTCCTACATAGTAACTTGCAACTTTGAATGAGAATGTGCTTGCTTACAGAAACGTGCTATATGTTCTGAATGCCCGAATTTGGAATCTGTGTCAAAACTTTGTTAGGAATTATGTGATCCTTACTAGCTGGAAGTAAGGGAGATGGGGCATGAAGTTATTTCTAGGAGTTGGACACATACCAAGTTTAGCTCAGTTCTGGGCATCTTTGAAATACCTATACAAACTTGTTCCTACATAGTAACTTGCAACTTTGAATGAGAATGTGCTTGCTTACAGGAACGTGCTATATGTTCTGAATGCCCGAATTTGGAATCTGTGTCAAAACTTTGTTAGGAATTATGTGATCCTTACTAGCTGGAAGTAAGGGAGATGGGGCATGAAGTTATTTCTAGGAGTTGGACAGATACCAAGTTTAGCTCAGTTCTGGGCATCTTTGAAATACCTATACAAACTTGTTCCTACATAGTAACTTGCAACTTTGAATGAGAATGTGCTTGCTTACAGCAACGTGCTATATGTTCTGAATGCCCGAATTGGCAATCTGTGTCAAAACTTTGTTAGGAATTATGTGATCCTTACTAGCTGGAAGTAAGTGAGATGGGGCATGAAGTTATTTCTAGGAGTTGGACACATACCAAGTTTAGCTCAGTTCTGGGCATCTTTGAAATACCTATACAAACTTGTTCCTACATAGTAACTTGCATCTTTGAATGAGAATCTGCTTGCTTACAGCAACGTGCTATATGTTCTGAATGCCCGAATTGGGAATCTGTGTCAAAACTTTGTTAGGAATTATGTGATCCTTACTAGCTGGAAGTAAGGGAGATGGGGCATGAAGTTATTTCTAGGAGTTGGACACATACCAAGTTTAGCTCAGTTCTGGGCATCTTTGAAATACCTATACAAACTTGTTCCTACATAGTAACTTGCAACTTTGAATGAGAATCTGCTTGCTTACAGCAACGTGCTATATGTTCTGAATGCCCGAATTGGGAATCTGTGTCAAAACTTTGTTCGGAATTATGTGATCCTTACTAGCTGGAAGTAAGGGAGATGGGGCATGAAGTTATTTCTAGGAGTTGGAGACATACCAAGTTTAGCTCAGTTCTGGGCATCTTTGAAATGCCTATACAAACTTGTTCCTACATAGTAACTTGCAACTTTGAATGAGAAAGTGCTTGCTTGCAGCAACGTGCTATATGTTCTGAATGCCCGAATTGGGAATCTGTGTCAAAACTTTGTTAGGAATTATGTGATCCTTACTAGCTGGAAGTAAGGGAGATGGGGCATGAAGTTATTTCTTGGATTGGAGACATACCAAGTTTAGCTCAGTTCTGGGCATCTTTGAAATACCTATACAAACTTGTTCCTACATAGTAACTTGCAACTTTGAATGAGAAAGTGCTTGCTTGCAGCAACGTGCTATATGTTCTGAATGCCCGAATTGGGAATCTGTGTCAAAACTTTGTTAGGAATTATGTGATCCTTACTAGCTGGAAGTAAGGGAGATGGGGCATGAAGTTATTTCTTGGATTGGAGACATACCAAGTTTAGCTCAGTTCTGGGCATCTTTGAAATACCTATACAAACTTGTTCCTACATAGTAACTTGCAACTTTGAATGAGAATGTGCTTGCTTGCAGCAACGTGC
Organism: Diceros bicornis minor; assembly: GCF_020826845.1. Taxonomy (NCBI): domain Eukaryota; kingdom Metazoa; phylum Chordata; class Mammalia; order Perissodactyla; family Rhinocerotidae; genus Diceros; species Diceros bicornis. Next base: position 362,292 of record NW_026690888.1, on the reverse strand, counting down.
TATATGTTCTGAATGCCCGAATTGGGAATCTGTGTCAAAACTTTGTTAGGAATTATGTGATCCTTACTAGCTGGAAGTAAGGGAGATGGGGCATGAAGTTATTTCTAGGAGTTGGACACATACCAAGTTTAGCTCAGTTCTGGGCATCTTTGAAATACCTATACAAACTTGTTCCTACATAGTAACTTGCATCTTTGAATGAGAATGTGCTTGCTTACAGCAACGTGCTATATGTTCTGAATGCCCGAATTGGGAATCTGTGTCAAAACTTTGTTAGGAATTATGAGATCCTTACTAGCTGGAAGTAAGGGAGATGGGGCATGAAGTTATTTCTAGGAGTTGGACACATACCAAGTTTAGCTCAGTTCTGGGCATCTTTGAAATACCTATACAAACTTGTTCCTACATAGTAACTTGCATCTTTGAATGAGAATGTGCTTGCTTACAGCAACGTGCTATATGTTCTGAATGCCCGAATTGCGAATATGTGTGAAAACTCTGTTAGGAATTATGTGATCCTTACTAGCTGGAAGTAAGGAAGGTGGGGCATGAAGTTATATCTAGGAGTTGGACACATACCAAGTTTAGCTCAGTTCTGGGCATCTTTGAAATACCTATACAAACTTGTTCCTACATAGTAACTTGCAACTTTGAATGAGAATGTGCTTGCTTACAGCAACGTGCTATATGTTCTGAATGCCCGAATTGCGAATATGTGTCAAAACTCTGTTAGGAATTATGTGATCCTTACTAGCTGGAAGTAAGGGAGATGGGGCATGAAGTTATTTCTAGGAGTTGGACACATACCAAGTTTAGCTCAGTTCTGGGCATCTTTGAAATACCTATACAAACTTGTTCCTACATAGTAACTTGCATCTTTGAATGAGAATGTGCTTGCTTACAGCAACGTGCTATATGTTCTGAATGCCCGAATTGCGAATATGTGTCAAAACTCTGTTAGGAATTATGTGATCCTTACTAGCTGGAAGTAAGGGAGATGGGGCATGAAGTTATTTCTAGGAGTTGGACACATACCAAGTTTAGCTCAGTTCTGGGCATCTTTGAAATACCTATACAAACTTGTTCCTACATAGTAACTTGCAACTTTGAATGAGAATCTGCTTGCTTACAGCAACGTGCTATATGTTCTGAATGCCCGAATTGGGAATCTGTGTCAAAACTTTGTTAGGAATTATGTGATCCTTACTAGCTGGAAGTAAGTGAGATGGGGCATGAAGTTATTTCTAGGAGTTGGACACATACCAAGTTTAGCTCAGTTCTGGGCATCTTTGAAATACCTATACAAACTTGTTCCTACATAGTAACTTGCAACTTTGAATGAGAATGTGCTTGCTTACAGCAACGTGCTATATGTTCTCAATGCCCGAATTGGGAATCTGTGTCAAAACTTTGTTAGGAATTATGTGATCCTTACTAGCTGGAAGTAAGGGAGGTGGGGCATGAAGTTATTTCTTGGATTGGAGACATACCAAGTTTAGCTCAGTTCTGGGCATCTTTGAAATACCTATACAAACTTGTTCCTACATAGTAACTTGCAACTTTGAATGAGAAAGTGCTTGCTTGCAGCAACGTGCTATATGTTCTGAATGCCCGAATTGGGAATCTGTGTCAAAACTTTGTTAGGAATTATGTGATCCTTACTAGCTGGAAGTAGGCGAGATGGGGCATGAAGTTATTTCTTGGATTGGAGACATACCAAGTTTAGCTCAGTTCTGGGCATCTTTGAAATACCTATACAAACTTGTTCCTACATAGTAACTTGCAACTTTGAATGAGAATGTGCTTGCTTGCAGCAACGTGCTATATGTTCTGAATGCCCGAATTGGGAATCTGTGTCAAAACTTTGTTAGGAATTATGTGATCCTTACTAGCTGGAAGTAATGGAGATGGGGCATGAAGTTATTTCTAGGAGTTGGACACATACCAAGTTTAGCTCAGTTCTGGGCATCTTTGAAATACCTATACAAACTTGTTCCTACATAGTAACTTGCAACTTTGAATGAGAATGTGATTGCCTACAGCAACGTGCTATATGTTCTGAATGCCCGAATTGGGAATCTGTGTCAAAACTTTGTTAGGAATTATGTGATCCTTACTAGCTGGAAGTAAGGGAGATGGGGCATGAAGTTATTTCTAGGAGTTGGACACATACCAAGTTTAGCTCAGTTCTGGGCATCTTTGAAATACCTATACAAACTTGTTCCTACATAGTAACTTGCAACTTTGAATGAGAATGTGCTTGCTTACAGAAACGTGCTATATGTTCTGAATGCCCGAATTTGGAATCTGTGTCAAAACTTTGTTAGGAATTATGTGATCCTTACTAGCTGGAAGTAAGGGAGATGGGGCATGAAGTTATTTCTAGGAGTTGGACACATACCAAGTTTAGCTCAGTTCTGGGCATCTTTGAAATACCTATACAAACTTGTTCCTACATAGTAACTTGCAACTTTGAATGAGAATGTGCTTGCTTACAGGAACGTGCTATATGTTCTGAATGCCCGAATTTGGAATCTGTGTCAAAACTTTGTTAGGAATTATGTGATCCTTACTAGCTGGAAGTAAGGGAGATGGGGCATGAAGTTATTTCTAGGAGTTGGACACATACCAAGTTTAGCTCAGTTCTGGGCATCTTTGAAATACCTATACAAACTTGTTCCTACATAGTAACTTGCAACTTTGAATGAGAATGTGCTTGCTTACAGCAACGTGCTATATGTTCTGAATGCCCGAATTGGCAATCTGTGTCAAAACTTTGTTAGGAATTATGTGATCCTTACTAGCTGGAAGTAAGTGAGATGGGGCATGAAGTTATTTCTAGGAGTTGGACACATACCAAGTTTAGCTCAGTTCTGGGCATCTTTGAAATACCTATACAAACTTGTTCCTACATAGTAACTTGCATCTTTGAATGAGAATCTGCTTGCTTACAGCAACGTGCTATATGTTCTGAATGCCCGAATTGGGAATCTGTGTCAAAACTTTGTTAGGAATTATGTGATCCTTACTAGCTGGAAGTAAGGGAGATGGGGCATGAAGTTATTTCTAGGAGTTGGACACATACCAAGTTTAGCTCAGTTCTGGGCATCTTTGAAATACCTATACAAACTTGTTCCTACATAGTAACTTGCAACTTTGAATGAGAATCTGCTTGCTTACAGCAACGTGCTATATGTTCTGAATGCCCGAATTGGGAATCTGTGTCAAAACTTTGTTCGGAATTATGTGATCCTTACTAGCTGGAAGTAAGGGAGATGGGGCATGAAGTTATTTCTAGGAGTTGGAGACATACCAAGTTTAGCTCAGTTCTGGGCATCTTTGAAATGCCTATACAAACTTGTTCCTACATAGTAACTTGCAACTTGAATGAGAAAGTGCTTGCTTGCAGCAACGTGCTATATGTTCTGAATGCCCGAATTGGGAATCTGTGTCAAAACTTTGTTAGGAATTATGTGATCCTTACTAGCTGGAAGTAAGGGAGATGGGGCATGAAGTTATTTCTTGGATTGGAGACATACCAAGTTTAGCTCAGTTCTGGGCATCTTTGAAATACCTATACAAACTTGTTCCTACATAGTAACTTGCAACTTTGAATGAGAATGTGCTTGCTTGCAGCAACGTGCTATATGTTCTGAATGCCCGAATTGGGAATCTGTGTCAAAACTTTGTTAGGAATTATGTGATCCTTACTAGCTGGAAGTAAGGGAGATGGGGCATGAAGTTATTTCTAGGAGTTGGACATACCAAGTTTAGCTCAGTTCTGGGCATCTTTGAAATACCTATACAAACTTGTTCCTACATAGTAACTTGCATCTTTGAATGAGAATGTGCTTGCTTACAGCAACGTGCTATATGTTCTGAATGCCCGAATTGGGAATCTGTGTCAAAACTTTGTTAGGATTTATGAGATCCTTACTAGCTGGAAGTAAGGGAGATGGGGCATGAAGTTATTTCTAGGAGTTGGACACATACCAAGTTTAGCTCAGTTCTGGGCATCTTTGAAATACCTATACAAACTTGTTCCTACATAGTAACTTGCATCTTTGAATGAGAATGTGCTTGCTTACAGCAACGTGCTATATGTTCTGAATGCCCGAATTGCGAATATGTGTGAAAACTCTGTTAGGAATTATGTGATCCTTACTAGCTGGAAGTAAGGGAGATGGGGCATGAAGTTATATCTAGGAGTTGGACACATACCAAGTTTAGCTCAGTTCTGGGCATCTTTGAAATACCTATACAAACTTGTTCCTACATAGTAACTTGCAACTTTGAATGAGAATGTGCTTGCTTACAGCAACGTGCTATATGTTCTGAATGCCCGAATTGCGAATATGTGTCAAAACTCTGTTAGGAATTATGTGATCCTTACTAGCTGGAAGTTAGGGAGATGGGGCATGAAGTTATTTCTAGGAGTTGGACACATACCAAGTTTAGCTCAGTTCTGGGCATCTTTGAAATACCTATACAAACTTGTTCCTACATAGTAACTTGCATCTTTGAATGAGAATGTGCTTGCTTACAGCAACGTGCTATATGTTCTGAATGCCCGAATTGGGAATCTGTGTCAAAACTTTGTTAGGAATTATGTGATCCTTACTAGCTGGAAGTAAGGGAGATGGGGCATGAAGTTATTTCTAGGAGTTGGACACATACCAAGTTTAGCTCAGTTCTGGGCATCTTTGAAATACCTATACAAACTTGTTCCTACATAGTAACTTGCAACTTTGAATGAGAATGTGCTTGCTTACAGCAACGTGCTATATGTTCTCAATGCCCGAAATGGGAATCTGTGTCAAAACTTTGTTAGGAATTATGTGATCCTTACTAGCTGGAAGTAAGGGAGGTGGGGCATGAAGTTATTTCTTGGATTGGAGACATACCAAGTTTAGCTCAGTTCTGGGCATCTTTGAAATACCTATACAAACTTGTTCCTACATAGTAACTTGCAACTTTGAATGAGAAAGTGCTTGCTTGCAGCAACGTGCTATATGTTCTGAATGCCCGAATTGGGAATCTGTGTCAAAACTTTGTTAGGAATTATGTGATCCTTACTAGCTGGAAGTAGGCGAGATGGAGCATGAAGTTATTTCTTGGATTGGAGACATACCAAGTTTAGCTCAGTTCTGGGCATCTTTGAAATACCTATACAAACTTGTTCCTACATAGTAACTTGCAACTTTGAATGAGAATGTGCTTGCTTGCAGCAACGTGCTATATGTTCTGAATGCCCGAATTGGGAATCTGTGTCAAAATTTTGTTAGGAATTATGTGATCCTTACTAGCTGGAAGTAAGGGAGATGGGGCATGAAGTTATTTCTAGGAGTTGGACACATACCAAGTTTAGCTCAGTTCTGGGCATCTTTGAAATACCTATACAAACTTGTTCCTACATAGTAACTTGCATCTTTGAATGAGAATGTGCTTGCTTACAGCAACGTGCTATATGTTCTGAATGCCCGAATTGGGAATCTGTGTCAAAACTTTGTTAGGAATTATGAGATCCTTACTAGCTGGAAGTAAGGGAGATGGGGCATGAAGTTATTTCTAGGAGTTGGACACATACCAAGTTTAGCTCAGTTCTGGGCATCTTTGAAATACCTATACAAACTTGTTCCTACATAGTAACTTGCAACTTTGAATGAGAATCTGCTTGCTTACAGCAACGTGCTATATGTTCTGAATGCCCGAATTGGGAATCTGTGTCAAAACTTTGTTAGGAATTATGTGATCCTTACTAGCTGGAAGTAAGGGAGATGGGGCATGAAGTTATTTCTAGGAGTTGGACACATACCAAGTTTAGCTCAGTTCTGGGCATCTTTGAAATACCTATACAAACTTGTTCCTACATAGTAACTTGCAACTTTGAATGAGAATCTGCTTGCTTACAGCAACGTGCTATATGTTCTCAATGCCCGAATTGGGAATCTGTGTCAAAACTTTGTTAGGAATTATGTGATCCTTACTAGCTGGAAGTAAGGGAGGTGGGGCATGAAGTTATTTCTTGGAGTTGGAGACATACCAAGTTTAGCTCAGTTCTGGGCATCTTTGAAATACCTATACAAACTTGTTCCTACATAGTAACTTGCAACTTTGAATGAGAATCTGCTTGCTTGCAGCAACGTGCTATATGTTCTGAATGCCCGATTTGGGAATCTGTGTCAAAACTTTGTTAGGAATTATGTGATCCTTACTAGCTGGAAGTAAGGGAGATGGGGCATGAAGTTATTTCTAGGAATTCGACACATACCAAGTTTAGCTCAGTTCTGGGCATCTTTGAAATACCTATACAAACTTGTTCCTACATAGTAACTTGCATCTTTGAATGAGAATGTGCTTGCTTACAGCAACGTGCTATATGTTCTGAATGCCCGAATTGGCAATCTGTGTCAAAACTTTGTTAGGAATTGTGTGATCCTTACTAGCTGGAAGTAAGGGCGATGGGGCATGAAGTTATTTCTAGGAGTTGGACACATACCAAGTTTAGCTCAGTTCTGGGCATCTTTGAAATACCTATACTAACTTGTTCCTACATAGTAACTTGCATCTTTGAATGAGAATGTGCTTGCCTACAGCAACGTGCTATATGTTCTGAATGCCCGAATTGGGAATCTGTGTCAAAACTTTGTTAGGAATTATGTGATCCTTACTAGCTGGAAGTAAGGGAGATGGGGCATGAAGTTATTTCTAGGAGTTGGACACATACCAAGTTTAGCTCAGTTCTGGGCATCTTTGAAATACCTATACAAACTTGTTCCTACATAGTAACTTGCAACTTTGAATGAGAATGTGCTTGCTTACAGCAACGTGCTATATGTTCTGAATGCCCGAATTGGGAATCTGTGTCAAAACTTTGTTAGGAATTATGTGATCCTTACTAGCTGGAAGTAAGGGAGATGGGGCATGAAGTTATTTCTAGGAGTTGGACACATACCAAGTTTAGCTCAGTTCTGGGCATCTTTGAAATACCTATACAAACTTGTTCCTACATAGTAACTTGCAACTTTGAATGAGAATGTGCTTGCTTACAGCAACGTGCTCTATGTTCTGAATGCCCGAATTGGGAATCTGTGTCAAAACTTTGTTAGGAATTATGTGATCCTTACTAGCTGGAAGTAAGGGAGATGGGGCATGAAGTTATTTCTAGGAGTTGGACACATACCAAGTTTAGCTCAGTTCTGGGCATCTTTGAAATACCTATACAAACTTGTTCCTACATAGTAACTTGCAACTTTGAATGAGAATGTGCTTGCTTGCAGCAACGTGCTATATGTTCTGAATGCCCGATTTGGGAATCTGTGTCAAAACTTTGTTAGGAATTATGTGATCCTTACTAGCTGGAAGTAAGGGAGATGGGGCATGAAGTCATTTCTAGGAATTGGACACATACCAAGTTTAGCTCAGTACTGGGCATCTTTGAAATACCTATACAAACTTGTTCCTACATAGTAACTTGCATCTTTGAATGAGAATGTGCTTGCCTACAGCAACGTGCTATATGTTCTGAATGCCCGAATTGGGAATCTGTGTCAAAACTTTGTTAGGAATTATGTGATCCTTACTAGCTGGAAGTAAGGGAGGTGGGGCATGAAGTTATTTCTAGGAGTTGGACACATACCAAGTTTAGCTCAGTTCTGGGCATCTTTGAAATACCTATACAAACTTGTTCCTACATAGTAACTTGCAACTTTGAATGAGAATGTGCTTGCTTGCAGCAACGTGCTATATGTTCTGAATGCCCGATTTGGGAATCTGTGTCAAAACTTTGTTAGGAATTATGTGATCCTTACTAGCTGGAAGTAAGGGAGATGGGGCATGAAGTCATTTCTAGGAATTGGACACATACCAAGTTTAGCTCAGTTCTGGGCATCTTTGAAATACCTATACAAACTTGTTCCTACATAGTAACTTGCATCTTTGAATGAGAATGTGCTTGCCTACAGCAACGTGCTATATGTTCTGAATGCCCGAATTGGGAATCTGTGTCAAAACTTTGTTAGGAATTATGTGATCCTTACTAGCTGGAAGTAAGGGAGATGGGGCATGAAGTTATTTCTAGGAGTTGGACACATACCAAGTTTAGCTCAGTTCTGGGCATCTTTGAAATACCTATACAAACTTGTTCCTACATAGTAACTTGCAACTTTGAATGAGAATGTGCTTGCTTGCAGCAACGTGCTATATGTTCTGAATGCCCGAATTGGGAATCTGTGTCAAAACTTTGTTAGGAATTATGTGATCCTTACTAGCTGGAAGTAAGGGAGATGGGGCATGAAGTTATTTCTAGGAGTTGGACACATACCAAGTTTAGCTCAGTTCTGGGCATCTTTGAAATACCTATACAAACTTGTTCCTACATAGTAACTTGCAACTTTGAATGAGAATGTGCTTGCTTACAGCAACGTGCTATATGTTCTGAATGCCCGAATTGGGAATCTGTGTCAAAACTTTGTTAGGAATTATGTGATCCTTACTAGCTGGAAGTAAGGGAGATGGGGCATGAAGTTATTTCTAGGAGTTGGACACATACCAAGTTTAGCTCAGTTCTGGGCATCTTTGAAATACCTATACAAACTTGTTCCTACATAGTAACTTGCAACTATGAATGAGAATGTGCTTGCTTGCAGCAACGTGCTATATGTTCTGAATGCCCGATTTGGGAATCTGTGTCAAAACTTTGTTAGGAATTATGTGATCCTTACTAGCTGGAAGTAAGGGAGATGGGGCATGAAGTCATTTCTAGGAATTGGACACATACCAAGTTTAGCTCAGTACTGGGCATCTTTGAAATACCTATACAAACTTGTTCCTACATAGTAACTTGCATCTTTGAATGAGAATGTGCTTGCCTACAGCAACGTGCTATATGTTCTGAATGCCCGAATTGGGAATCTGTGTCAAAACTTTGTTAGGAATTATGTGATCCTTACTAGCTGGAAGTAAGGGAGGTGGGGCATGAAGTTATTTCTAGGAGTTGGACACATACCAAGTTTAGCTCAGTTCTGGGCATCTTTGAAATACCTATACAAACTTGTTCCTACATAGTAACTTGCAACTTTGAATGAGAATGTGCTTGCTTGCAGCAACGTGCTATATGTTCTGAATGCCCGATTTGGGAATCTGTGTCAAAACTTTGTTAGGAATTATGTGATCCTTACTAGCTGGAAGTAAGGGAGATGGGGCATGAAGTCATTTCTAGGAATTGGACACATACCAAGTTTAGCTCAGTTCTGGGCATCTTTGAAATACCTATACAAACTTGTTCCTACATAGTAACTTGCATCTTTGAATGAGAATGTGCTTGCCTACAGCAACGTGCTATATGTTCTGAATGCCCGAATTGGGAATCTGTGTCAAAACTTTGTTAGGAATTATGTGATCCTTACTAGCTGGAAGTAAGGGAGATGGGGCATGAAGTTATTTCTAGGAGTTGGACACATACCAAGTTTAGCTCAGTTCTGGGCATCTTTGAAATACCTATACAAACTTGTTCCTACATAGTAACTTGCAACTTTGAATGAGAATGTGCTTGCTTACAGCAACGTGCTATATGTTCTGAATGCCCGAATTGGGAATCTGTGTCAAAACTTTGTTAGGAATTATGTGATCCTTACTAGCTGGAAGTAAGGGAGATGGGGCATGAAGTTATTTCTAGGAGTTGGACACATACCAAGTTTAGCTCAGTTCTGGGCATCTTTGAAATACCTATACAAACTTTTTCCTACATAGTAACTTGCAACTTTGAATGAGAATGTGCTTGCTTACAGCAACGTGCTATATGTTCTAAATGCCCGAATTGGGAATCTGTGTCAAAACTTTGTTAGGAATTATGTGATCCTTACTAGCTGGAAGTAAGGGAGATGGGGCATGAAGTTATTTCTTGGATTGGAGACATACCAAGTTTAGCTCAGTTCTGGGCATCTTTGAAATACCTATACAAACATGTTCCTACATAGTAACTTGCAACTTTGAATGAGAATGTGCTTGCTTGCAGCAACGTGCTATATGTTCTGAATGCCCGAATTGGGAATCTGTGTCAAAACTTTGTTAGGAATTATGTGATCCTTACTAGCTGGAAGTAAGGGAGATGGGGCATGAAGTTATTTCTAGGAGTTGGACACATACCAAGTTTAGCTCAGTTCTGGGCATCTTTGAAATACCTATACAAACTTGTTCCTACATAGTAACTTGCAACTTTGAATGAGAATGTGCTTGCTTGCAGCAACGTGCTATATGTTCTGAATGCCCGAATTGGGAATCTGTGTCAAAACTTTGTTAGGAATTATGTGATCCTTACTAGCTGGAAGTAAGGGAGATGGGGCATGAAGTTATTTCTTGGAGTTGGAGACATACCAAGTTTAGCTCAGTTCTGGGCATCTTTGAAATACCTGTACAAACTTGTTCCTACATAGTAACTTGCAACTTTGAATGAGAATCTGCTTGCTTGCAGCAACGTGCTATATGTTCTGAATGCCCGATTTGGGAATCTGTGTCAAAACTTTGTTAGGAATTATGTGATCCTTACTAGCTGGAAGTAAGGGAGATGGGGCATGAAGTTATTTCTAGGAGTTGGACACATACCAAGTTTAGCTCAGTTCTGGGCATCTTTGAAATACCTATACAAACTTGTTCCTACATAGTAACTTGCATCTTTGAATGAGAATGTGCTTGCTTACAGCAACGTGCTATATGTTCTGAATGCCCGAATTGGGAATCTGTGTCAAAACTTTGTTAGGAATTATGTGATCCTTACTAGCTGGAAGTAAGGGAGATGGGGCATGAAGTTATTTCTAGGAGTTGGACACATACCAAGTTTAGCTCAGTTCTGGGCATCTTTGAAATACCTATACAAACTTGTTCCTACATAGTAACTTGCAACTTTGAATGAGAATGTGCTTGCTTACAGCAACGTGCTATATGTTCTCAATGCCCGAATTGGGAATCTGTGTCAAAACTTTGTTAGGAATTATGTGATCCTTACTAGCTGGAAGTAAGGGAGGTGGGGCATGAAGTTATTTCTTGGAGTTGGAGACATACCAAGTTTAGCTCAGTTCTGGGCATCTTTGAAATACCTATACAAACTTGTTCCTACATAGTAACTTGCAACTTTGAATGAGAATGTGCTTGCTTGCAGCAACGTGCTATATGTTCTGAATGCCCGATTTGGGAATCTGTGTCAAAACTTTGTTAGGAATTATGTGATCCTTACTAGCTGGAAGTAAGGGAGATGGGGCATGAAGTTATTTCTAGGAATTCGACACATACCAAGTTTAGCTCAGTTCTGGGCATCTTTGAAATACCTATACAAACTTGTTCCTACATAGTAACTTGCATCTTTGAATGAGAATGTGCTTGCTTACAGCAACGTGCTATATGTTCTGAATGCCCGAATTGGCAATCTGTGTCAAAACTTTGTTAGGAATTGGGTGATCCTTACTAGCTGGAAGTAAGGGCGATGGGGCATGAAGTTATTTCTAGGAGTTGGACACATACCAAGTTTAGCTCAGTTCTGGGCATATTTGAAATACCTATACTAACTTGTTCCTACATAGTAACTTGCATCTTTGAATGAGAATGTGCTTGCCTACAGCAACGTGCTATATGTTCTGAATGCCCGAATTGGGAATCTGTGTCAAAACTTTGTTAGGAATTATGTGATCCTTACTAGCTGGAAGTAAGGGAGATGGGGCATGAAGTTATTTCTAGGAGTTGGACACATACCAAGTTTAGCTCAGTTCTGGGCATCTTTGAAATACCTATACAAACTTGTTCCTACATAGTAACTTGCAACTTTGAATGAGAATGTGCTTGCTTACAGCAACGTGCTATATGTTCTGAATGCCCGAATTGGGAATCTGTGTCAAAACTTTGTTAGGAATTATGTGATCCTTACTAGCTGGAAGTAAGGGAGATGGGGCATGAAGTTATTTCTAGGAGTTGGACACATACCAAGTTTAGCTCAGTTCTGGGCATCTTTGAAATACCTATACAAACTTGTTCCTACATAGTAACTTGCAACTTTGAATGAGAATGTGCTTGCTTACAGCAACGTGCTATATGTTCTGAATGCCCGAATTGGGAATCTGTGTCAAAACTTTGTTAGGAATTATGTGATCCTTACTAGCTGGAAGTAAGGGAGATGGGGCATGAAGTTATTTCTAGGAGTTGGACACATACCAAGTTTAGCTCAGTTCTGGGCATCTTTGAAATACCTATACAAACTTTTTCCTACATAGTAACTTGCAACTTTGAATGAGAATGTGCTTGCTTACAGCAACGTGCTATATGTTCTAAATGCCCGAATTGGGAATCAGTGTCAAAACTTTGTTAGGAATTATGTGATCCTTACTAGCTGGAAGTAAGGGAGATGGGGCATGAAGTTATTTCTTGGATTGGAGACATACCAAGTTTAGCTCAGTTCTGGGCATCTTTGAAATACCTATACAAACATGTTCCTACATAGTAACTTGCAACTTTGAATGAGAATGTGCTTGCTTGCAGCAACGTGCTATATGTTCTGAATGCCCGAATTGGGAATCTGTGTCAAAACTTTGTTAGGAATTATGTGATCCTTACTAGCTGGAAGTAAGGGAGATGGGGCATGAAGTTATTTCTAGGAGTTGGACACATACCAAGTTTAGCTCAGTTCTGGGCATCTTTGAAATACCTATACAAACTTGTTCCTACATAGTAACTTGCAACTTTGAATGAGAATGTGCTTGCTTGCAGCAACGTGCTATATGTTCTGAATGCCCGAATTGGGAATCTGTGTCAAAACTTTGTTAGGAATTATGTGATCCTTACTAGCTGGAAGTAAGGGAGATGGGGCATGAAGTTATTTCTTGGAGTTGGAGACATACCAAGTTTAGCTCAGTTCTGGGCATCTTTGAAATACCTATACAAACTTGTTCCTACATAGTAACTTGCAACTTTGAATGAGAATCTGCTTGCTTGCAGCAACGTGCTATATGTTCTGAATGCCCGATTTGGGAATCTGTGTCAAAACTTTGTTAGGAATTATGTGATCCTTACTAGCTGGAAGTAAGGGAGATGGGGCATGAAGTTATTTCTAGGAGTTGGACACATACCAAGTTTAGCTCAGTTCTGGGCATCTTTGAAATACCTATACAAACTTGTTCCTACATAGTAACTTGCATCTTTGAATGAGAATGTGCTTGCTTACAGCAACGTGCTATATGTTCTGAATGCCCGAATTGGGAATCTGTGTCAAAACTTTGTTAGGAATTATGTGATCCTTACTAGCTGGAAGTAAGGGAGATGGGGCATGAAGTTATTTCTAGGAGTAGGACACATACCAAGTTTAGCTCAGTTCTGGGCATCTTTGACATACCTATACAAACTTGTTCCTACATAGTAACTTGCATCTTTGAATGAGAATGTGCTTGCTTACAGCAACGTGCTATATGTTCTGAATGCCCGAATTGCGAATATGTGTCAAAACTCTGTTAGGAATTATGTGATCCTTACTAGCTGGAAGTAAGGGAGATGGGGCATGAAGTTATTTCTAGGAGTTGGACACATACCAAGTTTAGCTCAGTTCTGGGCATCTTTGAAATACCTATACAAACTTGTTCCTACATAGTAACTTGCATCTTTGAATGAGAATGTGCTTGCTTACAGCAACGTGCTATATGTTCTGAATGCCCGAATTGCGAATATGTGTCAAAACTCTGTTAGGAATTATGTGATCCTTACTAGCTGGAAGTAAGGGAGAGGGGCATGAAGTTATTTCTAGGAGTTGGACACATACCAAGTTTAGCTCAGTTCTGGGCATCTTTGAAATACCTATACAAACTTGTTCCTACATAGTAACTTGCAACTTTGAATGAGAATGTGCTTGCTTACAGCAACGTGCTATATGTTCTGAATGCCCGAATTGGGAATCTGTGTCAAAACTCTGTTAGGAATTATGTGATCCTTACTAGCTGGAAGTAAGGGAGATGGGGCATGAAGTTATTTCTAGGAGTTGGACACATACCAAGTTTAGCTCAGTTCTGGGCATCTTCGAAATACCTATACAAACTTGTTCCTACATAGTAACTTGCAACTTTGAATGAGAATGTGCTTGCTTACAGCAACGTGCTATATGTTCTGAATGCCCGAATTGGGAATCTGTGTCAAAACTTTGTTAGGAATTATGTGATCCTTACTAGCTGGAAGTAAGGGAGATGGGGCATGAAGTTATTTCTTGGAGTTGGAGGCATACCAAGTTTAGCTCAGTTCTGGGCATCTTTGAAATACCTATACAAACTTGTTCCTACATAGTATCTTGCAACTTTGAATGAGAATGTGCTTGCTTGCAGCAACGTGCTATATGTTCTGAATGCCCGAATTGGGAATCTGTGTCAAAACTCTGTTAGGAATTATGTGATCCTTACTAGCTGGAAGTAAGGGAGATGGGGCATGAAGTTATTTTGAGGAGTTGGGCACATACCAAGTTTAGCTCAGTTCTGGGCATCTTTGAAATACCTATACTAACTTGTTGCTACACAGTAACTTGCATCATTAATGAGAATGTGCTTACTTACAGCAACGTGCTATATGTTCTGAATGCCCGAATTGGGAATCTGTGTCAAAACTTTGTTAGGAATTATGTGATCCTTACTAGCTGGAAGTAAGGGAGATGGGGCATGAAGTTATTTCTAGGAGTTGGACACATACCAAGTTTAGCTCAGTTCTGGGCATCTTTGAAATACCTATACAAACTTGTTCCTACATAGCAACTTGCATCTTTGAATGAGAATGTGCTTGCTTACAGCAACGTGCTATATGTTCTGAATGCCCGAATTGGGAATCTGTGTCAAAACTTTGTTAGGAATTATGTGATCCTTACTTGCTGGATGTAAGGGAGATGGGGCATGAAGTTATTTCTAGGAGTTGGACACATACCAAGTTTAGCTCAGTTCTGGGCATCTTTGAAATACCTATACAAACTTGTTCCTACATAGTAACTTGCAACTTTGAATGAGAATGTGCTTGCTTACAGCAACGTGCTATATGTTCTGAATGCCCGAATTGGGAATCTGTGTCAAAACTTTGTTAGGAATTATGTGATCCTTACTAGCTGGAAGTAAGGGAGATGGGGCATGAAGTTATTTCTAGGAGTTGGACACATACCAAGTTTAGCTCAGTTCTGGGCATCTTTGAAATACCTATACAAACTTGTTCCTACATAGTAACTTGCAACTTTGAATGAGAATGTGCTTGCTTACAGCAACGTGCTATATGTTCTGAATGCCCGAATTGGGAATCTGTGTCAAAACTTTGTTAGGAATTATGTGATCCTTACTAGCTGGAAGTAAGGGAGATGCGGCATGAAGTTATTTCTAGGAGTTGGACACATACCAAGTTTAGCTCAGTTCTGGGCATCTTTGAAATACCTATACAAACTTGTTCCTACATAGTAACTTGCAACTTTGAATGAGAATGTGCTTGCTTGCAGCAACGTGCTATATGTTCTGAATGCCCGAATTGGGAATCTGTGTCAAAACTTTGTTAGGAATTATGTGATCCTTACTAGCTGGAAGTAAGGGAGGTGGAGCATGAAGTTATTTCTAGGAGTTGGACACATACCAAGTTTAGCTCAGTTCTGGGCATCTTTGAAATACCTATACAAACTTGTTCCTACATAGTAACTTGCATCTTTGAATGAGAATGTGCTTGCTTACAGCAACGTGCTATATGTTCTGAATGCCCGAATTGGGAATCTGTGTCAAAACTTTGTTAGGAATTATGTGATCCTTACTAGCTGGAAGTAAGGGAGATGGGGCATGAAGTTATTTCTAGGAGTTGGACACATACCCAGTTTAGCTCAGTTCTGGGCATCTTTGAAATACCTATACAAACTTGTTCCTACATAGTAACTTGCAACTTTGAATGAGAATCTGCTTGCTTACAGCAACGTGCTATATGTTCTGAATGCCCGAATTGGGAATCTGTGTCAAAACTTTGTTAGGAATTATGTGATCCTTACTAGCTGGAAGTAAGGGAGATGGGGCATGAAGTTATTTCTAGGAGTTGGACACATACCAAGTTTAGCTCAGTTCTGGGCTTCTTTGAAATACCTATACAAACTTGTTCCTACATAGTAACTTGCATCTTTGAATGAGAATCTGCTTGCTTACAGCAACGTGCTATATGTTCTGAATGCCCGAATTGGCAATCTGTGTCAAAACTTTGTTAGGAATTATGTGATCCTTACTAGCTGGAAGTAAGGGAGATGGGGCATGAAGTTATTTCTAGGAGTTGGACACATACCAAGTTTAGCTCAGTTCTGGGCATCTTTGAAATACCTATACAAACTTGTTCCTACATAGTAACTTGCATCTTTAATGAGAATGTACTTGCTTACAGCAACGTGCTATATGTTCTGAATGCCCGAATTGGTAATCTGTGTCAAAACTTTGTTAGGAATTATGTGATCCTTACTAGCTGGAAGTAAGGGAGATGGGGCATGAAGTTATTTCTAGGAGTTGGACACATACCAAGTTTAGCTCAGTTCTGGGCATCTTTGAAATACCTATACAAACTTGTTGCTACATAGTAACTTGCATCATTAATGAGAATGTGCTTGCTTACAGCAACGTGCTATATGTTCTGAATGCCCGAATTGGGAATCTGTGTCAAAACTTTGTTAGGAATTATGTGATCCTTACTAGCTGGAAGTAAGGGAGATGGGGCATGAAGTTATTTCTAGGAGTTGGACACATACCAAGTTTAGCTCAGTTCTGGGCATCTTTGAAATACCTGTACAAACTTGTTCCTACATAGTAACTTGCATCTTTGAATGAGAATGTGCTTGCTTACTGCAACGTGCTATATGTTCTGAATGCCCGAATTGGGAATCTGTGTCAAAACTTTGTTAGGAATTATGTGATCCTTACTAGCTGGAAGTAAGGGAGATGGGGCATGAAGTTATTTCTAGGAGTTGGACACATTCCAAGTTTAGCTCAGTTCTGGGCATCTTTGAAATACCTATACAAACTTGTTCCTACATAGTAACTTGCATCTTTGAATGAGAATGTGCTTGCTTACAGCAACGTGCTATATGTTCTGAATGCCCGAATTGGGAATCTGTGTCAAAACTTTGTTAGGAATTATGTGATCCTTACTAGCTGGAAGTAAGGGAGATGGGGCATGAAGTTATTTCTAGGAGTTGGAAACATACCAAGTTTAGCTCAGTTCTGGGCATCTTTGAAATACCTATACAAACTTGTTCCTACATAGTAACCTGCATCTTTGAATGAGAATGTGCTTGCTTACAGCAACGTGCTATATGTTCTGTATGCCCGAATTGGCAATCTGTGTCAAAACTTTGTTAGGAATTATGTGATCCTTAATAGCTGGAAGTAAGGGAGATGGGGCATGAAGTTATTTCTAGGAGTTGGACACATACCAAGTTTAGCTCAGTTCTGGGCATCTTTGAAATACCTATACTAACTTGTTCCTACATAGTAACTTGCAACATTGAATGAGAATGTGCTTGCTTACAGCAACGTGCTATATGTTCTGAATGCCCCAATTTGGAATCTGTGTCAAAACTTTGTTAGGAATTATGTGATCCTTACTAGCTGGAAGTAAGGGAGATGGGGCATGAAGTTATTTCTAGGAGTTGGACACATACCAAGTTTAGCTCAGTTCTGGGCATCTTTGAAATACCTATACAAACTTGTTCCTACATAGTAACTTGCAACTTTGAATGAGAATGTGCTTGCTTACAGCAACGTGCTATATGTTCTGAATGCCCGAATTGGGAATCTGTGTCAAAACTTTGTTAGGAATTATGTGATCCTTACTAGCTGGAAGTAAGGGAGATGGGGCATGAAGTTATTTCTAGGAGTTGGACACATACCGAGTTTAGCTCAGTTCTGGGCATCTTTGAAATACCTATACAAACTTGTTCCTACATAGTAACTTGCATCTTTGAATGAGAATGTGCTTGCTTACAGCAACGTGCTATATGTTCTGAAGGCCCGAATTGAGAATCTGTGTCAAAACTTTGTTAGGAATTATGTGATCCTTACTAGCTGGAAGTAAGGGAGATGGGGCATGAAGTTATTTCTAGGAGTTGGACACATACCGAGTTTAGCTCAGTTCTGGGCATCTTTGAAATACCTATACAAACTTGTTCCTACATAGTAGCTTGCAACTTTGAATGAGAATCTGCTTGCTTACAGCAACGTGCTATATGTTCTGAATGCCCGAATTGGGAATCTGTGTCAAAACTTTTTTAGGAATTATGTGATCCTTACTAGCTGGAAGTAAGGGAGATGGGGCATGAAGTTATTTCTAGGAGTTGGACACATACCGAGTTGAGGTCAGTTCTGGGCATCTTTGAAATACCTATACAAACTTGTTCCTACATAGTAACTTGCAACTTTGAATGAGAATGTGCTTGCTTACAGCAACGTGCTATATGTTCTGAATGCCCGAATTGGGAATCTGTGTCAAAACTTTGTTAGGAATTATGTGATCCTTACTAGCTGGAAGTAAGGGAGATCGGGCATGAAGTTATTTCTAGGAGTTGGACACATACCGAGTTTAGCTCAGTTCTGGGCATCTTTGAAATACCTATACAAACTTGTTCCTACATAGTAACTTGCAACTTTGAATGAGAATGTGCTTGCTTACAGCAACGTGCTATATGTTCTGAATGCCCGAATTGGGAATCTGTGTCAAAACTTTGTTAGGAATTATGTGATCCTTACTAGCTGGAAGTAAGGGAGATGGGGCATGAAGTTATTTCTAGGAGTTGGACACATACCAAGTTTAGCTCAGTTCTGGGCATCTTTGAAATACCTATACAAACTTGTTCCTACATAGTAACTTGCATCTTTGAATGAGAATGTGCTTGCTTACAGCAACGTGCTATATGTTCTGAATGCCCGAATTGGGAATCTGTGTCAAAAATTTGTTAGGAATTATGTGATCCTTACTAGCTGGAAGTAAGGGAGATGGGGCATGAAGTTATTTCTAGGAGTTGGACACATACCAAGTTTAGCTCAGTTCTGGGCATCTTTGAAATACCTATACAAACTTGTTCCTACATAGTAACTTGCAACTTTGAATGAGAATGTGCTTGCTTGCAGCAACGTGCCATATGTTCTGAATGCCCGATTTGGGAATCTGTGTCAAAACTTTGTTAGGAATTATGTGATCCTTACTAGCTGGAAGTAAGGGAGATGGGGCATGAAGTCATTTCTAGGAATTGGACACATACCAAGTTTAGCTCAGTTCTGGGCATCTTTGAAATACCTATACAAACTTGTTCCTACATAGTAACTTGCATCTTTGAATGAGAATGTGCTTGCCTACAGCAACGTGCTATATGTTCTGAATGCCCGAATTGGGAATCTGTGTCAAAACTTTGTTAGGAATTATGTGATCCTTACTAGCTGGAAGTAAGGGAGATGGGGCATGAAGTTATTTCTAGGAGTTGGACACATACCAAGTTTAGCTCAGTTCTGGGCATCTTTGAAATACCTATACAAACTTGTTCCTACATAGTAACTTGCAACTTTGAATGAGAATGTGCTTGCTTACAGCAACGTGCTATATGTTCTGAATGCCCGAATTGGGAATCTGTGTCAAAACTTTGTTAGGAATTATGTGATCCTTACTAGCTGGAAGTAAGGGAGATGGGGCATGAAGTTATTTCTAGGAGTTGGACACATACCAAGTTTAGCTCAGTTCTGGGCATCTTTGAAATACCTATACAAACTTTTTCCTACATAGTAACTTGCAACTTTGAATGAGAATGTGCTTGCTTACAGCAACGTGCTATATGTTCTAAATGCCCGAATTGGGAATCTGTGTCAAAACTTTGTTAGGAATTATGTGATCCTTACTAGCTGGAAGTAAGGGAGATGGGGCATGAAGTTATTTCTTGGATTGGAGACATACCAAGTTTAGCTCAGTTCTGGGCATCTTTGAAATACCTATACAAACATGTTCCTACATAGTAACTTGCAACTTTGAATGAGAATGTGCTTGCTTGCAGCAACGTGCTATATGTTCTGAATGCCCGAATTGGGAATCTGTCTCAAAACTTTGTTAGGAATTATGTGATCCTTACTAGCTGGAAGTAAGGGAGATGGGGCATGAAGTTATTTCTAGGAGTTGGACACATACCAAGTTTAGCTCAGTTCTGGGCATCTTTGAAATACCTATACAAACTTGTTCCTACATAGTAACTTGCAACTTTGAATGAGAATGTGCTTGCTTGCAGCAACGTGCTATATGTTCTGAATGCCCGAATTGGGAATCTGTGTCAAAACTTTGTTAGGAATTATGTGATCCTTACTAGCTGGAAGTAAGGGAGATGGGGCATGAAGTTATTTCTTGGAGTTGGAGACATACCAAGTTTAGCTCAGTTCTGGGCATCTTTGAAATACCTATACAAACTTGTTCCTACATAGTAACTTGCAACTTTGAATGAGAATCTGCTTGCTTGCAGCAACGTGCTATATGTTCTGAATGCCCGATTTGGGAATCTGTGTCAAAACTTTGTTAGGAATTATGTGATCCTTACTAGCTAGAAGTAAGGGAGATGGGGCATGAAGTTATTTCTAGGAGTTGGACACATACCAAGTTTAGCTCAGTTCTGGGCATCTTTGAAATACCTATACAAACTTGTTCCTACATAGTAACTTGCATCTTTGAATGAGAATGTGCTTGCTTACAGCAACGTGCTATATGTTCTGAATGCCCGAATTGGGAATCTGTGTCAAAACTTTGTTAGGAATTATGTGATCCTTACTAGCTGGAAGTAAGGGAGATGGGGCATGAAGTTATTTCTAGGAGTTGGACACATACCAAGTTTAGCTCAGTTCTGGGCATCTTTGACATACCTATACAAACTTGTTCCTACATAGTAACTTGCATTTTTGAATGAGAATGTGCTTGCTTACAGCAACGTGCTATATGTTCTGAATGCCCGAATTGCGAATATGTGTCAAAACTCTGTTAGGAATTATGTGATCCTTACTAGCTGGAAGTAAGGGAGATGGGGCATGAAGTTATTTCTAGGAGTTGGACACATACCAAGTTTAGCTCAGTTCTGGGCATCTTTGAAATACCTATACAAACTTGTTCCTACATAGTAACTTGCATCTTTGAATGAGAATGTGCTTGCTTACAGCAACGTGCTATATGTTCTGAATGCCCGAATTGCGAATATGTGTCAAAACTCTGTTAGGAATTATGTGATCCTTACTAGCTGGAAGTAAGGGAGATGGGGCATGAAGTTATTTCTAGGAGTTGGACACATACCAAGTTTAGCTCAGTTCTGGGCATCTTTGAAATACCTATACAAACTTGTTCCTACATAGTAACTTGCAACTTTGAATGAGAATCTGCTTGCTTACAGCAACGTGCTATATGTTCTGAATGCCCGAATTGGGAATCTGTGTCAAAACTCTGTTAGGAATTATGTGATCCTTACTAGCTGGAAGTAAGGGAGATGGGGCATGAAGTTATTTCTAGGAGTTGGACACATACCAAGTTTAGCTCAGTTCTGGGCATCTTTGAAATACCTATACAAACTTGTTCCTACATAGTAACTTGCAACTTTGAATGAGAATGTGCTTGCTTACAGCAACGTGCTATATGTTCTGAATGCCCGAATTGGGAATCTGTGTCAAAACTTTGTTAGGAATTATGTGATCCTTACTAGCTGGAAGTAAGGGAGGTGGAGCATGAAGTTATTTCTAGGAGTTGGACACATACCAAGTTTAGCTCAGTTCTGGGCATCTTTGAAATACCTATACAAACTTGTTCCTACATAGTAACTTGCATCTTTCAATGAGAATCTGCTTGCTTACAGCAACGTGGTATATGTTCTGAATGCCCGAATTGGTAATCTGTGTCAAAACTTTGTTAGGATATGTGATCCTTACTAGCTGGAAGTAAGGGAGATGGGGCATGAAGTTATTTCTAGGAGTTGGACACATACCAAGTTTAGCTCAGTTCTGGGCATCTTTGAAATACCTATACAAACTTGTTCCTACATAGTAACTTGCATCTTTGAATGAGAATGTGCTTGCTAACAGCAACGTGCTATATGTTCTGAATGCCCGAATTGGGAATCTGTGTCAAAACTTTGTTAGGATATGTGATCCTTACTAGCTGGAAGTAAGGGAGATGGGGCATGAAGTTATTTCTAGGAGTTGGACACATACCAAGTTTAGCTCAGTTCTGGACATCTTTGAAATACCTATACAAACTTGTTCCTACATAGTAACTTGCATCTTTGAATGAGAATGTGCTTGCTTACAGCAACGTGCTATATGTTCTGAATGCCCGAATTGGGAATCTGTGTCAAAAATTTGTTAGGAATTATGTGATCCTTACTAGCTGGAAGTAAGGGAGATGGGGCATGAAGTTATTTCTAGGAGTTGGACACATACCAAGTTTAGCTCAGTTCTGGGCATCTTTGAAATACCTATACAAACTTGTTCCTACATAGTAACTTGCAACTTTGAATGAGAATGTGCTTGCTTACAGCAACGTGGTATATGTTCTGAATGCCCGAATTGGGAATCTGTGTCAAAACTTTGTTAGGAATTATGTGATCCTTACTAGCTGGAAGTAAGGGAGATGGGGCATGAAGTTATTTCTAGGAGTTGGACACATACCAAGTTTAGCTCAGTTCTGGGCATCTTTGAAATACCTATACAAACTTGTTCCTACATAGTAACTTGCAACTTTGAATGAGAATGTGCTTGCTTACAGCAACGTGCTATATGTTCTGAATGCCCGAATTGGGAATCTGTGTCAAAACTTTGTTAGGAATTATGTGATCCTTACTAGCTGGAAGTAAGGGAGATGGGGCATGAAGTTATTTCTAGGAGTTGGACACATACCAAGTTTAGCTCAGTTCTGGGCATCTTTGAAATGCCTATACAAACTTGTTCCTACAAAGTAACTTGCATCTTTGAATGAGAATCTGCTTGCTTACAGCAACGTGCTATATGTTCTGAATGCCCGAATTGGGAATCTGTGTCAAAACTTTGTTAGGAATTATGTGATCCTTACTATCTGGAAGTAAGGGAGATGGGGCATGAAGTTATTTCTAGGAGTTGGACACATACCAAGTTTAGCTCAGTTCTGGGCATCTTTGAAATACCTATACAAACTTGTTCCTACATAGTAACTTGCATCTTTGAATGAGAATGTGCTTGCTTACAGCAACGAGCTATATGTTCTGAATGCCCGAATTGGGAATCTGTGTCAAAACTTTGTTAGGAATTATGTGATCCTTACTAGCTGGAAGTAAGGGAGATGGGGCATGAAGTTATTTCTAGGAGTTGGACACATACCAAGTTTAGCTCAGTTCTGGGCATCTTTGAAATACCTATACAAACTTGTTCCTACATAGTAACTTGCATCTTTGAATGAGAATGTGCTTGCTTACAGCAACGTCCTATATGTTCTGAATGCCCGAATTGGCAATCTGTGTCAAAACTTTGTTAGGAATTATGTGATCCTTACTAGCTGGAAGTAAGGGAGATGGGGCATGAAGTTATTTCTAGGAGTTGGACACATACCAAGTTTAGCTCAGTTCTGGGCATCTTTGAAATACCTATACAAACTTGTTCCTACATAGTAACTTGCATCTTTGAATGAGAATGTGCTTGCTTACAGCAACGTGCTATATGTTCTGAATGCCCGAAATGGGAATCTGTGTCAAAACTCTGTTAGGAATTATGTGATCCTTACTAGCTGGAAGTAAGGGAGATGGGGCATGAAGTTATTTCTAGGAGTTGGACACATACCAAGTTTAGCTCAGTTCTGGGCATCTTTGAAATACCTATACAAACTTGTTCCTACATAGTAACTTGCATCTTTGAATGAGAATGTGCTTGCTTACAGCAACGTGCTATATGTTCTGAATGCCCGAATTGGGAATCTGTGTCAAAACTCTGTTAGGAATTATGTGATCCTTACTAGCTGGAAGTAAGGGAGATGGGGCATGAAGTTATTTCTAGGAGTTGGACACATACCAAGTTTAGCTCAGTACTGGGCATCTTTGAAATACCTATACAAACTTGTTCCTACATAGTAACTTGCAACTTTGAATGAGAATGTGCTTGCTTACAGCAACGTGCTATATGTTCTGAATGCCCGAATTGGGAATCTGTGTCAAAACTTTGTTAGGAATTATGTGATCCTTACTAGCTGGAAGTAAGGGAGATGGGGCATGAAGTTATTTCTAGGAGTTGGACACATACCAAGTTTAGCTCAGTTCTGGGCATCTTTGAAATACCTATACAAACTTGTTCCTACATAGTAACTTGCAACTTTGAATGAGAATGTGCTTGCTTACAGCAACGTGCTATATGTTCTGAATGCCCGAATTGGGAATCTGTGTCAAAACTTTGTTAGGAATTATGTGATCCTTACTAGCTGGAAGTAAGGGAGATGGGGCATGAAGTTATTTCTAGGAGTTGGACACATACCAAGTTTAGCTCAGTTCTGGGCATCTTTGAAATACCTATACAAACTTGTTCCTACATAGCAACTTGCATCTTTGAATGAGAATGTGCTTGCTTACAGCAACGTGCTATATGTTCTGAATGCCCGAATTGGGAATCTGTGTCAAAACTCTGTTAGGAATTATGTGATCCTTACTAGCTGGAAGTAAGGGAGATGGGGCATGAAGTTATTTCTAGGAGTTGGACACATACCAAGTTTAGCTCAGTTCTGGGCATCTTTGAAATACCTATACAAACTTGTTCCTACATAGTAACTTGCAACTTTGAATGAGAATGTGCTTGCTTACAGCAACGTGCTATATGTTCTGAATGCCCGAATTGGGAATCTGTGTCAAAACTTTGTTAGGAATTATGTGATCCTTACTAGCTGGAAGTAAGGGAGATGGGGCATGAAGTTATTTCTAGGAGTTGGACACATACCAAGTTTAGCTCAGTTCTGGGCATCTTTGAAATACCTATACAAACTTGTTCCTACATAGTAACTTGCAACTTTGAATGAGAATGTGCTTGCTTACAGCAACGTGCTATATGTTCTGAATGCCCGAATTGGGAATCTGTGTCAAAACTTTGTTAGGAATTATGTGATCCTTACTAGCTGGAAGTAAGGGAGATGGGGCATGAAGTTATTTCTAGGAGTTGGACACATACCAAGTTTAGCTCAGTTCTGGGCATCTTTGAAATACCTATACAAACTTGTTCCTACATAGTAACTTGCAACTTTGAATGAGAATGTGCTTGCTTGCAGCAACGTGCTATATGTTCTGAATGCCCGAATTGGGAATCTGTGTCAAAACTTTGTTAGGAATTATGTGATCCTTACTAGCTGGAAGTAAGGGAGGTGGAGCATGAAGTTATTTCTAGGAGTTGGACACATACCAAGTTTAGCTCAGTTCTGGGCATCTTTGAAATACCTATACAAACTTGTTCCTACATAGTAACTTGCATCTTTGAATGAGAATGTGCTTGCTTACAACAACGTGCTATATGTTCTGAATGCCCGAATTGGGAATCTGTGTCAAAACTTTGTTAGGAATTATGTGATCCTTACTAGCTGGAAGTAAGGGAGATGGGGCATGAAGTTATTTCTAGGAGTTGGACACATACCAAGTTTAGCTCAGTTCTGGGCATCTTTGAAACACCTATACAAACTTGTTCCTACATAGTAACTTGCAACTTTGAATGAGAATCTGCTTGCTTACAGCAACGTGCTATATGTTCTGAATGCCCGAATTGGGAATCTGTGTCAAAACTTTGTTAGGAATTATGTGATCCTTACTAGCTGGAAGTAAGGGAGATGGGGCATGAAGTTATTTCTAGGAGTTGGACACATACCAAGTTTAGCTCAGTTCTGGGCATCTTTGAAATACCTATACAAACTTGTTCCTACATAGTAACTTGCAACTTTGAATGAGAATGTGCTTGCTTGCAGCAACGTGCTATATGTTCTGAATGCCCGAATTGGGAATCTGTGTCAAAACTTTGTTAGGAATTATGTGATCCTTACTAGCTGGAAGTAAGGGAGATGGGGCATGAAGTTATTTCTAGGAGTTGGACACATACCAAGTTTAGCTCAGTTCTGGGCATCTTTGAAATACCTATACAAACTTGTTCCTACATAGTAACTTGCAACTTTGAATGAGAATGTGCTTGCTTACAGCAACGTGCTATATGTTCTGAATGCCCGAATTGGGAATCTGTGTCAAAACTTTGTTAGGAATTATGTGATCCTTACTAGCTGGAAGTAAGGGAGATGGGGCATGAAGTTATTTCTAGGAGTTGGACACATACCAAGTTTAGCTCAGTTCTGGGCATCTTTGAAACACCTATACAAACTTGTTCCTACATAGTAACTTGCAACTTTGAATGAGAATGTGCTTGCTTGCAGCAACGTGCTATATGTTCTGAATGCCCGAATTGGGAATCTGTGTCAAAACTTTGTTAGGAATTATGTGATCCTTACTAGCTGGAAGTAAGGGAGGTGGAGCATGAAGTTATTTCTAGGAGTTGGACACATACCAAGTTTAGCTCAGTTCTGGGCATCTTTGAAATACCTATACAAACTTGTTCCTACATAGTAACTTGCATCTTTGAATGAGAATGTGCTTGCTTACAACAACGTGCTATATGTTCTGAATGCCCGAATTGGGAATCTGTGTCAAAACTTTGTTAGGAATTATGTGATCCTTACTAGCTGGAAGTAAGGGAGATGGGGCATGAAGTTATTTCTAGGAGTTGGACACATACCAAGTTTAGCTCAGTTCTGGGAATCTTTGAAATACCTATACAAACTTGTTCCTACATAGTAACTTGCAACTTTGAATGAGAATCTGCTTGCTTACAGCAACGTGCTATATGTTCTGAATGCCCGAATTGGGAATCTGTGTCAAAACTTTGTTAGGAATTATGTGGTCCTTACTAGCTGGAAGTAAGGGAGATGGGGCATGAAGTTATTTCTAGGAGTTGGACACATACCAAGTTTAGCTCAGTTCTGGGCATCTTTGAAATACCTATACAAACTTGTTCCTACATAGTAACTTGCA